>NC_091688.1:1525151-1828181 GCF_041296265.1 Equus caballus
ACCTACACCGTATACTCTCAATCTGACATCAGGGAGGGTCACTCAGCCTCTTCATAAAGATCACCCCAGGCAGGGAAAGACATACCCTTGGGGAAAGACATGGGAACACAGCCTCTAGGCGGGCTGTGCCTGCAGCCGCCTCTTAGATAGTAGTCTGTGAGTGGAGTGAATTCAGAGTGTATTAGAAACGTCTCCAGACCCAGGTGGGAAGTTTTCTGTAGGAATATACCAGACCTCAAGGAGCTGAATATGAGCCCCAAACACCGGTTGGCATCCTTCGGGCAGTGGCTGGCACCCAGCCACACCATCTGGGTCAGGTGTGAGCCAGAACCTTCTCTGCTTGCTCGTCCTGTGGTCTTACCTGTGCTCTGTTTTCTCTTCCTTCTCTTGCCCTTTCTCCCTCTCTCTGCTCTCTTGGGCGCTGTGTTCTGAAGCTACTCCAACCGCAGGTACTGTACCAGCCACGGAGGTAATGGGCATGGCATGGGCAGTGCAGGTGGAGCCTGGGCCAGCCAGGGTGAAGGAGGGAAAGGCTCGGGCTGAAAGCATGCTCCAGACTCACCCTCTCAGTGGCTGGGAAGCCAGGCTGTCAAGGAGGATGTGCGTGGAGGACGGGACCAGAGGAGAGCAAACACATTCTCCTCCCTTCTCTCACTGTTTGCCCCCTACTGAGAAGGAGGATGGCTTAGAAGGAGCCCCCCAAACCGGGGGTCCACACCTCTTCTCTGGAGCTGAGTGATTACTTCCCCTGAACCACCTGGGTCCCCGACGTCTCAGGCACAGAGAGTGGGTCCACAGCATTTGGTGGCCATCTATGCTGCACCGTGAGTGGGGGCAGTTGGTCCTGTCTGCTGGTCGGGCTGCCATCCCCTGAAAGGGTGACCTGTGGGTGAGCACGCAGTGCATGCTGGCCTTGCATGCTGCACGGGGCCCAGCCCCAGCTCTGCCATCTCCCATGGGTTCTGGTCAGTGTGAACACATGAGCATGCCCTCAGGTAGGGCGAGGTGCTCCAGGACCTGGAGTCTCAGTGGGTGCCGTGGGCTGAACCCCAGCTTCTCAGAGTCCTCAGCGTTCAGAGCCTCCACTCTCGGGGTCTGGGAGGCAGATGCACCACAGAAGGGAGGTGCTGGGCAGGCTTGTCCTGGCTTAGGGGATGACTTGCTAACCAAGGGCCTCCTCGCAAGTCCTCGTGTGTGGTGGGTTTGAGGAACTTCAGAGAAGGCCTGTCTTCAAGCTGGAGAAGCTAGGCAGGGGACCCCGGGGTTCCTTCCCCTGCCCTCCTGTGAAGAGGAGCCTTGCGAACAAGGCTCGCCCTGGCAGAGCAAAGGCGGTGGGACAAGGGGTCGCAGAGCCTCCTTGAGCTCTAGGCAGCGGGGAAATCAGAGGACCGGGTGAGGAGTCTGAGGGTGACTTATGAAGAGGCTGCCACCGCTGATCTGGTTCCCCCGCCACTCCGCTCCCTCGCCCCTGCATTTGGGTTGGTTCTGTTTCTGTTGCCACTCTGCTTCCTTCAGTTTGCATGTGTTCTTCCAGCCAGATCTGTGGGCACCATCATCCTTCCTTCCATCCCCCCAGTAACTCAGGCTGCCGGGGCCCAGTGCCTCTGAGCTCCTCTGCTGAGATGTGAGGCAGAGAGGTGGCCTGGGCCTGGGCCTGGGGATAAAGCCATCAGTGCCCTCTGGGGGTCACCCTAACCTCCAGATTCAAGTTTGCATAAGGCTGTCTTCTGGGACTGTGATAGCAGGCGCTCAGGGTGGCCTGAGCAGGCTTAGAGAGAACGGAGGGGAGACACAGGGAGGGCACCAAGAAAAGCAACTAGAAGCTCAGTGGTCAAGCAGCTCCCGGTCTACCTCCCCCATTCTGGCCCCCCAGGACCCGAGGCAGGTGGGTCTGATGGCAGGGAGTCTGCCTTGTTGGTGGCAGCATCCATCTATGCTGCCCCTCTCGTGAGTGGCAGTTGTGAGGGGGATGGGTCTAATTCCAAACATCCCACTTCCTGCTTCCCGTTTAGAAAAGACCCAAGCTCATCATGGTATGCAGAATGAGCTCAGGGTTCTATGCATCAATCAAATGTGTGTCCTAGGCTCCGGCTTCCACATGACATGGTGGTGGAGGCACATTGCACTTCTTTGTAAATGAGATGTGCTGATAACATCAGCCGTTCAGAGCTTTAAATGCTTGAGAACCTTCTGCACAATCTGCAGGCCCAAGCGATGGAGCCCAGGTTCTGCGTTTTTGATGTGGGCCTGGTGTCGGCCCACTGCTCCCTTCCCTCTTATCCTCTCCAAACCTGGGCGGGTTTCCCCAAACGGATCTGTTCATATCTGACGCGGTGAAGATCACCCCTCTCGTGCCCTGGTATCTGCATGCTCAGGATGGCTGCCCGTCTGTCCGAGCCATCTGTGCTTTGGTCAGGGTGGTCCATGTGCCATGTGGACATTTTTGGACTGAACCTTCCGTCTTGGAATGTATGGAAACTGCTGTCCTCATCTTTGACTCAGCTCAGATCTGCAAATGCAGCTCCATGGCAGGCTCTGGGGTCAGAAAGATGAGTATGAGACGTGTCACCTCTCTTCTTCTCAAGTGTCTCCATCTCCTACGTGGTACTTCCAGAAACTCAGGTGGAAAACCCTTGGCCGTGGCTGGGATGCCTTCCAGGGTACGTTAGGCAGCCCGTCAGGCTGACACTGCCTTTGGCTGGGGGTCCTGTGCTTCCGGTTCTAGGCCCACCCTGGATCCCCCTTATCCTGGTTGCCAGGCGGGTAGTCTCCACCCAGCACTGACCAGGGCGCCTCTCCAGCCTGAACTTCCTGCTGTGGCTGGAGATGAGGTCCTAGCCCAGCAGTGTGTCTGTCTAACCTGTGGGCCACTCTGTCTGCAAGTCCCCTTCTATCTGCTGCGCCAACCCTGCCCTTGGGGATGGAATCAGCCAGATCCCCTTTGACCTGAGCCCTAGGCGGTCTCCCATGGTTTGAAAACCTGCCTTCCCTCCCACCTGTCCAGGCCTCTGACCCTCACTCACCTGACTCCTCTGCCCCTTCCCTCAGAGCCTTGCCTTCTTGCCTCTGCCTCCTTGTCTCCCCGGCCTGTCCAGCCGTGGGACAATAGTCACAGCTAAGGAGAGGTCAGAGAGAACATCACTACCTCAGCCAGCTAAGGCTGCATCCTCCATGCTGACTCTCATGACAGGTGCCCTCTGGGCGGACGCCCAGAAGCGACTCCTTTCTCTCACTCCCTTCTTGTACCCTTTCACTAAGACCCTGAGACTCCTGCCGCTGAGCCAGAGGAAAGGCACTCAGGTAGCCATCAGCAGCATCACCTCCTTCTTGTCACGCTTGGCAGAAGGGTCCGTCAGAGGGAGGGGATGAGACTGCGTGGAAGCACCCTCAAAGTCATTTCTCATTTGTGGCTCCGACGAGCAGGGCCCAGGAAGAAGCTCGCTCTCACCCAGCCCCTCTGAGCATCTCTGGTCCTAGGGCTGCCCACTGGAACGCCCAGGGAAGTGCGTACGAGCCTGGCTGTGGACCCTGTGTAAGTGCGAGTGTGTGCATGTCTGTACAAGGACCAAGGGATGCATGACAGTGTGCAGGTTTGGGGAGAACTGACACCGACTCAGGGCCTGGGATGCGGCCCCGCTGCGCGTGGAGGAAGGGAAGCCAGGTCTGCACCACAGAGATGGGCGATCTCAGTTAACAGGGTGTTTCTTGATGCCTTTTAAATAGCCATAGGAAAGGGAGACCCTGTGAACACTGCCTTTGCCAGGAATTATTAGGAAATACACTATCAATAAGGAACTAAGCAGAGCAGTCCTGCCCACATGGACGAAATGGCCTCTTGAGGTTCCTTCCGGCACAGAGCAGAGGGGAAGTCCCTGTGTGTCCACAGCCGGCAGCGGCCAGGGACCAGGCCTGGGAGAGAGCTGACCTTTGTCCTGTGGGTCTCTCAGGCCTTTCCGTGTGTGCGTTTGTCTGGGTTGGTGGAATAGGCAAATTCCCTCATACTGAGCTTTTTTTTATAGCACTGAGCTCACTTTCTAGGCCTGGGGCCACCTTGGACTGAAGTACATCCTTGAAGAATGACTCTGGGAGGGAGAGTTGTCGCACCCCACACCCCAACGCCTTCCCCTGGGTGGATGGGGTTTGGGGAATCTCTGGAATGCATGGGGCATAGTCAGCTGCCCCTGTGCCTTCGGTCAGCGCCCTCAGGCCCAGCAAGGCCTCTGATCTTACAAATAGGAAAGGACCGGGATCCCAGGACCAGTCCCTCCTTCTCTCTGGGGGGCTTGTAATCCTGGAGGCCCAGGGGCATGAAAGGGCTTTTGTTGGTCAGCCTCTTGTTGAGAAGGCTTAGGAGCTCTTCATTCTTCCCTGAGAAGCGCTCTCTGGCAGTTCTCCCTCTGGCTTCCTCCCTGCCCTGGCCTCCTTCTGGAGGGGTGGCGGATATTATTTTCCTGAGCTTCTGGAGATCTGAGATAGGGGGTATGTTGCTATTCTTGGGAACTAAGAGTTACCTTCTTATGTCTTAACATCCCAGCCTAATGCTCCATCAGCATCAACACGAGAAAGTAGAGCATGATCAGATGACAGGAGACAGAGCGCCAAGAGGACAGGTGGCTCTCTCTCTGCTTCACCTCATCATTCTTCTCACACCTCAGCTCTAGCAACACTGGCTCTAAAAAGTAATAGGGCAGCCCTTTGTGAGCTTCCACGATCCTTCTGTAGAAGGAAGGAGGGCCCATGGAAACACTGTCACACAGATAGACTTAGTCCCCTAGGCTGACTGGCGTCCAAGGGTAGCTTTGATGGCAGATAAAGATGTGAGAGTTAGCACAGACTTGAACCTCCCTCAAGATTTATGCAAAAAGAAGCCCAGGCGTGTATCTCACTCAGCCTCAGGTTTCTGCGTTTCCTGCAGGCTTGGGAGGTGGTGCTGCTGAGCCCAGGCGTGTATCTCACTCAGCCCCGGGTTTCTGCGTCTCCTGCAGGCTGGGGAGGTGGTGCTCCCAAGCCCAGGCGTGTATCTCACTCAGCCCCAGGTGTCCGTGTCTCCTGCAGGCTGGGGAGATGGTGCTCCCGAGCCCAGGTGTGTATCTCACTTAGCCCCAGGTTTCCGTGTCTCCTGCAGGCTGGGGAGATGGTGCTCCCGAGCCCAGGCGTGTATCTCACTCAGCCCCAGGTGTCCGTGTCTCCTGCAGGCTGGGGAGATGGTGCTCCCGAGCCCAGGTGTGTATCTCACTCAGCCCCGGGTTTCCGCGTCTCCTGCAGACTGGGGAGGTGGTGCTCCCGAGCACGGTGGCAGAGCAATTCTATCAGTGCTCCTTTACCCCTCTGATGCAAAGAGAAAGGACTGGGGTGCCTGGACCCCAAATGTCCTAGAGAGAAAGGCAGTCTCTACAAGTTAGGGTGGATTGGGTAGTTGCAAGAAGGCCCATCACTGGGCAGGGAGATGGAAGAGAGGCGGGGGAATAAACAAGAAGAGCTGAGAGGCTGGGGTGAAGGTGAGCAGTGGAGGCAGGATGGCTCCCCCACAGAGTGAGGTCGTTGTTTTGGGTGCTGGTGGAACTCAAGCAGGCATGAGAAAGGGTGATTTTGGAGTGGATGGCTGGCAGGGGCAGGCTCCTCGGTGTCCTGCAGGACAGGGCCCACCAGCTTCCAAGGCCAGGGCTCCAGGGCTGGATCCAAGCGGTGCTGCTTGGCCTGGGACTCCATGCTGTCCCTGGGGCCTGAGCAATTCCCACCTTCATCCTCACCCTTGGCTGGGTGCATGCTGGGTGCTTGGAACCACGCAGACCGTGAGAAGAAAATGAAACACACAGGGCTTCATTCTCTTCCACTCCCGTGGCTGTGTGGCCTCTTGCTGTGACCCGTCTGACCTGGTCCATCATGCTGCGGGAGGCTTCTCATGACTAAGTGCCATGTCTTCACCGGGCTGCCTGCCTTGCACGGGGCTGTGTGTCCAGGCTGGGGGCAGCCCAACCAACCAGACTTGGCTGTTTTAATTTCCCTCTCAGCTCCTCCCACGTTGCCCCCGACTACAGTGGGTACTGTGAGCAGTACTGATGCTACTGTCACTGCTGCCACCACTGAAGCCACAACAGTCCCCATCATCCCAACTGTCGCACCTGCCACCATCGCTACCACCACCGTCGCCACAACTACTACAACCACTGCCGCCACCACCACCACCACCACGGAGGGTCCTCCCACCACCACCACCGGGACTAAGATACACGAATCCGGTACTGCCCATTGTCCACGCTCCCCCATCCCTCCACCTGCAGGCTTCCCCAGATAGGAGGGGGCATCTGGGATGGTGTTGACAACACCTCCCTTTGATTCCGCTTTGGCAACACCCATGACTGGATTCTCAGTCTGGCAGCCTGGAGGCGTGGAGCACCCCTGCCCGCACTCCTTGGGTGGTTCTCCAGTGCTCCACACCCCCGTCCTAGCCTCAGATCCCTGTTCTTTAGCAGAGGGCCACGCTCCTCAGGCAGGGCCCCCAGGTCCTGGATGGTAGGGCTGCCTCCAACAACACGCCAAGTGGGTGCCTCAGGGCTGAGCCCTCCAGAGGTGGGGGAGATGGGAAAGGAAAGGGCCTACCCTGGACGACAGCCGTATCGAGTCCAGCCTGGCAGCATAGAGGGCCAAGGGCTGGCCATGCCGGGCAGCTCTCTTCCCAGAACTCTGCTTCTCCCTCCCCCCCCAACCCAAGGTCCACTTACAGGCTTTTCCTTTAAAAAGCCAGAGCTTCCAGGACACGCCATCGCAGGGGAGTCCTGTAATGCCCGAAGGTGCTCTGTTGCTCTTCCTGCTCCTATTCCCGCTCCCCTAGATGCACACGGAGAGGGAAAGCCACAGCCTTTCTAGGGGCCCTGGTAAGAATCAGCCCCAGGACTGGCCTGCATCATGCAGCTGAGCCAGGCAGCTCTGTACTTCCAGCGTGGGGAGGCCCCTCGGGAATCCAGCGATCCCTCTAAGAACCAGCCTCAAACACTCTTTTATCACCAGGGAGGGGCGGGCCTCTAGCTTGCAGAGCCCACAGGCCAGGTGTAAAATCAGTGATGCAGCCCGAGGGCTGGCAGGAAGCACCCAGAACCCTCCTCCAGTAGCTGTAGAATTGTAGGCCCCTTGTTTCCTGGGCGAGACCCTCCACCTTCCGAGGCCTCGCCGTCTCCCACCCCACCCACTTCTCTCAGTACCTGAAGGAGGATGGAGGTTAATGCGCGAGTGCGTATCGTCTTTAATTCGGTCATTTGGAGTCATGTGAGCTGTAGGGGAGACAGGTGGTGTGTGGCTGACATGCTCCTGAGTCCTTGAAAACACTGATTTGCTTTGAGGGTGCACTACCTAGAATTTAGATGGCATGCCCTTGGGAAGAAGTTGGCTGAGGAGAAGCCTGCCGGGCTACAAGACGCTGCCCCCGCAGTCTGGTGGTGGGTGCTCTTTGGGGCGGCAGGGAGGCGTCTCTTGCAAGCAGTGGGGCTCCCTGTCCTGTTGCTGCTTCGAGCTCACAAGAGAGATGGACGCACAGAAGGTGCGGAGGGCAGTGGCTCTTGCTCTCTGTGGAGTGACTTGCCCTCTGGAGAGATGGGCCTTGATGCCACATAGGACTAGCCCCGGGACTGTCATGCCCGAGCTCTGACGGTGCCTGAGATGCTGTGGAGGCCTGGCTATGCCCCTGGCCTTATCCTCAGAGCTGGGGCCACCCCTTGACGTCCTCACCTCCCTTCCCCAGCAGAATGGCTCTGCTGCCCAAGATTCTAAAATGAATTTTCATCTTTGTCATGTCTTACACCTTAGGACAAAATTTTTCCTAAGTTTACTTTTTTCAGGGGGAAATGGGACTTTTTATTTGTCCTTAACTTGTGTCTCTCAGATTTCAAGGAATACTCCTTAATTCGCACATTCCAGGAACCAGCAGAACAATCCCCACTTGCCCTCCCTCACCCTTTTGGTTGTGGAGTCATTGATGGCTCTCCTTCCTGGTCCTTCTTTTTGAAAGCTTCAGTTCTTCTGTGGCCACCGTCTTGGTCTGTCTGTATGGCAGTGCCTTCCTCCAACTCCCGCCTCTGAGTCGTTTGGTTTCCCGTGGCCTGGCCTTTCCTAACAGTGCCCCAGTCTCCATTGCCTTCAACACAGATTTGGGTCAGTATTTGTATTGGTGGCCAAACCATTTAAACCCAAATCCTCTGGCTATTTCCAGGGCCCAGAGCTGAGGAAGAGGAAACTCAAGTCCCCAAATCGTGACTAATCTCAATTCATTCCCACTCGCAAGAGCCATGAGATTGCAAGGAGCTGGGGTTGGGGTGGCTTGAAGCAGCCAGGACAATGGAAACGTGCAGCTGATGAGTCGAAAAGCTGGCTTCCGCCCTCCCCATGGAGAACGCCCTGTGGTGCCATCAGCGAGATGTCTTTCTTGGCCCCACACCTAACATGAATCATATTCACCTCGGGCACCCCACAACTGACAAGGTTGTAGTAAGAGAAAGCACTTCTTTGAAGGGAAGACCAGGAGATCTTTTATCACTTCCCCAGCCCTGCAGACTTGGTCACATGTCGAATAGATAATGAATAAATGCATCACCAATGCACTCTATTCACTTATTTTTGACAAGTGAGTTGGTGACAGTGCCTCCTTGCATGCTGATAAAATATACAGGAGCCACACTTGTAAAGTCTTTGAAATACAAGGCTTCGCGCTAGTACTCCACTATTAAATCTTTGCTGGGAAATGGGGTAATCAGACTGCTGGGACTCTTGAAGAATGATTGCATTTGAAGATTAGAGCCATTCTCCTGTCCACAGGCTATGGTTTCAGACGGCACGATGGCTTTGATAAAGTGGCTCCCCGCTCATAGGGACGAGATAATTAATGTCTTTTGTGTTGCACGGAGATCAAGCCTCAAAGGCTATAGTGCTGAGAACCCAACAGAACAGGATTCTTCTGGCGTCCGGACCACTGAGGGTTGGATGTCAAGGAGGAGTTATCTTCTCTTGGTCCCACCTGGTCCATGAGAGGAGGACGGAGGGTTCATATTGTCTCTATTGGGACCCTGGAGTTCTGGGCCCCAAGTCCCCTTAGACACGCTGAGGCCATTTTCCATATAATCCAGGATCTTGGTGACCAAGAATGGCCCCAGGGGGCTGCTCGGACCAGAGTCACTTGTCTGGGTTCCCATTCTCCTTCAGTTTCAGGAGCCCATTAAAGCTCTCCCATGTTTGGTCTTGTCCTTCCTGCATATCTCACGTGACTCTCAAGTGGCTTTTAAAGATACCTCTCTCCCTCCTGTAGAACGTCTGGTTGAAGGGAAAGAGGCTGGCACATCTTGCCCCCTCTGCGTCCTAGCCAACAGGGCTTTTTCCTGGCCCCTTTTGCTGCACCATTCAAATCCATGACAAGGGATCTAAAAAGGGAATATGCCCAGGTTAGAGCCCCCAGTGGCATGGATCAAAACCCACTCTTTCATTCCTACCCCCACCTGTGTGAACACACAGACAGTTTCCAGCTCTCCCTCACATACAGCTCCTCCTGGCTGCACCTGCTCATACCTGGACGGCAACCTCCAGCCTGGCCACCAAGGCTGCAGCTTGGAGCTCTCTCAGGCCCTGTGCACAGCCACTTCTGGCTCTCCCCTTTCCTAGCCACCCGTGTGTCTGTCTGTCTGTCTGTCTGTCTGCAGCACTGCCTCCCTCCTCACCACTAACTCCTCTTCTAACCTGCCCACCAGCCCCGGACGAGCAGTCCATATGGAACGTCACAGTGCTCCCCAACAGTAAATGGGCCAACATCACCTGGAAGCACAATTTCGGGCCCGGAACTGACTTTGTGGTTGAGTACATCGACAGTAAGCATTGCTGTGTGGGGTGGTGGTGGCGGCGGCGGCGGCAGCTGTGGCGGGTAGTGTAGATGCCATTAAAGCGATCCTGTGGACTCCCTCCGGCTCGGAGAGGACTCTTAGCCTGGCTTAATTACGGCTTAATGAAATCGATATGCGCTCAGGTGGCGTGAGGCGGAGGAGCAAGCTCAAGAAACAGGAGCAGGGGGATGGAGGAGCAGGCTCAGGGCTAGGAGAGGGGTGGAGGAGCAGGCTCAGGGACAGGAGTGGGGTGGAGGAGCAGCCTCAGGGACAGGAGGGGGTGGAGGAGCAGGCTCAGGGACAGGAGGGGGTGGAGGAGCAGGCTCAGGGACAGGAGTGGAGTGGAGGAGCAGGCTCAGGGACAGGAGGGGTGGAGGAGCAGGCTCAGGGACAGGAGGGGGTGGAGGAGCAGGCTCAGGGACAGGAGGAGCTGCAGAAGCTGTTGGAGGTCTAGGGTCGTGTGTGCTGGGGAGGTCCTCGGTGGTGGGACCTTCCATCCACTTCCTGCCCAAGATGAGAGATCTGAATTACCCCAAAATGAGCCAAATCTCACCTCTGCATGGATCTCTTTAACTCAGAATCCATGTTTTCTGGTCTCCACTAGACAGGCTGGGCCAGTTCAGACTTGGGTACAAGTGTGCTTTGCTCACTGAGGGACGCCAGTGGCCCACAGCAGAGGCATGAGCCAGGGTCGTTTTCTCTGAGCTCCTGCCTTGAGCTGAGCTGTTCACTCTTTACTGGATCTTGGGACCAAGAGTGTAGATAGGAGAAGACTAGAGTGTAGTCAGGATATCCACCTTCTCTGAGTGCAGGCCCCTGGTTCTGAGGGGTCACATGCACCATGAGGCCTCTTTGGCACATGCTCTGAGCAATTAAGCCAGGAAACCCACTGAGTTCCCCCTGGGCTAGCCACCCGACTGTCTCTGAGGAAAGAACCGAGCCAGCTCTCAGTTCTCTGTGGTTGGAGGGGGAATCCCGTCCACAGAATCTGAACCCCTAGTTTGGTCCACTCTTTTCCATCTTTCTGCCAGCGCCGTTCACCCTACACCTCAGACACACAGGTACTCACTGCCGCTGATGTGTGAATTCTCCACGCAGCGAGAAATGAGAGGCGAAACCGAGTGTGAGAGCCAAGAAGCAGGGTCCCATCTGACCTCCAGGTGCCATGAGAGATGCTGACGGCTCTCTGACCCTCTCCAGGATAACAGAGCGTTGGCTGACATGCTGGGAGCTTAAGGAAGTAGATGGTAATGTGTGTAGTGCTAAGACTGTGGCAAGGAAAGAAAACTTCAGGGGCAGGCGTAGTGTCCTCAGCTGAGGGGCCATCGTGTAGGAGAGCCAGCATTGTGTGGAAGGGCTGGTGGTGGAGCTGCCTGGTGACCTCCTGGTCTGCGCGAGGGCCTGGCCCCACGACCCCTGGCCCCTCCTCCCATGTGTCTGCTTTTGACAGGTGACCAGGACCCCAAGCACCGCCTCCCCAGCAGCTGGTGCCTGGCCTTAGCTGACTGAGGTTTCTGTTCCCCAGGCAACCATACGAAAAAAAGTGTCCCTGTTAAGGCCCAGGCGCAGCCTGTCCAGCTGACAGACCTCTATCCCGGGATGACATACACGTTGCGAGTCTATTCCCGGGACAACGAGGGCATCAGCAGTACCGTCATCACCTTTATGACCAGTACAGGTGAGAGGGGATCTGGCCTGGCCATCCCCTACAAGCATGGGGCAATTCATTCCCATCCTCAGCGTCCTGCTTGTCTCTCTTCCTTGGAAAGCAGGATCCTCGCCGCCATTCCCCACCTTGCATGGCGTGTCTCAGCTCTTATGTGTCAGTCTACAGCTCCCAGGAAGACGAGAGGAGCCAGGAGTGCATGTGCAGTGGAGAGGACGCCACGCTCTGACTCTCTGGGGATACGTAGGGAGTCAGAGGAAATGGGAGGATTGTAGAATGAGGACGGAGACTGCCCAGCCCCCACGGTGCTTGAAACAAAAGGACTTGGTGTATGTGCAAACTTGGTCCCTGTGTGTGAATCTGGGGCCTGCTGAGTGCAGGACAGCCTGCCCCATAGACACAGGGGTTTGCTTCCTGCACGTGGGATGAGGGGACAGGATCACCAAGGGTCTTGACCCAGACATCTCCCCAGGAACCAAACAGGATCAGCATGTATGTCACTGCCTTGCCATTGTCACCTGTTGTTGAAAAATTCCAAAGTGTATGACATGAGTTGTTTGGGGCTTTGTTTCGATTTAACTTTTGTCCCAAGTTTGTCACTGCTTAACAGTAATTGGCCTTTTGCCGTGCTGGGGAGGGGAAGGAGCCCTCCAGCGCTGGACTAGTTCTGGCTCTAAAGGGGCTTCAGCTGTGATGGAGAAGCATCTTCCTTGTGCAAAATCAGCAGGCCACAGGGGGCTCAGTAAAGGGTACAAGCTTCCGAAATCTCTCTGGTGGTCAGGGTGGCTGGCCGGGGTGGCTGGCAGGCTGGAGATGTGAGGGCACTTGCTTGTCTGTGTACATCTTTAAAATCTGCCAGGCGGGCTGGCCAAGTTTATGCTAAGCCCTGGGGCTAAGGGCAAGGGTCCGGGAGAGAGTGAGAGAGAAAATGACCGGTCTCTACCCCCAGGCATGTCCTAATCAGATGCAGGTTAATAGACAGAAGGATGGAGAAGAAACACACGATGATTTGCATGAACGTCTGAATGTTGACTTACCTGTTCTTTACCCTCCCTGTGCCTGGCCTGCCGAGGCCAACCCTGCCAGCTTGCATCTTGAGAGTAACTGCCCATCTGCATAAATGCTCACTCCACCCGTTGTAGCCTGGTCCCTCCTGGTCTGGACGTCCTGTCCTGCCTGTGTCTCCGCCTGTCCTGTGTATGTCCATGCCATCAAGACTCAGGGAGTCCAAGAGTCCAGCTGCCTGCTTGAGGCTGGCCAGGCCAACTCAGGCAGGATGTGTGTGAGTGGCCAGGCCATCTTGGGAGCCAGGCAAGGGAACTGGACAGTTGACCAAGTGGAGCAGGTGGCTAGACCCTGTCTCACCCAGTCGGGGTCCCAAGCTGTTGCTCACCAGTGCGTGCATTTGGTTTTGCTGTATTACAAACGCGAGTCCAGCGCAGAGTCAGGAAGCAAAGATGCGAGTCTGGGATGAGGTCCATCCTAGGGATGCTGCACAAGCCAGCACAGCCCGCTTTCAGAGTTTGACCTCCCCCAGGGCTAAGCCCTGGAGCCATGGGTGAGGACTGGGGAGAAAGAGCCAGAGAGAAAAGGACCAGTTGCTGCCCTCAGGGATGTCCTAATGCGCAGCAACATATCGAACACGCAGTACAGAAAAAACCCAGTGATGGTGGAGGACACGCTCTGAATGTCCACTCAAACGCTCGTCTCTCTTTTCCTGCGCTTGGTTTGCAGAGGCTCGGCCTGACAACTGAGTGAGCAAGGCTCTCTGCACTTAGAGTTCTCCTGGCTTCCTCCCAGTGCGAGCTGGATGGGCAGGTTTATGACCCTAGCTCTGAGTAAATTTCTATTTGCAAACCACATAGGGAAAGAAAATATTTTCACTTTCTGAAGCTTGCACGTGCCTGCGAGTGTGTGTCCAGATCCTTCAAAAATGCACGCTGTGTTTCCTGTGGGTGGACTCCAGAGCTAGATTCACACAACCCCCCAGGTCCCTGTGTCTCCTCGGAGCAAGAGTTTGTGAGCATCTCTGGGCCCGGCCACTTGTCATCTAGGCAACCACAGGCTGTTGCTTCAGTCCACAGACTCAAACCTGTGACAGTGGTTCAGGAGGGAAATGGCAGGAAGCCACCAGGAGTGCTCACAGGCTCCCGAGCCTCAGCAGAAGGACCCCACACGGGGAGTCAATCAGCTCCCTGAAGCTTTTGAAGCCAAAGAGACCGGAGGGGCCACAGACACATACCCCTGGACTCCAGGAGGTCCTGGGTGGCGGGATGGGCTGAGGCAGCAGCGTGACACGCTGATGGTGGGCCAGCAAGAAGGGTGGCAACCTGCTTCAGACCTCAAGAAAGGAAAGGGACACTAGGGGTCTAATGTCGTTAGCCTCTCTCTGCTGCGTCTGGGAGAAACCCAGGCCGGAGCGAGGAGTGTAAAATGACACTGCGGTGAGGCAGCCAAGCCGGGCTGCATTTGAAGAAAGTCCGTCCCTGTTACATTTGTTCATCTATCCCTATATCTGAAGCAGAATTCTTCTGCCAGTGTGGAATGACTGGCCTGTCTTCCGTGCGCAAACCAAATTTCTCGATTGGAGTCAGGAGTCATGGGCACTGTGGGGTGGGGCAGTGCGGAGGCACACAAATCTGACCTCCAGTCAAGAGAGGTGTTGGGCCTGTTTGCCAGGCCCGGGGGCTGAGGAGCGGGCGCTGCTCTGGCCCCTGCTGGTGCCAGGGGAGGTGGGCGTGTGAGTGCGCCTGGGCTTTGAATGTTGGTGTGACCGTGTCCATTAGGATCTTCAAGCATGTTGAACAGATCGGTTACAGATTAGGAATGGCGCTGGCAGGCAGACATGGCTGCCCTGACGCCTTGCTACATGCCTTCCACCACTCAGAGCCCGCCGGGGGTCGGGGGTGGGTCACGTTGTGAGTGAGATCATCATGTCCTAAATTTCTGTGGTTCTTGGCAAGCCACATCATTGTGATGGGGTCTGACTGAGGCCGCCTTCCGCCCGGTTCCACTTGGTTTGGACAGCCTTCTGTGTCCGTCCTTCACAGAAAATTCTTTGGCCTTTTTCAGTAAGGACTGAAGGTAGCAGTGGAACGTCACTGGTGCTGTCCTGACACCACCGTGGAAAGCTACATTTACTTTCTAGATGGCGCATATGGCCGCTTTCTCTCCCAAGAGAAGGGAATCTCTTGGAGATGGCGGTCAGGGGGTGTCAGAACATGCTTCAGGAAGATGGCAGAGCAGACAGGTCACTGCAGACATACAAACCAGCCTCTCTGCACAGGGTGGGACCCCAATCCACACACAGGCTGAAGTGGTGCCCAGCTGTGGCACACAGTCAAGCCAATATCCCTTTGACGCCTAGTGGGTATCAGGGAGAAAAACGAAAGCCCTACCTGATGTTAACTGTATTATAAGGAGATTAAACTGATTGTTAATCAATAAGTAGTCACTGACCACTTGTGATGTGACCAGCATCATGCTAAGTACTTGGGGCTCAGAGAATCCCCTGTTCACAAACCTTTAATAGTATAATTGGAAATGAGGACCCAGGAAACAGAGCAATTGAATGTTAGGTTGCATGGAGTAAATGGGGGTGAAATCAGAGTTCATAGATTGATGTGAGCTGAAGGAATCGTAGCTTCAGGAAGGAGGGCAGAATGTGGAGGGGGGAGAGGAAGACCAGAGTGCATGGAGGCCAGGCGCCATGCCAGCGTCCCAGGAACGTACTGTGTCCTTGGGGTCTGATAGGCACAGGGTGAGGAGATCCCTCTGGAATGGAGCAGTGAGGTGACGATGAGAAGCATTTTGGAAGGAGAAATGATAGCCCTTAGAGAGAAGAGGGAAGCCACTGGCAGAAGGCGGGGTGGAGGGGTGCAGGAAGACACAGGCTGAATTTCAGACAGACCAACAGACCATCCAAGGAGCAGTCAGGAGGAGGTGCTGGGCTTACTGTGGATCTGGCTGGAGGGACAATGAGAGGTGAATAAAGGGATTGCCAGTGGGAAAGTCAGGACTGGAGGGCAGGTGAAGGCAAGAGAGAAGGATGGAGAGAAAGGTTTGGGAAAGACCCACTCCGTGGGGACAGTGGAAGCAGGGAGCGTGGGAGGCTTGAAGTTAGTTCATTGGGGCGGAGAAAGCAGCTGGCGGGACCTGGAGACGGTGGAAGATTCTGGAGTTGACCTGTCAAAGGACAGCACGTCAGCTGCAGCAGAAGAGTCTGGCAGGTCCCTCGGGGATTTTGTGTTAAGATACAGAAGCTTCAATGTGTTTAATAGCAGAAGGGAGGAGGCAGTCAAGAGGAAGAAATTGAAAAGGCTAGAGAGCTGGAGACCCTACCAGACTGAGCCGTCAAGGAAGGGAGGTGTTGGGTCCCACCGCTGAGGCGAGCACAGCCTCGTCATCGAGGAGAGGAGAGCCTTCCCTGGTCCAGGAGGAAGGGACATTGTGGAGGCTGCGAGGTGGGGTAGGCGGGGTCCACCGCCTGCCCAGACAGAGGGAGGAGGTAATGGGGGAGCAGCACGAGAGGGAGGGAGGAGCTGTTTAGGGGGGACAGAGAGAGGAGTCAAAGGATTGCCAGGTGGCAGCGAGAGGCCAGTTGAAGTAGAACATGGTGCCTCTGCAATGGGCCTGCGTCTGCATCTTCCTCCAGCAGGGCTCGTGGCAAGAGCGGGAAAACGCAGGCGTCGTGGGAGTTGCGTGCTGAAGTGGGCGACACGAAAGGGGGATGGTGTGGAGCTCAAGATAAGCAGAGGCCCCATCAGGCCAAGAGGGGGGGAGCGGACAAATGACCAGAAGGCCGTCGAGCGTTCTTCCGCTGATTAGATGTGACCCGAGTGCCTCCTGTGTGTAAGGCTCTATCCCGGCACTGGGGAGACAGCAGTAAACCCACGGTTCCCCCTCAAGGAGCTTACTTTCTGGGAGGAGGGACTAAAGTAGAGTGGCAAAGCACAGACAGCCTGAGGTCACATCTCAACTCTACCACTTACTAGCTCTGTGACCTCAAGCAAATCGCTTAACCTCTCTGTGCCTCAGTTTCCTCATCTGTCAAATGGGTAATAATAAAAACCCACTTTATGGGGTTGTAAGAATTAAATTAGATTCCAGTGGAAAGGTACTTGGAGCAGTGCCTAGTCCACAGGAAGTGCTTATGAGTGTAAACTGTTGGTAGTAGAACCATATCAAATGGTTACAAGCGCCATGAAAAAGATAACTTAGAGCCCTCAGAAAGAGACTGACTGGTCGGGGAGAGGGTTTTGCTTTAGCCGGGAAGGTCTGGGAAAGCCTCTCTGAGAAGGAGGTGGCATTTGCTGGGGCAGCCATCTGAAGAAAGAGCAGCAGATGCAAAGGCCCTGAGGCAGGAATGAGAGTGGCCAGTGAGGCTGGAGCACAGAAAGTGAGGGGAGAATGGTGGGAGACAGGACCAGAGAGGTGGCTGGGGCCAGCTGGGATGGAGCCTGACAGGTCGGGACGGGGAATGCAGGTCTTTCCCCAACAGCAAGGAGAAGCATCAGAGGGCTGAAGCGTGGAAGTGATGTGACCCCACACAGGGTCTGAGGAGGATGTCTGTGATGCCACATGGGGAGTGGCCTGCGGGGCACGTGTTCTGCGGGAGAGTGCCAGTGCGGAGAGTGCTCACCCTGCAGGACCCTGCTTGGTGCTCTGCCTTTGGCGGGGTGCTGGGAAGCTGTCAAGAGTTTCTGCACCCAAGAAGCCCCCAATAGGGTTGCTCCAGACACCTGCCTGCCCGTGCCGCATGTGCCAAGGGCCCTGGAGTACCGCGAGGCCCAGCTCTGCTGCTCCGCCCATCCCCCTCCTCCTCCTCCTCCCCCTTCTCCCCCTCCTCCTCCCCCCCTCTGTGTGCCTTTGCGGCTCTGATCCTTCCACTCCTCTGTCTGGTTTTCCATGGCAGGCTGTGTGTTGCTTTTGTTCTCCAGACCACAGAAAGGAGAGGAGCGGGTGCGTCCTCTCACCCACACCCCTCCTGAGCCCTGTCCCCAGTCATTGGGCCCACCAGGATGCCTCAGATGGCCCTGAGCCCCTGTGCTCCAGGCCCACCGCGTGCCCCAAAACACAGAGGAGTCGCCCACTTTGAGACAGGTCTCCACACGCTCCAGGCAGGGACTCAGTGGCACAGGGGGTCTCCACGTGTGGAAGTGGTCTCGAGGTGGCATGGGGTGCGCTGAAGGCACAGCCCTGACCCACCCTCGCTGCTGGCCAGTCCAGGGGTATGCCCCAGGGCTTGTCTTTGCCGTCAGGGAGCTCACCATCCAGCTGGGGAGATGCGAGAGGGCACAAGGCACCCGGAACCACACCGTGCCCAGGACCACTGCCAGGAAGCCCGGCTGCCTTCGGCCATGCTGTGGGAGAGGTGCTGCTCTGGGCCTGCAGGCCCGTGAAGGGGCTCCAGGAACAGGGCCGCAGTGGGCCGGCTGTGCCAGGGGCGGCGCGCAGGCTCCTTCTCACCCTGGGCTCCTTCATGGGATGGTTCCTCCACGGCCGGTCCCTGGCCTCCCCTCAATCCCCACCACTGGGACGGAGGGGGCCCGCGCCTGATCCCTAGGAAACTGCCTCTTGCTGGACCTCCTGTCAGCCTTCTGCCGCTTATTCTGCTGCCTGCACCCCTTTCCTTTGCCTCTTTTCTGACCTTTTGACCTTGGCGCTTTCATTATTTCCTTTGACCCCGTAGCCGGGTAGTTTGGACCAGAGGGCTGCTAGGTGGTAGCGTTAGGCTCCGGGAGGAACCTCGACGTGAAGTAGCTGAAGCTGTTCCCCACTTCTCCCCCCCACCCTCCCCCACGCAAAATCGTCACCGTGTCTGCTCTGGCCCCCGCCAGCTTACACCAACAACCAGGCGGACATCGCCACCCAGGGCTGGTTCATCGGGCTCATGTGCGCCATCGCCCTCCTGGTGCTGATTCTGCTCATCGTCTGTTTCATCAAGAGGAGTCGAGGCGGCAAGTACCCAGGTGAGCTGTGTCGAGGCGTGGGCTTGGGGGAGGGGCTGGCGGGCTACCCTGTGAGTCACCAGGTCTCGGGGGAGCTCCACCCTTGGCAAGCTGGGGAATACAGTCCTATTGCCTGTTCTCTGCGTCTTAGAGCTGCCAGCAAGCAGCTTGAGTTAACCACCCTCCCCTGAGGTGGTTGGAGGCCCGGTCCAGGCAGCTCGGGCCGGGGGGAAGGAACCCTACTGTTAAGATGACCTGCCCTCCCCTTGACTCACCACCCATCTGCTCAGTCAGTGGGCTTTCTCAGCCTGAATCTTATTAGGATCCTGTGTTCCAGGGCAGGAGGAAGGAAGAGAGGCATTTTCTCTCACCGTGAGAGAAGGGAGTGAGCAGCCGTCTGGGCGGGGGCAGACGCCGGGCCTGCAGAGCTGGGCTCCACATGCCTAGGCTGCAGCCACACATCCCTAGCAGGCAGAAGCTTCTGTGTGAGGGGCGGCAAGGGGCTGAGGGGTGTCTGGTACACCCCTCGGCCCTGAGAGGGTTGGGGTTTCCCTAGAGACCCAGAGAGGCATCCTCTTCTGTGGGCCTCAGCATTCTCCAGCCCAGACAATCCAAGGTCAAGGACAAGGACCTCTGGCGTTCCTGTTTCTAGAAATATTGATTGTTTTCCAAACAGGGGCAAGAAAGCCATCTGTCTGCGATGGGGTGGGTGGGGTCACAGGAGACAGGATGACAGATGACCCTGAGAGTGAAAATCCTCCTGTCTGCAGAATGAAATAGCTCCCTGCCCCCGAAGCAGGCACACCCCAGCGCCCCAGGTGCCTGCTTCTCCCCATCTCTGTGAGCAAGTCCTCTTCCAGGACCCCTGAAACCCAACTCAGAGAGAGGGGACTCTGTTTCCTTCCCCCTCACTGGTACCCTCAGACCCCAGGATTCTGAAGAGTCGTGCCTCTCATGTCACGGAGGGAGGCCCCTGAGAGGGAGGGCAGGACACTGCGGTTCCTTCTTTTTTGAAGAAGATTAGCCGTGAGCTAACATCTGCTGCCAATCCTCCTCTTTTCGCTGAGGAAGACTGGCCCTGAGCTAACATCCGTGCCCATCTTGATCTACTTTATATGTGGGATGCCTACCACAGCATGGCTTGACAAGTGGTGCCATGTCCGCACCCGGGATCTGAACTGGCGAACCTCCGGCCGCCAAAGCGGAACGTGTGCACTTAACCGCTGCACCTCTGGGCCAGCCCCCCGCGGTTCCTTTTGATGAGTGACGTTGTCTTTCACTTTGTTGTGTTGTGTGGGACTCTTCTTCTTTTGTGAGAGAGAAAGCCAGAGTTAGGGAGAAGGATGGCCTTATTGAGTACGCCATCTTCCAGCTGGAACTGGAACACCAAGGAACTCATCAAAGAAACTCTGAGCCTTCCTTGTCCCTTTAGACGGTGTCCCATTCCAGAAAGTTCTTCTTACAGTAACCTCCTTCCCTCCGGCTCCAGGTCAGCCCCTAGTCCATTGGAAAGGTGAGTGAACCGGAGCTGCAAGGCCCCACCGCCAGTAGTCGCTCCCGTCTGAATGTTGCTAATTAGTTGCGGGACGTGTTCTTCACCTTTCAAGGCCTCAGTTTCCCTCGCCTAAAATGGGGGTGACTTCCTGCCTTGTACCTCAGAAAGGATACGTAAGGAGTCACTCTTGGAAGTGTCTGTGGTATAAAGGCTCTGTGCTGCGTGTAAGGACACTAGAAGGCAAGGGGATCTCTCCCAGAAGGACACTGCAGCCGGCACAGAAGGAAGGTCACAGCACAGGACAGGCCTTGGGTGGGTGTTTACAGTCACAGGAGGTGTGGGGAAAGGCTGCCACACAGACACGAGTGGGCACAGGTACAAGAGCGCCTTCCACTCCACAGGTGTCGGCAGTGTCCTTTCTGCCCAGGGCGGGGAGTTGGGCCGGGCTCTGCCAGGAGCTCAGAAGAAACACACAGTTCCCCACCCTCAAGGAAAGAACTGGCATTGTTATAGGCATAAGAAACAGGCACAAATAATTAGAATACAGAGCAGAATAGGAAAGATGCCAAGGGAAGGACCACAGCCATGGGGTGTTTGGGGAAGACCTCATGGAGATGGGCTGGGGAACCAGGTGGGAGGAGATTTTAGTCACCAACAGAGAGGTAAGGAAACCCCAGCGACGATGAGGTAGGAGCAATGTGGCAGCTGATTAAATGTGGGAAGCAAGAACAAGAGAGGCATCGATGGTGCCTTACTGGAAGGGAGGGTCACTGAACCCAAAGGCGGTGTCCTATGGCTGTGCATCAGGGCCCCACAGGGCACGGGCATCCTTAGTCATCAGGTCTGTGTCTGCTTCTCTTCTTGATCAAGTGCGAGAGAAGAAGGACGTTCCCCTCGGCCCTGAAGACCCCAAAGAAGAGGACGGCTCCTTTGACTACAGGTGCGTGACCTCTGCGGCTCCTGCTCGCACCCAGCGCCTGTCAGGTGGGCTGTCCTCCCCGCCCTGAGGCGGCCCCTCCCCTCAGAGCAGCTGGCTGGGCTGAGAGGCCACTGCATGGCTGTCCTTCCCCGCCGGGTATCACCTCTGCCTCTATGACAGCGCCTGCTTGTCCCGATTGTGCCCAACAAGGCTGCCTGCCACCCCCTCAGGAGGGACCCCACCTGACACACTCACACCCATTCGATGTATAGTACTTCATTCACTCAACTGCACGGCTCAGGGTTATTGAGCTCCTCATATGTCTGTTTCCATCTTTCCACTCTGAAAGCGAGCCCTGGGTCCCCATGCTGTGAGATGAGCTCAGCTCTCAGCTTCCTCTCACCCTAACCCTGAAGATAATGACCGGGGGGAGGCCATGCTCTCTTAGAGGCTTGGCTAGGTGAGGGGTGAAGGGCAGTGGTGTTGGGGAGGTGTGTGTTCTGGGCCTTTTCTCATGAACTTGAATGATTTCTCTGGGCTCTAGCCTACAATAGGCCTTAGAGAGGCCTCTGCCTAGTGCCTGCCCCAAATGAGAGGACAGAAGCCCAGACCAGGAAGTGACCTGCCCAAGACTCCCCGACTCACCACCCAGTGAGCTGGTGGCGGAGCTGGAGAGGCCAGCGGCCCGACTCCAGCTCCTGTCGTTGTCCTATACCCATGATCCCTCCCCGATCTGGGCAGCCCTTTGTATCTGGTTAACAAAGTTGTAATCTGTCCATTTTGATGGCAAGTGTGTTTGAGTTAAGGAATGATGCAGGGTGGGTCATGGATGTCTCCCCAGACCAAGTGGGGTGGGAGGAAAGGCTCTGACCAGGGCCCCCTTCTCCAGCCCCACCCAGTTACTGTCTGGGGCAAGTCACCCCTGTTCTCCCCTGGGCCCTCCTTATCTTCTCCTGTTCCTCCACCACTGTGCCCATCAGGAGCTTGGCAAGCAGGCTCAGATCAATGGGCGGCAGAGCCACGGCCCACGCAGCAGCCCATCTGGCGGCTTATGGACCACGTCCATCCATCCAGTCCCCACACCCCCAGGAGGCTCTCCAAAAGGGCAAGCAGGAGAGGCCCCTGCCCTGACTGTCCTCAGCACCGCCTGGGAGCCCAGCTTCCCCGTGGGCTGATAGCTATTCCCTGGCCGTCAGTTCCAAAGGCCCTGGGGCTTCCTCTCCCCCAGACCCTCAGTGCAGCCACAGAGGAGGGTGAGGACCTCCTCAAACAGAGGGCCAGCCAAGCTGCGCGATGAGAAGCTGCTTCCTTGGGCACCTCTCCTTCCCAAACACCAAAGCTATGGGGTAAAAACACCTGCCTCCCCCCACCCTACTTGTGCCCCACTGACGGAGGCTGGGTGTGCACAAACGCACACACCACGCACGCACATGCACACACCCCCTCGGCTCGGGCTCTGGGGCTGGCAGTCTGTGGCGTCCATGCTAGAGCCCCCACTTGATGAGTCCAAGAGACCGAAACTGGGAACGGGCTGAAATTCACACGTCAGAGGAAGCCCCAGGTCTCTAGCCGGGACAGGCTGAGGGGCGAGGAGCGGCCCGCCTGGCTCGCTCTGGGGCCTGCCTGCTGGGGCCCTCTCTGGACTCCCTCTGCTTCTCTCTCCCTTTCTGTCCACTTATTCCTCAAAGGTCTCTTGGAAGGTAGGCTGACAGGTGGCTAGACCAGGGCCCCCAGTCATTCTAGTTTCTTTCAAGCTTCCCTTAGGAGAGGTCTGTTCTTTCCAGACCCCGATCGTCTTTCCCGAAAAAACCCGACACGCTCAAGGCCCTTCCCCCTGCTTCCACCCCGCTGGGGCATCCCTGCCCAGTGGTTGCATTTAGCTTAGGTGCCTGGAATTCCCAAGAGTCACACAGACGCAGTCCTTGTGTTCCTGCAGGGGGGGTGGAGGGCCCTGGGGAGGGAGTGCCTGTGGAGAAGTCTAGCAGGTGGGGCGAGGAGCCTGGTAATGAGAATCTGGTGGTTCCCAAAGGTGAGTCCCACTCCCTGGAAATTCAGTGCAAGCTCAGAGGCCCACTTCCTCCTCTCGGGCCGCCTCTCCCGCAATAGAGAGCACAGTGGGCCACTAATGTGCACGGCGCAGGGGGAGTGGGCTCGTAGCTGTCCATCTTTCAGCGCCCAGCGCCTCCTGCTCTGGCGCTCGGCCCTCCCCTCACAGCTGTCTTTGCCCAGCACCGCTGTTAGAAGTGAGAAGGCACTGCCCACTCTAGTAGCAACTCAGCTGGTTGGTTTCCTTGGTTTCCGCACACCCAGGAAGTGGCCTGGGGACAGGAGAAGGGAATGTGTCTGCTCAGACCGCCTGGCACCACTGTGTTCTCGCCTGTGAGGACCCAGATTCCCAGTTCCTGCTGCTGGTCCGCCTGCCTCCTGCCTGGGAGCTCACCTCCCCTCTGAAGTGCAGCCAGCAGCATCTGGCGCCGCCTCTGAGCCTAAAGGGCAGAGAGTTTTCCAGCCAGGGGAGGGATGGGGTACCTGGGCAGCTGCCAGCCCAGGTGAGCGTCTCACTTCCTAGGGGCGTATCCGGCATCCCAGGAGCAGACACCACTTTAACTACCAGCCTCACAGCTCTCCTGCCGCAGAAGGGGCTTGAGGGCAAGGCCAGGGGCCTCAGCAGGCTGCCGGGCAGGATCCTCTGAGCCCCGTAGTCTTTGTCTCCAGGGGCTGGCCTCACATGCTCGTCTGCATGCCCCCCTCCTCCCACCCTCTTTCGCTTGCTGGGCTCGAAGCAACAGCATCTGTTTGTTGATAAACCCGAGAGCTGAGAGAAGCAACACCAAGACAGAGCAGGGCAGAGGTTTCTTTCTTTGAGGCCCAGACGGTTGCTTTTTGTCAAGGGCAGAGCCTTTCCAGACAGTCACAGATTATGGAGTCAGAGCTAGTTCAGTCCCTCTTGATGAAGACACTGAGAGGAAAGGGCTTTCCCAGGGTTGCAGAACCACACAGGGATGCGCTTGGGACTAGAACGACAACTCCTTGACACCCCATCCTTGGCTCTTCCCATCCCACTGGTCTCACAAGCAGTTGGCTCTGCCTCACCATTGGGCAGCCACCCTCTGCCTGCTCCCACCACCGAGGGTGGCCCAGCCTCAGGGCGAGGACCCCAGGCCAGGAGTCCAGAAGCATGGGCACCAGTCCCAGCCCTGCCCCAACTTGCCACCTCACTGTGGAGAAGACACTTGTCCTCTCTGGGTGTCAGATTCCCTTCTATGGGACTGGCTGGACAGGGGAGGGCGAGGGAGGGCTGAGCCGCATGGTCTCTGAGGTCCTGTCCTCTGAGCTGTGCAGCACGGGTGCTTGGCAAGAGGCCAGCAGCCCTGTCCCGTCTGGCTTTGGGCTGCACTGGGCTGGGCCAGGCCCTGATTCTCTGTCTTTCTCTGGCCAGTGATGAGGACAACAAGCCCCTGCAGGGCAGCCAGACATCCCTGGATGGCACCATCAAGCAGCAGGAGAGTGACGACAGCCTGGTGGACTACGGCGAGGGCGGCGAGGGGCAGTTCAATGAGGACGGCTCCTTTATCGGCCAGTACACAGTCAAAAAGGACAAGGAGGAGACAGAGGGCAATGAAAGCTCAGAGGCCACGTCACCTGTCAACGCCATCTATTCTCTGGCCTAACGGAGCCCCCCCCAGGGCACAGCCACCACTTTGCAAGTGAGAGGAGGGGAGAGGGGGAGATGAAGACACTGCAAAGCCACCACCATCTCCTGGGACGGGGGTTCAACATGGGGGTCTGCCAAGCTGTGAGGACCAGTGACCACCCAGCCAACCACAAGCCCCCTCCCAATGACCCCCCACACCCCGGGTGCCACCTGTTGGGGGAGCTGGAGCCCTGGCCGTGCTCAGCTGAGGGAGCCGGGCCCCTTGCTCAGCCTCGCAGGCACCTGAGCATCACCCCCACCGCCCGGCCCTGACCCTGGCACACACTCACCGGTCTCTGTTGCTTACGGGGCTTTTCATTGTCTTTATTTCTGCTCTGTGCATTTTCCCGTCCAGACCCAACGTCTCCATTTTCTTTTCCTTTTGAAGAAATGTCCCTGGAAAAAGCAAGAATAGGTGGATTCTCCCCCAGGAAACTGCAAAGACAGGCAAAGAGGACTGATCCGTAAGGAACGCATAGAGAAGCTGTAGAATGCCACCGCCACCAGGCCGGCGTGTTTCCGAAGGATGCCTTTCTCGCCGGATGCCTCCCCTCGCCCCCACCCCTCCGCCTCGGCCTTGGTAGTTGCTGAGCTGGGCTTGGCTCCTTTCTGGAAAATGACAGTATTTAGGCAGGGAGAGAGTGGGCAGCCGCCTTGCCTCGCTCTGGTTCGGCCAGGCGCTGGGCTCACCTCTCGCTCCTTGCTCTTACCCTGCCGCTTCCTCCAGAGCGTCCAGGACAAGAAGCGCAGATCTGAAGGAGGAGCTGGAGGAGCAGGAGTGGCCGCTGTTGAAAAGGACCTCAACTCCAGTGACCGTGTACCTCAAGCAGAAGAAAATCAGGCGTCTGGTCCCTGGGGAGCTGTGCTCACCTTCAGAGAGAAGAGAAGAGCAGGATTTGGACTTCCTTCCTCCACAGTGAAACCCAGGATGTAGGAGAGAGGGCCACACCCCCGGGCAGGGGCTGTGCTGCTGCCCTCAAGGCGCAGGGAACCCTGGGAGACACAAGCTTTGCCCGTGTGTTTGGGGGTGTAAAGCACTGCTCCCCGTTTCCTCTCTAGCAGATATCATCTCCTCGGTCGATTCTGTATGACGTTGAAATTTATGTGGTGTGTGGATGAGGCCCTGCTGCCCCTGGGACTGACCAGCGTGTCCTTTCCTTAGGGTATTTGCATATCCAGAGACCCTGAGGGGGCATGGTTGACAGTGCTGTGACACCTGGCCCAGAGGAGGCAGTGATCTCCGTATGCCTTATGCAGCTCTCATCTGTCCCTGCAGTTCCAGGTTCCCCACCCCTCCCTGCAAGCCTTGAAGCCTCCAGCCACGTGTCTCAAGGAGAACGGGGCAGCCTATGCAAGCGCCACAGCAGAACCCGAAGCAGCCACTCAACACCCACCCTGCATCCCGTTGCCCCAGATTGGAGACCCTCGCAGACCTGCAGTTCTCAGAGAGCTGTCATCCTCCCCACCTAATCCATTGTTGAAACCAAAGGTATCCAGCCTCCGAGAGGGATCTCCAGCCTCAGAGTGACACTGTAGCTATTGCTGCAGCTGGAGTCGGTTTCAGGAGGGCAAAGGTGACTCCCAGTAATGGACCACCTGCCACGGGCACAGCCTCTGAGCTGAGGCTCCAGCTGCTTGCCAGGGGGCCTAGGCAGGAACAGGGCTATGTCCTTCAGAGGCTTTCTAAAGCATCGTTTGCCACATGTTTAAGCCACAAAGGTATTAGCAGTGCTTGCATCACTCGATAATGAGCCAGATGAAGGGCAAGCCCGTAGACACATACTCTGTGTGCAGGTAGGAAATCAGAGCCCAGAGCTCAGCCAATCATGTTGTTCTAAGCTGAGAGCGAGTAACTGTCCTTTGGCCCAAGCCACGTCCAGGTTTGCTGCCTGGAATCCCGAGAGGCAACTCTTGCATGATGAAAGGGGGCAGGCTAACAAGCAGGGGGCTGGGGAGTGAGCTCAGGGTCCCCTTCCCTGGCTTTCCTCGACACCTGCCCGGATACAGCTGGGCGTTCCTGCGGCCCAGGCCCAGGTCCCTAAAGGGAATGTCAGGGAAGTGTGCCTGTGAGCTGAGTTAACGGCCCAGCCTTTCTAGAAAACGCTCTGGATCTGAGCATAGAAGTCAGTTTCTCAGGCCCTCGTTCCATACTGCACCATACGTGCTAGGAAACTCAGTGCACCGAAAACAGGCTCTGAGTGCAGGAGCGTGTCATCGTGCCCCTCCCCTGCCTCTGGAAGGGCTGCTCCACCGCCGGTGACTGGGGAAGGGCCTCTGCTAGCCTAGAGTCTTGGGGAGAGGGGATTCCTCAGCCTGGATCTGCTCCTCGATTGCGTCCTGCCAGGCTCTGTGCCAGCCTCCTTCATGTAGGAAGATAGTGCCGTCAGCCCTGTCATGAGGCTGTCGTGCCGAGAGCTGACCCCACTACCACATGCTCACCATCCTCCTGGCAGGCCGGAGAAACCTGGGCTTGAAGAACAAAGTTCTCCCCAAGCAAAGATGGCGGATGCTTAGAGAGGTTGCAGGGTTAGGGAGGCAGCCCTTCTAGCAAGAGGGAAGTCTATTTTCCAGGGGGCCCACGCCGGAGTCCACCCAGCTCAGAAGGAAAGGGGTATCGTCCAGCACCCCCTGCCAGCTGGGGCTCTCACGCAACCACCCCGAAACATACTAACAACGATGCCAGAAGAGGGCGACACCATTGGTGCCTCAGCCTGTCTGGCTGGGGGGGGGAAGTGTCGGTCATCTCACGGTGACTCTGGAAATTCCATTGCCTGTGCTGCGCTCCCACCCACTGTGCTCAGCCGTTAGAGCTGTGGCATCCATGCTCTCATTTGTCCATCCATTGCTTAGACGCTCGTGGACATCCAGTCTGAGCCAGGCTCTGAGCCGAGGGTACCAAGGTGAATAATGAGGTATGGCCCCTGCCCTCACAGCGCTGACAGTCCTGGAACTGTCTTGGGACACAGTGGGCACTGGCTGGGAGCACCTGAGTACCTAAGCCGACAAGGCTCCAGGCTCGAAGGGAGACGCTTTGGAGGGAGGACTCGGTCCGCAAGGCTGGCAGTCCAAACCTGCCGCAACAGTCCTGCTTCCTGAGCCTCTTTGCTCTGCCCCTTGGGGCAAGTTGCTTAACTTACGTGAGTTTCAGTGCCTCGTCTCCACTCCTCTCCCCACAGAGGGGCCTGGGCCCACCTGCAGGAGCAGGGAGGCCCGTGTCTGGGAGTACACCACTGCAGGGCCAGGGGACAGCCTGAGTTATGGTGCATAGGACATGTCTCCTTACCTTGCTTTTGAGGAGATGATTGAGCTTAAGCTAACGGGAAAACCAGAGCTCCCTTGTCTGTGGCCTTTGTCCCAAGAGGCTGGAGGCATCTGGCCCGCCCCCTTCCTGGCAAGTCCCAAGCTCTGGAGAAGAGGCCGCCTTTCCGAGAGCAGCCAGTGCCCATATTGCTGCCCCTGCAGGGGGCATCTGCGAGCTGGGCCCACATAGTGCTTTCCTAGTTAAGTTGCCTTAGAAAAGGGGTGGAAATAGATCCGAGGATATCTGTGGGTTTTCCAGCTAAGGGACTGCCTCCCTGCCCACACGCAGCACCCACGCCTGGGCACTCCCACACACGCACACACAGCAGACCAAGGCCCTCCTGCAGGGCGGCACGGTCAGGGGGAGCAATACAGATTATGACATTGTCTTGGAGAGGGTGAGTCCACACCCAGGCCCACTTGAGGTGGGATACAGAGGGCTGTGTGCGTGCAGTGTCCATCTCGAGGCAGGGGAAGGAGGCGGTCCAGGCAGGGCCCCATCTGGGTAATTCCTGTAGGCAGAACCGAGAGAGAGTCTGATCCAAAGGAGGGGACCCTTCCCCAGGAACATCACGGGCAGCAGCTCTTTGAGGCTCCTGGAGCCGTGTGCGGGTCGGAGCCAAGTCCCAGAGCGTGGCAGGCAGCCTGTGTGCTGGCAGTGGGGGTTAACCGCTTTTGCCTCGGCCTTTAGAAGGTGGCGCATTAACCCAGGAGAGGCGAGGCTCCTGGGCGTGAGGCGGGGCTGGTGCGGGGGTCGCCGCTCCCGAGGAGGATGGCGGATTCCTGGGATGCTGGCCAGGAGGCTCCCCCTCGGGACGCCTTGTCACCTCTCGGGCAGGTCCTGCCAAACACACGGTTAGGTCCCAGAAGGACGTCACCTGCCGGTCCTGGCTGAGCTTTGCATGGTAGCTTAGGAGAAGCAGGTAGGAGTCCCTGATTTAAAAAAAATCAGAGGACTTAACTGAATGAAACCAAGAGCTTGAAATGTCAGGAGGAGGCGCAGTGGCCTGGCAGCTCCCTCCCTTCCCCTGAACCAGGCAGGGCCACCCCCTGGGAACCAACCTTGTGGCTGTCCCCAGCCTGCCAGCCCCAGCCAGGGCAGCACCCTTTCCTCCCCTCCCCTACGGAGAACGGGCCTTCCTGAGACAGGTCCAGAGCAGGATAAGAGCGGAAGGAGGACGGCCATCCAGGGAAGCCACGAGGCCCCACCAGTGTCTCAAGCCAAAACCAGCGCTCCTCTATCAGTATGTTAGCGTTAGGTGGATGTTCCGTAGTGATAGGATGGAAAGGAAATAGATACAAAGGCGTCCGGTTTAGGACAGTTCAGATTTCAGCATGCGAAGGAATCAATGACTTGTAAAGACAAGGATACTAACCCAAGGAGTGAAGGGACTTGCCCCCTAGTCACATAGCTGGTGAGTCCAGGTGAGGGTAGGGCTTGAACCCGGGCCTTCTGACTCCTTGTCCAGTGTTCCCCCATCTCACCGCAGCTGCCTCCCTGGAAGCACAGGAGGTGTTTCCTGCCGGTGCACCCTCTCATGCCTCTGTAGCACTTCTCCCACAGCCCCCGGGTTCCTCCCCAAAGGAAAGACACAAAGGATTTTTCTGAGTCCAACACCAGTCAGTCTCTGCCAGCCTGGCTGCGCGGTCAAGGGCAGACCCAGGCCAGGAGAAGAGTGACGAGCTGATGGGTGTCTGTCACTGTGAAGCCTGGACTATTCCCTGGAGTGGTCTCCGCTTCCTAACATGTTGGGCCCGCCACACGCTGTCCCTCGGAGATGAGGGCGTGGAGAGCCCTCAGTCCACCCCGCCCTTGGCCGCAGGGTGCTGAGGGCAGCAGGGCCCGTGGGAGCTCTGCCACTCTGGGAATTGCTGGGCTGGAGTTCAGCACATGTAAAGACTTCAGTGAAGCAATAAACACAAAAATCTGGGAGAAGAAAACCAGAAATTTGTGCACGACTCTGTTTCTTTTTCAAAAACGATGCAGATCAGATGACCCTGCCCTGCTCTTTTTTCTGACTCCCAGATTCGATGTCCTCAGTCAGTGTTGTCCCTCTGCCCGGCTCCTGGCTCTCTGCCAACTTCTTCACACTCCTGCGCTGAGCACCAGTTGCCTGTGACGTGGCTGCCCTCTGTCCTGGTCCCACCCCCAACCCTTGCTGAGCCCCGGGGACTTCTTGCCCTGCCCCCCACACACACATTTTCCAATTTGTTCCTTTCAGTGGGGCAATTTTTCCCCGGTGTCTCCATCCCTTCCCGCACACCCACACTGAGTTGGTCTGACCTTTCTCCATTGGTTCCGTATTTAACTCGCACGGCAGAGTTGTTTTAACCCCTCTCACACTGTGTTCTTTCCTCCCTGCGAGCTGTTTTGCATTAACCAGTGTTGTCAGCGACAGTTGTGTTTCTGAGGGTGTTGCGCACAACCTTCAGCACGGATGACTGGGCCGTGGAGGGCCATCTAATACATGGACTTATAAACTGACTGCATGAGCAATGAAAAGGCCAAATTATTCAGAGTTTTTTTTTGAATCACTGTAAAAAAAAAAACTGATTTCTTTTGTATAGAGAACACTAAACGTATAATAAAAGTTGTTCAAAATGGACTCTGGCCATGTGATTTGTTCATTTTCCCTAGTTAATGGGAGGTGGAGGGGATTAATGTCAGGAGATTAATGGCAGAACTGAATCAAGGGGTTTTTCATGGCACCTGACAGCATTCATCTACGGAATTCTGTGACATCACCCCCATCTTGAAGTCGGTCTTATTCTAGAAAACTCTTTGGCAGAATTTGTTTTAAACGTAGAGCGACTGGTATAGGAATGTGCACAGCTGTGGAGACACCCGGATTAAACGTCCCTGTGCAAGTGCCATGGCGGGGGATGCTGGGAGCAGGAGAGAGCCGCGCAGCGACACTGTGTCCAAGCGCCTCCTGTCCCTGCACCCAGCCCGGATGTGGGAGGACTCCAGCATGTGCCCCGCGTTGTGCCTGGTGCAGGAGAGACACTTAATATTGTCGAAAGAATGAATAAACCTGCTTACAACAAACCCAAAACCCCTCTCAGTAGACTCGCAGGAATCTCAGTCAACAAGCAGAGAGAGAAGGGAAAGATACAGAGGGCTGTGCTGGTTGACCGGCAACACTCAACCCCCGCCAGCCTCCTCTCTTCACGCTTTGGCCTGGAGTTGTGCTAATTCTCATTGAGAGGTGGCCCAAGAGCGTCTCCCAGGCGGGATGAATGGCAGGGGACCGCCCAGAACTTGTAGCCCCCTCCCTTTCCTCAGGGTGGCGTCAGAGCTAGGAGGGGCGGGCTGGGAGGTGGCTCTGCTCTCACAGAAGGATAACGGATGGTTTGCAGGCAGTAATGGGAAATAAGGGTGAACGATTCCCTGCAAATGCAGGCCCAACTTTTGTGGACCCAGAACCAGCCCACCTCTGTTCACCTCCCTTCAGAGTCCTCAGAACAAATCGTTGATCTGAGGGGTTATGACTTCATCAGGTTAAAATGAGACCTTGTTTCCGGGTCTGCTCCTCCTGAACTGTGGGGTGACGCATTGGGTATGTCACCCCATGTCTCAAAGCACCCTGTTCACTCCTCAGAACATGAGAAAGACCTATTCTCATCACTCTCGAGTTCACAGGCTGTCTCTGAGATTTGCCCCTCATGTCCATTTGCACTGTCCCCCCGTTAGTCCAAGCCCTCATCCTGAACTCGGTGTCCTTGCTTCCTGTGTCACCGGTACACTCCCCCTTGAAACTGCAGCCAAAGGATCTTCTACGATACAAACCAGATCATGCGACTCCTTTACTTGAAACCATCGAGTTTGCTACCATACCTTCAGTTTGCAACCACAGGATAAAATCTAAACTGTGGCCTGTTAGACCTTCCATGATCTGACCCTTACCTCTGCAGGCTTATTTTTCACCACTCCTCACATATACCCTAAATTCTAGCCCTTCCAAGCTATTTTCAGCTCCCCCGACATGCAATGATTCTCACGCTCCTCAGCTTTGGCAAGTCAGTTCAACTCAAAAGCACCTATTAATACCCTGCTCTGTGCCAATGAATGACGTAAGGTAAGTAGGAGAGTGTTCCAGTCCTCGGGGAGCTCAGACTGTCATGGGAGACAGTCAAGTAAGCAGCAGCAATGTTATAGCATCTGGGGCAAAGGGCTCAATAAACGTGGCTTCAGTAAATGAATCACGGCCCAAAGATGGCTCTGCTTGGAACATCCGCCTCTCGACCTTCCACACCTGCCCTCTACCGGATAATTGGTCATCACTGGAGTTGATGCTCACAGCCAGGCCTTGCCACACCGTCAGGTGCTTTCCTCTTTCCCATTTCAACCCCTCTGATCCTCTGTCTCCTACAGATCACCTCTCCTGAGCCCCTGGAAAGCAGGCTGTGGCCTCTGTGCTAGGTCACACATCTTTAACCATCAGCTCAGTCAACACCGTCTCAGGAGGTCTTCCCCGACACGAGATACGGTGTGAACAAGTACGCACATACACAGCCACCTCTGCACAGGCTGGTTTAGATCCCATGTCTCTCATGGAGTCTGACATACGACATTTATTGTCCTTTTTTTTTTTACTAAATTATAAACTTCCTGAGTATAAGAGACTATTTTTTCATCTCTGTATCCACAGGCCACGCCTCATACAGCAAGAACAAAATGAATGAATATGAATAAATGAGTGAATGAATGAATGAATGAGACAGACGTTCCTTTGAAAGAAGAGGCTAGGTGAGTTCCAGATTTTTCTCATCCTCTTTGGATATTGGATATTGAATAGTGGACTGGATATGACATTTTGGGGGTGGGGGCGCCCACTGGCCCAGTTTTAGACCAGGAGCCCCACTCAGTGGGACAAGTGGAGAGATGATGCATGCGTCTTATCTGAAGAAAGCCAACCTCAATTCAACTGAGGCCAAACAAAGCGGCTGCCTCTCTTCAGAGCCCCAGGGACCCCCAGCATATCTGTCATCCCTCCTCCCTGTCTCCTGGAGGCTGTGCCTCCCAGGCCATTAGAAATGCTAATCTCCAGCGTGGAGTTGGATTAACCGAGCCAGTGGTGGGGGACAGTCATCTTCCAATCTTTATTAAGAGTGAATGCTATACCCGCTCTTGCCAGCTGCCCCCAAAGAGATGGGATCTGGGAATTCGTTATAGCCCCTCTCATCAAGGCAGCCTCTACTGCTCACACCATATTGGGTGGAGGGGTGGGGAGCGCCCATTTCGGCCTCCCCCTCCCCACTTAATGCATCAGAGCCCATTTGTTTGATGTCGGCTCCTGCTGGAGCCTGGGCCAGGCAGTGGCCTCAGAGCAATTTGGAGCCACAGCTGTGGCCCAACTGCACAGCCCCCAACCCCCGTTCCCACCCCCACCGCACAGCCCCTAGAACTTCTGCTGATTAGCCTCAGACCCCATGGCAGGCACAAAGGCCCCTCTTTGTGTAGACAGGGAGCTGTCTGGTAGAGTCCACAGACAGACTCAGCCCTGGCTTGAGTTCGGTAGGAACTCACTTTACCCACACAGAGCCCGAACCAGAATTGGGACCCCTCAGCCTCCCGTGGGAGACCCAGCAGAGCAGCTGGAGGGCAGGGGGGTGTTTCTCTTAAAACAAACAAACAAAATTACTTAGTATAAAAATCACAACTTCCCCCTAGCGAGGCTGAATCCTATTAAATGGAGGGTCCAGAATTGATCTGGGCAGGGGGTCTGCAGTTGGCAGCGGGAGAGAGTCCTGTGTAGCAGGACAGTGAGGTGGGGGCTGGGAGCAGAGGAGGAGCAGTGACAGGCAGAGGAAAGAGTAGAGCAGCCGTTCTCAAAGTGTCATCCCTGGACCAGCGGCATCACAAAGACCTGGGAACTTAGAGCCGTGCAAAGTCTGGGCCACACCCGTCTACTGCATCAGAAACTCTGGAATCTGGGTCTTAACAAACCCTCCAAGTGATCCTGATGCCGGCTCAAGTTTGACCCCAAATTAGAGGGACACAATGAGAAGGCTGGCACTCCAGGGTGGGACATTCCCCGGGTCCCCCAAAGCATCAGTCAAGTCTACCCAGGTGATGAATTTGCTTCGTGCAAGTGGGTATCTTATACAAGCTAGCCAAGTTGGTGAATTCCACATCCATTGTTGATGCAGCGTGCGCAAAGACCACAGGAGAATGTGGGCTCAGAGCACAAGCCGGCGGGAATTAACGAAAATTCTGGGAGAGACTTTGACTTTCACAGACTCGGAAACTGAGCCATTTGTACATTGGTGTTGAAGAGGCAAGAAGGCTCCAGATGGTGTTTGGGTCACAATACATTTACGTGCCTTCAGAGGAGAAGGGGAACTCCTGACGTGTGAGGCAGAGTGCTGGGCACTTGACGCAGCTTCTCTGTTACCCTCACACCAGCCCTTCGAGGCAGGCGGCCTCATACCCTGTTGTGCACGAGGGGACTGCAGCTCTGAATGGCCCAGTAATTTGCCGAAGGTAAATGACAAAGCCAGAACTAGCTACCAGGTCATTCCGACTCCAGAACCTCAGCTTTCACTCTTACATTTGGTCTGAATGGGCATCTCTGTGAAGAATTTGCCCTGGTGTCTGGGCTTCAGAGACATCCTGCCACAGCAGCCCCTGCCAGCTCGTCTGCAGGATCCATCGATGATCTGCCCCTTACTACTCCTCTCCGCTCCAGCAGGACAGGCCAGCTCCTGACGCCACCCAGGAGAGCCCCGGGGAGCCCTGCAGAGGGCTGGAGGTGCCGTGCAGCTCACGGTCATTGTTGTCATCCTTCTCCAGGCCTGCCTTGAGTACCAAGAAACTGCCAGGACTCTGCAGACAGGTCCAGCACTCACTGCGTTTCTTCATCTCTAAAACAGACTGTAACTGTGGCTCCCGCGTAGGTTGTTGTAAGGATCAAATCAGTGAAAATGGGAAGAGTTCTAGGAAGAAGGCGTGATGCTAGTAAGCACTATATAAGAATTTGTTAAATTTTAAAAAATGAATGAATCCCCCTACACTTTGCCCTTCTTCTGCCTACTAGAATGTTCTCCCTAGCCTCAACTTCGTCCTTCAAAAGATCTACCTCCATCCTTCAGGGCAGACTCAAATCCCACCTTTTGTAACTGCCTTGGCCCACAGGGCTCTCTCCAAGGAGCTTCTCTTGCCTTCCTGCCCCTCCGCCCCTTGGCCGTCAGCATGAGCTCCCAACCTGCCTCTCCCGTGCCTGGGCGGCCTGCAGACCTCGGGAGGGCAGGACCCACACCTCAGGCCTCTTCTGCCTTTGTGGCACCCAGCCCTGTATCTCGCGCAATGGGTGCTCCACTGACCCTCAGGACTCAGTGGTCCCGCAGGGCAAGGAGGCCCTATTTGTATTCAAGCTGTATTTCCTGTCCAGCTAGTCATTTAGTCGTGTGGTATCAACAAGGGGGGATGGGGGCAGGCGGTATTTGTCTTCCTAAAAGCCAGTTTACCAGCTTCCAAGTGGCTGGATGTGAGGGCCAGCGATGAGGATGGACAGCTAGAGGCTCGACCTACGGCCCCGTTAATTAACTTTCCCAGAGGCCCCTAAGTGCGCTCGTCTCCTTTAAAGACTAGGAACCCACCCTCACTTATGGGAAAGGACCGTCCGTCTTTCACCTCCGTCAGTCCCTGCCCTTCTAGCTCCAGTCCGGCTGCTAGGACACAGCACGACCCTCTACTCACCAGACAACCCATGTGGCAGAAGAGGATGAGGCCAGACATCCAGCAGGCCTGGGTCTGTCCTAAGAGAGAATGACCAGAGCACAGCCCTCAGCCAGGGCTCCCTCCTTAGGCCCTGGTCCAGGTGGACCTGGTGTGGTTATCTCTCAGGGTGATTCTCCCCGAGACTTAGGAGCCCGACTCCCAGACTTCGCACAGGAGAAACCACCTCTCCCGGGCCACAGGCATAAGGTTCAAGGCTCCTTCCTTCTCAACGCCGACAGCATCTCTCCCCAGGGACAGGGAGTTGGCAAAGACCCTTATCGATGGGATAATCTCTGAGATTCAGAGGAGCTAAAATCTGCCATCCTTCTCCCTCCCGAGGCCCAGCAACAACCTCCATGAGAAACAAAAACACACCCAGTTCTTCCCTCCCAACCACTCCAGCCGCCTTCCCAAGTCTTCCGCAGGGCTGTGCCCCGGCAGGGCTGGGGTAGTGCAGGCCGAGGGCTAACTAACTGCACGGCTGGATGGGTCGTTCTCAGGAGCCACAGGCAGTCCCTAGTCAGCAGGGGCCTCTCAGTTACGTGCGTGCGGCTCAGACCCCCGGAAGTCAGAGCAGGGGTCTACACGGTCTGCAGATTCCCCACATCAAATGCTGAAGCCAGAACCGGCTCCCCGCAAGCACGCAGCCTCCTTCCGTGTCAGCTGACGCCTCCCGGGGAAAGCAGGCTCACGTTTCAAATCATGGCCAACCAGGCAGTACACAGACCTACAAATACACAGATTCCCAAGCTGGACGGAAAGACTTTGGGAGTTCCAGCTGCCCTAGACTCTCGCTGGCCCTCTGCCTCCCACCGAAGCAGACAGCCGGGAGCAGGGCTGGGCCTGGGGGGGCTGGGGCAGGAAGAAGCGAGGCAGCAGCTCTCGGGAATCTTGTCCTCTCCTAGGCTGAGGACTATGCAGGTATCACTTTAGTTCCCAGGAGCAAGCAGACCCCAGAGGCAGGCAGAGCCTCTGCACCCCCCTCCCTCTCCCCAACCGACCAAGAGACATCCCCCCCCACCACTTCCGATTCTCCAGCGCCCTTCAGAGCCGTCAGGCGTACTCTCCTGGGTCCATCAGTGGCTTTTAACGGAGCCCCCGGCTTTCATCCTATTAGTGAGCCCAGAGTAATTACAACTTCATTAGCCAAATAGCTTCTTGGTTCGGAGGCTCCCCCAACAAAACAAAACACACACCCGCTTCCCTCCATCTGAAGTCCGTCCCCCAGGGCGCCAGCTAACAAAGTAGCAGGCTCCAGGGAAACCGCAGGGAAGGGGAAGAAGCCACGGACCCGGCCAATGGGGGGGCCTCAGCCCCTCTCCGTGGTGCATGTGTCATGTGTCTGCTGGTTGGCCCCCTGAGAGGTTTTTGACAGGGAGAGGGATGGCACTCCAGCAAATGAGGGGCGTGACCCCCTGCATCTGTCTGCTGCCCCTTGCCCTCCGCCCTGCTCGCCTTCCAGTCCTACTGGTCATCACTTGATGGCCAGATCACTTCCCGGATGGACGGGCGGCCTCCTCCTCAGGGGTGGGGGGGTTCTCTGGCCAATTCCCAGAGGCCTCTAGTCTCCCATCTATACTTCAGCTGCCGCAGCTCCAGGGACAAGGAAGCAGAGCATCTGCCAAGCAAGCAAGGACCATCTGGCTGGGGGCCCTTTAGCCAGCCCCAGCCACCAGACAGGCAGGCATGTCCCCGACACCTGGGAGAGGTTTCCCTGCTCCCTGTCACTAATCTGGCACCCCACACCTCAGCGTTAGAGGGAATTTTCTTTGGTCTAAATTAGCTCCACATTGCAATTAAAACCGTCCCCACTTGGGGAATTGCTTATTGTCCTTCTCTTTTCCTCTTCTTTTCATAGGGTTTAGGAGCATGGAGTCCAATCCTCCCGGCTCTAAGCAGGACCCAGCCAGCCTGCTCTACCCAGAGCCTTCCTTAGCTACTCCCAGCCACGCAATGTCAATCACAACCTCCTGCCTCTCCGGCAGGCCAGGTAAGCATCCAGGCTGAGGCCACCAGCTCCCGCCATTCCCACTGCCCACTCTCCACCAGGGGAAGGTGCAGGCTCCCTGAGACCCTGAGACACATGCCCCTTTGTCCATGAAGCTTTCAGAGAGAGCTGGCCGCTGCTTCTGGGGGCTTTGCGAGGAACAGCTGGCAAATTCTCCTTCCTGCTGAGGGCCCCTCTGCTTGGATCCTCAGCCGACAGGACTCCATCTGCTGGGGCTGGACCCAGAGCAGGAGGATAGATGAGATGACCTCCAGACAGCCCTGCCACTAACCAGACTCCAGGCTTTGTGCAGCCTGGCCCTGGCCCTGGCTCCAACCTGACCCTGTTCTGCCCCCAGGCCCCACAGTTCTGCCTCTGCCCTCCCTTCCCCCAGCCCCAACCCACAGCCAGCCCAGAGGCCAGGCAGGAGGACCCCTGCTCCCTGCCTTCAAGGAAAGGGAGTCCCCAGAGGCCAGGCCAGCTGTGCACGCTGTGCCCCTGCTTGTGTTCCCTGAAAGCAGCCATCCTTTTGTTAATTCTGCAATTTCCCAAAGTGCCAGGAGCATCTCATCTGACAGTCACAGCATCTGTTCCTCTCACTCTCCAGAAGGCCGGGTGGGAGCAGTGCCAGCCCCTTCCCTGAGGCTCCCCTGCCTCACATCCTTCCATCAGTATGGGCACCCTGCTCACCTGGTCCCTTGGCAGTGCTTCCGATTCCTCGCTGCCTCCCTGGCCCCTGGCTTCCCTCCTTATGGCCTTGGTTAGCAGCCTCAATAACCCTTGTCCCTTCTGGGGCCAAGCTCACCTGCCCAAGAAGATGGGCACCTGTCCTCTTCCTCGGGGAGCTGCAGGCAGAGCGGCTGTTCTCCCATGTGAGGCCTGCCCAGGGCCGGGAGCAGGTCTCAGAGCCCCAGGGCGCCAAGGAAAGGGGAAGCCTCGTGCTTGGTCCTCCCCATTGCCCCCTCCCCATCACACAGCCTTTGGGCTGCTCAGTTCCAGGGCAGTGGAAGTTCTGGCCAGTTCCTCAGCCCAGAAGACCTCCCAGGAACCTGGCCTGCCTCTGTCCTGAGCTTTCACACAGGGTTCCTCAAGCTCGGCCCTGCTGACATCTGGGATTGGGTAATTCTTAGGTGGGGGCACTGTCCTATGCATTAAAGGATGTTTAGCAGCATGCCTGACCTCTGCCTGCTAGACGCCAGCAGCACACATCCCACCCTCATCACGATAACCAAAAACGTCTCTGGACGTCACTGAAGTCCCCTGGTTGAGAACCACTCAGCTAAGGCACTGAGAGTCAGTGACTGACACCCCACCCCACGTTCATGCTTCCCAGGCTCCAGGTGACAAAGGGACAGCTTAAGCTAGCGGTTGGCAAACATTTTCTGTAAAGGCCCAGAGAGTCAATCTCTTCAGGTCATACAGTCTCTGCTGCAACGAGCCGACGTCGCGTGAAAGCGGCCAGACAGCGTGTGAGTGAACGCGAGAGGCCGTGTTCCAATACATCTTTACGAGCATTGACATTTGAATTTCATAGTATTTTCATATATCACAAAACATTTTTCTTTTTGTTTTCTTCAACCATTTAAAAATGTGAAACGCGTTCTTAGCACATAGACCACATTCCTGGCTTCAAGGGTCCCAAAGGATCCTTGTCAACAGGGTCCCTGTTGACCTGCTCCTAGAGGTTAACAAAGACAGGGCAGAGGCTGAAGTTGTGGACGGGGTCCTGCTCCCCTGAGCAGGTGGAGGGAATCAGTCACCCCCGGTTCCCTTTGGCCCAATAATTCTGGGTACTGTTTTCAGTGGGGTGACCCCACTGACCTCAGCAGGACCAGCTACATAATTTGCAGTGTCTGATGCAAAATGAGAATACTGGACCCCTGACTCAAAAATTATAATAATTCCAAGAGCACAGCAGAAGAGCATTAAGCCAGCACAGGCTCTTCTGAAGCCGGACCCCGTGTGACTACACAGGCTGCACACCCCGAAGCCGGCCCTGGACCTCAGCCTTTCCCCAGGAAGACCTGCACCCCAATCACAAGTTCTGCCAGGCCGGGGACAGGCTGTTCTCTCTGACCCAGGGGAACAGCATCTCTCATGGGCCTTCAGGCTGGGCCACCACATATGACTGTGCCCTGCCGGGGACATCTGATGAGGGGGTGAACGGGAGCTAGGCCTGGCCCAGGCTCCCCTCACTGAGGTGTGTGCCCTGGGGCGATGCTGCATCTGCCTGGAGGGATTTGCACTAAGTGGGTGGCCCTGCCTGCACGTCATCCAGGATGGGGAAAGAAGTAGCCGGCTCTGCACAAACATGGTCTGCTCTACCCGCATCCTGAACCCCAGAGAGGAATGGGTGGCCCACTCATCAGTTCATTTAACAAATATATACTGAGCCCCAGATACGATTTCGAGGGTACAGAGAGAGAAGACTCAGGGGGGGACATCCCGTCACCATGCAGATCAGTGAAAGGGATGCCTGTCGAGGGACAAGGGCACTGAACAGGGCCACCCAGTGCCTTAGAGAGGGTCAGGCAGGCCAGGCTTCCTAGAGGGGTGACACTGGACCAATTCTTGAGAGCAAGGAGGATTTAGCCAGGTGTACCTAAGGGAGAAGGGTGACTATTCTGAACAAGGGACCACCTGAGGACAGGGAAAGGAGAGAGGCCAGCCCTTTTCAGAAAGCGGTGAATATGGCAGGAGTGAGCTGGGTTGGGAAAGGAAGAGGGGGGCAGGTGACAATGAGCTGAGAGCGAGAGCGGTGTGTCACAGGAAGGAGCCTGCATCAGCCTGGAGGCAAGAGAAGCCGAAGACTTTTCAGCAGGAGAGTGATTTGCATTTTAGGGAGCCTTCTCTGACAGCTGGGGAGGGGAGGGGACAGGACAAGACAGGAAGCAGGAAGCCTGGCAAGGACAGATGGTAAGAATTCAGGTGAACACAGGTGAGGGGGGCAGTGAAGGTTGCGGGCATGCATAGGAGAGGCTTCAGGAGGCAGAAGTGGCAGGACTGAGTGGTAGGCAGGACCCAGGGGAGGGGGAGGGAGGGAGGAGTCATTGAGGAGGTGAGGTCTGGAGGGCAGGGAACCCAGGAGGAACGGCAGGTGGCCAGGGCAGGGGGGGTGTATCAGTCAGGGTTCTCCCGAGAAACAGAATCAGTAGGGTCTGTGTGTGTGTACAGTACACACATATCATGTCTACGTGTGTGTGTATACATATATACAGACACACACACACACAGGATTTATTTCGAGAAATTGCCTTCCACGATTGTGGGGGCCGGCTCTGTTTGCTGTAGGCCAGCTGGCAGGCCGGAAACTCAGGCAGGAGCTGATGCTGCAGTTTGAGAGCAGCATTTCTTCTTCCTCAGGGAATCCTCAGTTGTGCTTTTAAGGCCCTTCAACTGCTTGCATGAGGCCCACCTACATTATGGAGGGTAATCTTTTTACTTAAAGTCAACTGATTGCAGATGTTAACCACATCTGTAAAGTACTTTCACAGCATACCTAGATCAGTGTTTAATTAAACAGTTGGGTACCGTAGCCTAGCCAAGTTGACACATAAAACTCACCATCACAGAAGGGGTGGGTCCCATGCAGGGATGTGAGAGGCCCATGGACATCCAAGTGAAGACTTCTGGCTGGCTGGTACAGGTCTTAGCCTTTCCAGGTCCTCATCACCTCTTCTCTGCCCATGCCTGCCTAGCCGGCCTCCCTGCCTCCAGGTCTGCATCTGCTTTGTGTGGTGCTCCCTCCCCACCGCCCCGAGGGCACATCTCAGCCCATCTCCTGCTGGCTCAGACCCCTCCGCCAGTCCCCACTGCTCTCCAGTGAAGCCCCTCCAGGGCTCACGAGGCTTCGTGGACGGTCCCCGCATCCCCTCCAGTCTCGTCCCACCTTGCACCCTCAAGTCCAGACATGCTGACCGACTCTCTCCTCAAGCTCACCACTTCTGCCATGCTGCAGCCTTTGCACGAGCTGTCGCTCCTTCCTGGAACCATGTCCTTGCTCCCTCCTCCCAACCCATGCCATGGACACCTGGTCTGCCTAGTGAGCTCAGAGTCTCCCGTCAGGACTCAGCTTTCTCTGAAATGTTTTCTCTGTTCCTGAGCCTCACTAGGCCATGGCAGGCACCCCACCACGACATTTTGCGCAAACTTGAGCGACAGCGCTTACTGGATTGTATCTCCATTATTTGTACATGTCATCCCGCCACTGCACTGTGAGCTCCTCAAGGGGCATCCCACGTCTTCTCCTCTTCAGCATTTGGGACAGTGCTTGGTACAAGAAGTGCTCAATATTTGCTTATTTAATGGATGGGTGGGTGGGTGGGTGGATACGACACTTCTCTGACAATTTCTGCCTATCATTTATTGAGTGCTTCTTCGGTCCCAGGCACTGTGCTAGGAGCCTTAAGTCATGAATTGGTCCCGGCTCTCGGTGGCAGGCCACAGAAGCAGACTTTGGCCACCGTGAGCAGAGAACAGACTCACCACAAGGCTGTCAGGTGGCCTGCAGAGTCAATGAGAAGGCTCACAAAACTGACTCAGAAATGGCCAGAAACCAAAGGAAGCTAGCCAGCAGAGAGGAGTCGAGGCCACGTCTCGGGAACCGCCGGACCAGGACGCCATCACCCACACGGGACAGTCCCTCCAACGGTGCCAGAACCTTGAGACACCCACTGCCCCCTCCACTGCTGTCCCACATGTGCACATCACCTCGTCTCATCCACACAACCCTTTGAGGCAGTCTCATCTCCATTTTACAGACGACGAAGCCGATGCTTAGAGAAGCCTGAGGGCACACAGCAGCCAGTCAATAGAGCGGGTGGAATTGGCATCAACATCTGACTCCAAAGCCCACTGCCATCCCCCGGCTCTGTGCCGTCTCCTTCCAGAGGGCACCGCTCACCGTTCTGATGTAACGCAGTTCCCTGGGCAGCGCTCACAGCAGCCCTGAAATTCCAATGTGCAGCTTTTAAGTAACCATATATTTTGGGTGCATTCTTGGCCCTGACAAACTGTAGTGGGGAATATAAAGATAGCAAAGTCAGCACAAGAAGGCTGAGTGAGGGGCCGGCCCGGTGGTGCAGCAGTTAAGTGCGCACGTTTCACTTCTTGGTGGCCCGGGGTTCGCCGGTTCGGAACCCGGGTGCGGACATGGCACCGCTTGGCAAAAGCCATGCTGTGTTAGGCATCCCATGTATAAAGCAGAGGAAGATGGGCATGGATGTTAGCTCAAGGCCAGTCTTCCTCAGCAAAAAGAGGAGGATTGGCAGTAGTTAGTTCAGGGCTAATCTTCCTCAAAAAAAAAAGAAGGCTGAGTGATTAGAGAAAGGGTCCGTGCACTGACATGGGTTGATTGAAGCTGCTTCCAGGAGATTGTACATCAGACATCCAGAGATCCTGGAAAACGGGTTCAGGGCTGTGCTTAGCCACCCCAGGCAGGCTTAGTAAAGAACGCACAGAGACCGCCGCTCTGGAGCCCAGCCACATCCAGGGCCACAGCTGCCCCCAACCGGGACATTTCAGTCTTGCCAGAAGATGCCCGCACCAGGGACGTCCTTCTCAGATCCAGATGCCCAGCTGGAGTCTTGGGCCGAGCTCCAGGCAGGGAGCCCGATAACACAATCCTAGGCCCAGCTCTGCCTCCACCGCTCATGACCTCGGCCCAATCATTTGACCTTCCTGAGCTTCAGTTTCCCTATGACTCAGTCTCTCTCCACTGCACCTGCCCTCCCGCTCTCCCCCCTCCCACACCGGCCAAATCGTTTCACAAAAAAAACTCAGGGTTATTTGAGCTCTTTGGAGAGACCATATAAATGCAGGGCATTATTAGCATCATTACTATTAAATATTAATAATGACATTAGCATTGTCTATTATAAGCCTGCAAAAGAAGCTCCAAGAGCCCTGGGTTGAAATGGCTAAGAGAATAATTAGGCCCCTTTGGGCCACAGACCCCTCCAGGGCCTCAAGTGAAATTAGGAAGGCAAATGTCGTCAGAGAATTGAGATTTCCCCTCCAGAACCCCCGCTCAGTCAGCTCAGCTTCTCCTGGTCCCGCACAAATCGTGCCCTGTCCGGTCGCCAACAGCGCCACGCCAGGAGTGCACCCCCCACCTCCTCTCTGTTATCCAGGCCCAGTTCAGGACGACACCCCACCTTCATCCACCTCCCAGCTCCTGCCTCGCACCATCGGAACTTATGGCAGTTATTCTCCTGCATGTGTTCACCCAGTCAACAATATTTATGGACTGTGTGCTGGGCACTGAGCTCAGTGGAGGGTGGGGGCTGGGAAAGAGAGGCATTAGTGAGGTAAGCCCTGCCTTCAGAGACTGCACAGTCGAGGGAGTAATCACCGGTACTTTGTGTGGCACTTGGCCATACAAAAGGTGCTTTTAAAAATCGCTATGTTGGGTCCAGCCCGGTGGTGCAGCAGTTAAGTGTGCATGTTTCGCTTTGGCAGCCCAGGGTTCACCAGTTCAGATCCCGGGTATGGACATGGCACTGCTTGGCAAGCCATGCTGTGGTAGGCGTCCCACGTATAAAGTAGAGGAAGATGGGCACGGGTGTTAGCTCAGGGTCAGTCTTCCTCAGGAAAAAAAAAAAAAGAGGAGGATTGGCAGCAGATGTTAGCTCAGGGCTAATCTTCCTAAAAAGAAAAAAAAATCACTATGTTTCACAAGTCTTCACAACCATCCTCAGCAGGAATGAGATTATTCCCATTTTACTGATGAGGAAATGGATTCTCAGAGGAATTAAGTGTCCTTTCCTGAGCTGCACAGTGCCATCTTGCTAGGAGTGACAGAGCTGAGACAAAGTCCAGTGCTCTGGACTGCAGACCCGAGGCGCCCCGACCGGCGCAGCAGAGAAAGCTGCAGCTGTGTGGGCACATACCCTGTGTTTCAGATGGGGAGGCTGAATCCCACAAAGGCCCAAAGGAAGTACTGGTTTTACTAAGTAACTACTATGTGCTTGGCACCGTCCGTGCATAATCCAACGCTCACATCAGTTCAGTGAGGTTTGTGTCTTAACCTCCATTTTCCAGATGAGGAATCTGGGACTCTGTTCTAGGCAGAGAGGCTGCTCCATAAGCACATGGTCTCCTGGGAGCTTTAGAAAAGGGTCTGATGTCCAAAACTAGAGGTCCAGGTGCTGGTGGCCGCAGAGGCCAGGAAAGGATGTGTGAGGCTTGGGCTGAGGAGGAGGGAGATGAACGCCATCAGAGCCGGGGGGCCCTGGCAAGGTCTCAGGCCCTCCTCACTGGTCCCCGGTGGCTGGGCCCATGGCCCCTCCGTGACCGTTTGGAGAGCCACTGGACTCCTTTGCTATTGATCCAGTGGAGCTGCCGCAGGAGGGAGCAGATGGTCTGGGATGGGTTGGGTGGCCCTCGAGATGCCTTCTGGGGGCTCCCCCTCCGGGGGTCGCCACATGTTTACAGGCAAATCAGTGACCCATTTGATTAGCCACCTGATCGTCTCCGCTGGCCTTCTCTGCCCTGTCTGGGAGTCTGTGGGGACTGGACTTGGAGACAGGGTGTCCCGCTCAGGGCAACGCACAGATGTCCTGATGAGGTGCCCCTTACGGTCCACCGTACTGAGGATCCGGGCACCTGGCAGGCACCAAAAGAGCGGACATTGTCCTGTCCCTACTCTGCCCACCCCGGAAGGGCAGGCAGTGGGCAGCAGGAGCAACAGCAGCGAGGTTCAACCACGGATGCTGGAGGCAGACTGCGGCTCTGCTTCTCGCCTTGTTTACTGTCTACTTTGAGCAAGTTCCTTCACCTCTCTGAGCATCACCTGTAAAGTGAGAACAGCAGTAACGACACGTGCCCCTTGGGTGGGTAATTCAGGTGAAGCGCTGGGCACAGCTCCTGGCAGATTGGAGACACGCTAACTGCGTTAATAATTTCTATAATAGTTAATAATGATATTATAAAATATTTTGGTCATTATCAAGCTAATGGATCTCACAAGCAAAACTCAGCCTGGACCCCGAAATGCCTTCCCTATGCTCTTGTCAGAAACAGGAGCACCTTAGAGGCTGGCAGTGAGGACCCCAATAACCCCCAAATACGTCTGTCCCAGGCTCAGCTGAGAGGTTGAGCGGTCAGAAGATGAGGGGTTGGGAAGGTGGGACGCGTCTCCTAAGTGCAGGCCCGGGTGTGGTTAGTGCCGTGGTTCTCACTTACTGTGGCTGCGGGAGTGCACCTGGGGCGGGGCCGTGGGTTGCAGAGGGATCTGTGAGAATCTTAGGGACCCAGGTCACCTATGCTAATGGAGGGGGGACCGTGGCCCTCCCCAAGGACTCAGCCCTCACCACAGGGGCAGCACTGTCCTAAAATAGTCACAAAGACGGCTGTCTCAATCTAAAGCAATCCTTGCAAGCATTTCCAGACCCTTGGCCCCTAAGGCAGCCAGTGCCGCGGCCATTGGGCCATCCCTCTCTTGGCAGCTGCCTTCTGCTTGGAGACAACTTGCAGCTGTCTCTCCAGAGCCTGGGCTGACCTGGGTGGCATCAGCGGGCAAGGTTCACCTCAGGAGCTCAGGGCCAACGTGCGAGCCCAGGAAGACAGACGGGGCCACGGTGGGTAGAGGCAGGAAAGGGAAGGGCGTCCTGGAAGGATGTGCGGAGCAGCACTCCAGGTTGTCAGTGTCAGCGCAGTGAGGCGTCTCTCCGCCAGGACAATGGGGACCGTCGCCCGAGCTGGGAGAGCCCTTCAAGGAGGAGCAGGAGGGCGGCAAGGGAGAGCAGGTGGGACCCGGGCAGGCATTCAGGGCCTTGGAGGCTGGGCAGCAGGCCCTCCCCCCTCCACGTCCCTCCCCCTTCTGCAGGCCCTCTCACTCGGCCCAGGTCTGTCCCCGGCCCCTGTGCCCACCTCCGCTTGGGCAGACGTGGAGCCTCACTCCAGGTTTGACAGGTTAGCCATTTAAAACTCTGAGGCCGGCCTGGCCCTGCCAGCTGTTTCAGCATCTGGACTGCTCACGGTCTTGCCTGTGTGAGCCGGACAGCAGGTGGACCGGAGGGGGTGAGACAACAGTGACAGCCTGACAGGGCTGACTGCCACCGCAGATGGCTGGTTGGTCTGTCTTGAGGCCCCGGCCGTCCTGGGCACACCCCCCGCATGACAGGAGCAAAGCAAGAGAGCTATGTCACTGACCTGGTGAGCACCTAGAATCTCAGAGCTGGCAGGGACTTTGGCCATCTTTAACCCCTTCAGGTTAGCAGTGAGGCTCAGAGAGGTCAGGGCACTGAGCCTAGCACACACAGCCAATCAGTAGCAGGGCTCAGACTGCCCTTCAGAGGTTCAGACCCGCAGTCTATGAGCTTTTCATGATATCAAACTGCTAGTTGATTAAAAAGGGCCTTGGACCCATATGTACGAAGGTGGAAAGATGTCCAAGATCTACTATATAGTTAAAAGTATTTTGCAAATCATGATGCATTGTGTAATCCCATTTTCATAAAATAATACTAATAACTCATGGAATTATACACATGAAAATAATAAGCCTGGAGGCATGGAACTTGAGTTGGTTAAGGGACTTTCACTACCTATTTTTAAATTTCTACTTATGTTTGGATACTTTGACAAAGAACCCGTGTTACTTTTAAGCAAGGAAACAACAAAGATGAAGACGTAGGGTAGGCAACAGAGGCCCCTCCATCCCACTTGCCCCGCTGAAAGCTGGGGATTCTGATTTGCATCCCTTCCTCTAGTAAGGGATTTCTGGGGGACACAAGGAGTCTGGCTCCAGAGTCTCCAGGGTTTGAGGAGTAAGCCACTTTCTCTTCCCCCTGCACCCCACCCCTCTCCCACTCCTTCAGCTCTGGGCTGGGCGGGGATGGGCGGGGGGGGCAGGCAGGCCAGACAGCGCCCGCTCTGAGCTGAGCTGCCCATGCATTATGGAAGACGCGGGTGCCCTGGCTCGCTCCTTGCTCCTTAAATGACAGCAAATGAGGTAAAGCCGGGAGGGTGGGGACGGGAAGGGGGCGGGAGGGGGGCCAAAGGAAGCCATCTCCAGGGCCCCCCAAGCGTTGGCTGAGGACCGGAGCCAGCCAGTGAGCGGAGCCTGGGAGAGGGAGGAGCACATCTTGATGCAGAGATGCTGCAGTGGCTCCGGGCGCGCACACACGCGCGCACACACACACACACACATGCGCGCCCCTAGCCGCCGCCGCCGCACCAGGACAGCACCGAGCCGCTGAGAGAGCGGGGCAGGAGCGGAGGGCGGCCCAGGGGGGCTGGCGGCCGGGCTGGCTTGGCTCACCCCTGGAGCAGCGTCCACCTGCCGGAGCCAACACCCTTCTCTGGCGCCAGGTAGGGGCCAACCGCTTTTGTCTCCCAGCCCAGGGGCTTCCCAGGGCGCTGTGGGCAGGGGCTTCCACGCGCAGTTTCCTCGCAACTTGGGAGGGGGCAGTGGCAGGGCAGGAACCTCAGCCTGCTGGCTGGGGCCAGTCTGACTTCTCACCCCAGCCCCACAGTGACTGCCGGACCAGAGATCCCCTCCGCCCTGTCTATGTGGGTGGCATCCTGCGGGGCCCTGACAGGCCGAGCCTGGCCAGGAAGCTGGACCCCAGCAGTGTATCAAGGAATTTGAGCCGGCCGGCCACTGGGCTGGCAGCAATGACTGCCTGCAGAGAGGGCAGCGGCTACAGGGCCTGCCTTGGGCGACGGTCCGGGGCCAGACAATCCATGAGGCTCAGGCCAGACCCTGGCCTGCCCCCAGAAGTCCCTAGATGGGATGGAGCCTGGCTGCCCAGACTTGAGGTTGCCCTGGCTCTGCCTCTGCGGGGTGACCTCTTTGCAAAGTCTTGCTTCAGTTCGACAGAGGGGGAGGCTGTGGAAGAGGAGAGAGTGGAGCACAAGTTTGGGCAAAGGCCTGCCCAGGAGTGGGGACATAGGGAGGAGAAACTGAGGCAAGTCACATCCCAGAGGGTGAGAGGCTGGGACCACCGGGGCTGAAATTCCTGTTCTTCCTCCCACCCCCCAGCCTCACCTTCTCCTCAAGCCCCTCCTCCTCATCCTCACCGTGGGAGGGAAGGATCTGTGCGAAGTTTGGCTTTCTAGTAAGGAAAGGGGCTGGGGCTGAGGGGGAGGGGCACAGTTTAGGGGGTCTAGAAGGAGAGGGCAATTCAGGGGGCTTACAGGACGGGCCAGAGGTGGGGAAGCAGCCCGGCCAGTGTCCAGAGTCGAACCCATCGCCGTCTCCAGGAGAAGGTCTAAGGTCTGGGAAGGAAGAAAGGGCAGTGAGAGGAGACCGTGCCTGTGGAAGGAGAGTCCTGCCGCTCCACGGGAACAAAGCAGGGACCCTTCAGCTGCAGCCCCTGGGGGCTGAGCCTGAGTCCCAGGAGGAAGAGCGTCAGCCAAGGTTGTTTGGAGGTTTGGGAATCCAGACAGACCAGGGTGGGTGGGCTTTGAGCGCCCATGGCCCCAGCCCTGGAGAAGGGCGGGTTTCCAGCCCCCAGGGTACCTGCCTCTCCTTGCCCAGCCTGCAACTGGTCAGACCCTACCACCGCTTCCTTTCAGCCTGATTCTCCAAGGCCCCCCAGATTCCCTGCCCTGCCGAACCAGCATCCCTTCTCCTCTGCTCAGAGAGAGGTGGGAGGAGGAACATCCCAAATAATCCATTCCTTCGGTGGTCTGATCTCCCTTTGGGCAGCGGCCCCAGTCTCCTCTCCCAACCCTCTGGCCAGAAAGCTCCCTCGGTCCACCCTCTGAGTCTCCCCCTCCCAGCTGCACTCAGAGGGGCCAGAGGAGCCCCTGGACATCAAGGGCCACCTGCAGGGAGGCCTGCGTGGCCAGTGCTCCTGGGGTGGGGCAGGGAGCTGGTGTCCTGACTCTTAGCCTCAAGAGGAGGGAGTTCCTGCCCTAGAGACAGCGGCACCCAAGTGCCCCCCCAGGGTGCCCCACCAGTTAACCCTTTCTAGCCAGGTTGCAGAACCTCTCAAGCAAGGCTTTTGCCACAAGGTCAAAGTTCTTCCTAATTTCCTGGGAGATCTATCAGGAGTCCTCAGCCAGCAAGATGGAGGTGGGAGGTGGGACAGACAGAGAGGGGTCCCTGAGCCCATGACGTCAAAGTCAATCAAGGTCCACCCATCCTTCCAGTGCTCAGCATGAGTGGGAAGGAAGCAGTCACACCACCCCAGGAGAAGTGTCCCCCGGTCTCTCTGCACTCTCTCTTACTGCCTGCCCGTCTTCCATTCCCCACCTGGCCGAGCCGTCCCTCACACCCCCTCCCCTGGCCACTGCACTCCTCCAGCTTCAGCCCTCAACCTACCCCCACACCCTACCCCCTGCCAGATTTCACTCCTTATGCAACTCCATTCCAGCACCTTCTCTGCCAGCAATTGTTCACATAGAGACACGTGTGGGCTGGGCCTCTGAGGAGCTGCCCGACAGGACGGTTGCAAGGATTGTCTCTGACTAACCAAACTTACTCCTCAGGAGTGAGTACACAGAAGGTGTCCCCCAGGCATCCTCGGACTCTAAGTCGACCAGGGAAGCAATATATTTGGGGTGTTTTGGAGGGATGCACGTCCCCCCCCAAAAACACCCTCGAGCCAAATGTTGTGAGAAGGTGTGTCTCAGAGACAATCTCTAAGCCTGAGCGTGGGTGGTATCCGTGTTTCTGGAGGGACTCCTAGGACAGGACCCGAGGGTTGAGCAGGAGGTGGCTCCACACAGGGAAAGACGAGCTAGAGCAAAGAGGATGCCAGGGAAGCAGGAGGGACCGAAGTTAGACTGCGGGAGGCACTCCCTCAGCAGGAAGATGAGAATCTCCTTCCCGATGACTCGAAGAGGGTGTGGAGAACCGGGGTCAAGTCCAAGGTTAGAGACATCGCTGTGTGGAGGCAGAGGTGGGGCTGGCTGACCCCATAAACTGCCAGCCTCAGGTTATCCTCCTTCAAATGGTAACAGGTGGAAGCACCCTTTTTATCCCCTCCTGTGTGCTGAGCCCCTCTCATCCTTCTGGACCGCTCTAATCTAGACCCACCCCCCCAGGGCCTTGCTAACCTGGGACGTTCATGGGAGTTTCCGGGGGCTCCGGGCCCTGGTGGGAACCATCGTGGAGTAAAGTCCTTCCTTCAGTTGAACGACTTCTGTTGCTACAAAATGAGCCCATGTTTCTTTGTTTACCCAAAGGGGTTGCAAACAAAAGCAAACGTGTGTGGTGTTCTCACCCAAAACTGACCAGACTCCATCCCAGGACCCACACAGACCCAAGTGCACCCCAGCACCTCCTCATCTAACGAGCCCCGCCCCCACACGGGGCGCCCTCCACACAGACCTACCGGGTGTCCTCCAGCCCCAGCCCACATCCTGTCACTGTCTGCCCGCCTCGGAGACCCAGAGGCTGTCCACCCTCGGCCTGCCTGGAGGCAGCCTTCCTGCAGGGCAGCGAGAGGCGCAGCTCACCCTGGCCCCAGAGCAGAAACCAGCCTGCTGCGAGGAGCAGGTTCGTACTCGCCCCCTCCGGGCTTGGCTCTGAACCGGCCTGCAGGAGGCTGTCCCAGAACTGCGGAGTCTCCCCTCGGCAGAGATGGGGATGTGCAGAAATTGCTCCGCTAATTTCTCCCTGACTTGGTTCTTCAGAGCCAGGTTGAAACAGTTGTTCTTCCTCCTGGCATCTCAAAAAAAGATCCTTCTTCCAGAGCCCCCCCCCGCCCCCCCATTCTGCCTCATACCACACAGGCGGGGCCGGTAGGAAAACCTCGGCTCTGGGCGTGGCTGGCCCCTTATCCTGGCCCCTCCCAGCTTCCCCAGCACTGAAAGCTCAAACAAATGCGTGAGCCCCAGCTCTCCCCAGAGGGCACGGCAGCCAGGGCTGGGGCCTCAGGGAACCCACAGCAAATACAAAGAGCCTGCAGAGTAGACTGAGGGGCGGGAAGAGGGGAGCACGCAGAGGGGCCTGGGAGAGACCCAACCGCATGCCTCCCCGTCCCCATCCAGTCCATGCCCCCAGTGGGGACTAAGAAGGTCCCCATCACACCCAAATCTGCCCTCAGGACCTCCTCCAGCTCAGGGCACCTACCTTCCCCACTGAGGCCTCTCAACCATGGTTCTCCTCTCCTGGCCAGCTCCTGCCCCACCTGGCACGCATCCTCACCAGGCCACCACAGACCCCTGTCCTCCCGGAGGGGTGTGGGGATGGCTCAGACCTCCTGGAGGACTGTGACCCTGTCCCAGCTGACAATTCCTTCTGTAGGCAGAGTCCTCCTCCCATATTAGGCCCTGCGGGCAGGCGGTGGGAGTGGTTGAGGAGTACCTGCTTGGGAGCGCCCTTGTGTGTGTCCTAGACAGGTGCTCTCCTGAGCACATGGTATCTGGGTGTGACTCTGTGTGTCCCTGTGCCCTCACCTGGGGCGGCATTCTTGCTGGTGCTTGCCCGTGCCCACTGCACCTGTGGGGCTTAAGAGGAGGAAGGCGTCTGCCCAGGGAGATTCTGGAAGTCTGTCATGTCCTAAACACTTGTGAGTGTGGCCCAAATGTCGTGACTGTGTGGGAGTGAGGCCGACTCGCAGCCAGGCACCGTGTCTGGGACACACATCAGTGTCCCTCAGTGTGCTGGGGCTTGTGCACGAGGGCCCATCTCAAGGATCCGTGAGGACTCTCAGTGACAAGATCTGATCTTTCCTGAGCACTCACGGTGGACCAGGAACGGTGCTGACCCCATAAGAGCCCCGTGAGGTGGGCACGTCCTACCCTTCTCATCCCCACTTTGCACTTGGGGACTGAAGCTCAGAGAGGTTAAGTAATGAATCCAATAGCTAGGGTTATACTGGTTACCTACACTAGGGCTACAGTAGCCACTAAGCGCTAGGCCAGTTGGCATGAGGACCCACCCCACTAACGGTGTGCTGCGCTGCAGGAGGGGGATGGGGGCCCCGGGGACCTCCTGCAATGCTTCTTCGCTGACGAGTCACTCAGTCTCCACCCTCAACTGGGCTTCAAACTCCCCCTTTTTCCTACCACCACCGCCGCCCCCGAAAACTGCCCAATCCTGGGGTGCTCAGATCTCCCTTGTCCCGGGGAGGAGAGAGGGATTCAGGGCCAGGGCTGGGTGGGCCACGCGGGGGCATTTAGGCAGAGCGTAGCTTTCATTTTCTGACTGGCTCTGTGCAGGGTCCTCAGCCCAGCAAACCCAGCCCTGTGCTGGGGTCCAGCTCACAGCCTTCCACCCCCAGCTATCGCCCCGCCCTTTGTTTCCAGCTATTCGGCCCCCTCCCCGTGGTGCCCCTGAATCCCCAAGCAACCCGTCCGCCCACGTGCTGGTGCCTCACAGGACCAGCCCCCGAGGGTGCCGGCCTGTGCCTGTCCGTGCCAGCCTGTGCCTGCACCCCTGCGCCAGGGCAGCTGGCCTGGGCCAGCCTTGGCCAGCTCTGGGCCTGGCGTAGCTCCACTCCAGCCTTCTCCTGACAAAAAGGTCTCCTCCATCCTGGGCTTTCTAGAATGTGTCATAGGGCAGGTGGCATGGGGAGATGACTGGCCCCTGCAGGTCAGGAGACATCCTCGGCTGTACTCAGCTGCTCAGGGAGCCCTACAAAGGCAGTGTTTTTATCACCGTCTCCCCAGCACCTACCACAGTGCCTGGCATGTGGTCATAAATTCCAGGATGGACATGGTCACAGGGCAAGGCTGGGTATCAGCTGCCTCACCTTCAGGGAGGCAACAAGCTCCAACCTTTGACCCAGACTCCATGTGTGCGTGTCTGTGTGTGTTTGTACACACACAGGCCCTGGCACACAGCAGAGCCCATGCACATCTGAGCGGGCTGGCCAGTCTCTCCCCAAGGCAACCCCAGGTGCTCCTCAATCCCAGCCCTTCCCCCTCCCACGTCTTCTCTGAGGCTGCGGGTCTCAGTCCCCGGCAGGTGTCCCGGACCCTGGAGCCCAGAGGTGACTGATAAGTCTGAATTAAATTGAAGTTTAGGACACGCAGTGGGATTGTATTATCCATGATATATAGTAACTACCTATGGTAGGAGAGAGATCAGATCATTCTGACCACTGTGGGGTGGACGTGAGCGAGCGATCACAGGGAAACACGGCAGGGGCAGGGTCCTCACACCCTGTGCCAGGCAGGGACACACACACATACACACAGAGACCAGACATACCCATGCACAGACACATGCACATACACAGAGACACAAAGACCAGACCACACACATATACAGGGACATACAGACACAGATACAAACATCACATACATGGACATGCGCACACACACATGCCCAGCCCGCTCTCGCCAGTACGGCTGGTGGGCAGCAACAGACTCCCGCCCCAGAGCCTCCAGCCCTGGGCACAGCTCCTGGCAGTCTGTCTCTGCTTTGCCCGGGCACACTCAGGGTGTGCCTGGAGCCCAAGCTCCTCCCAGCACTGGCCCCCTCACCCTCCCTGATCTCCCGGGACTGGCAGGCCGCAATGGGGGAAGCAAACGAGGACGGAGCACCTTCTCTGTGCCGGACTCCGGGAGACGGCACACCAGCGCCAAGGCATTTTCAAACTTTCTGGAGCTGCAGAACCCTTTGTTTAAAGAGAAGCTCATGGGAAGGTTGGAGGCAGCGCACCTCCAGGGCAGGGCACGAGGGCGTGGTCAAGACCAGAGCTGCGTTCTAACTGTGTGCACATGGGGGCATCTTAGGGGCTTCCCAGTGGGGGTGAGAGGTGAACAGGGCCATGAAGGATGAGTGCGCCTTGCGGAGGAAGGGCATTACCGGGGAATGGAGTCATATGAGCAAAGGCACAGAGATGGGGGTGTTGGGGGAACATCAGAGGGGCTGGAAGTGCCAAATTTCTGGGTTCAAGTCTGGAACTGAAAGTGGCAAAGACAGAGAGAGCAGGTGGTCATGGAGAAGTGGCACCAGGCCCCCTTCCTGACAAAGGGAAGTGGGTATGAGGCTGGAGTTGGAGTGGGGAGGGAGTGCCATCTGTTTAAAAACCATTCCCGCCACCGAACACCCAGCCTCCCAGCCTGCATCCTTCCTGACAGGCCCTGGGCCACTAATCCCCCCCTCCCCCTAGATCCTTCAGGCGCCAGCACGGCTGTTGAGGAGGCAGGAAAATTTGAGGGGTGATGAAACGTTGAGGTCCAAAGGGGTTTGGGAACTCCTTCTTTCCAAGGGAACAGAGAGCGAAGTGAGACAGGGAGATCCTGAGCTTGCAGTGGTCCTCAGACCCTGCACTGGCCCCAGGCGCAGTCTTAAGTCACCTGCAGCCTGCCTTCTGCACCTCCCACCCCCCTCCAGGGGACAGCACTTCCAGGCCCTCAGCCGCTCTGCACTCTCTGGAGCATCACAGTCTCAGGCTGGAAGGGACTTTAGACAGTATTCATTTTGCAGATGAGGATACTGAGGCACAGATGGCATGGGGCTTGCGGCCAGTTAGTGCAAGAGCCCCCACCCAGGCTCGCACCCCAGCCCCAGGCCCTCCCCACAACCCTTAGGGCTCTGCAGAGTGGGCAGGCAGGGCAGAGAAGCAGAGTCTGCAGCTGGGTTTCCTGGCTCCTGTGGCAGCTCTGACAGGGAGCTGTGGAGCCCAGCGGCCAGGCTCACTCAAATAACCGAGAAGCAAACCCCTGAGATTGCACACTGTCCCCAGGACTCGGATAGTCTGCCCGAGATGGGGAGTAGACAGAAAGACTGGCCCTGCCCCCGCTCTCGGGGTAACTGATGGAGGGGCTCTGACTTGCTCTCAGTGGCCCCCGGCCAGGCACAGGTTCTCGGAGCCCCAGGATTTAACCATGTCTCCGCTCATCTCTGTGCAAGAGGGAGGCTCCTCTGGGAGCTGCGTTAACTCTTTCGGCCCAGAAGGCCTGTCTGGGCCCATCAGCCCCTCTGGTTGGGGAGCACTGATAACGGGACCAATGTTATGGCTCCATCATGCACACCACATATGTGCCTACCTGGGGCCCTGGAGGAAAGGGAGTAGATGAGTCAGTGACACCCTTCGCCACCGCTGGAGAACAAGGTGGTCCCGAGAGGCTTAAGGCAGCTCTCAGAGGGGCTCATTACCACCACCACCCCCGGCAGTGTGGGGGCGTGGCAGGGGAGGGGGTGCCCCAGTTACTAGAAGAAGATAGGATGAGCTCCCCAAACCCAGGCACAGCCCTACATAGAGAGCTATCACTGGTGAGCGGGTGGGTGGGCTCTCGCCTCCCACTTAGCCACTGCTTCACTTCCTGAGCAGCACCCTGCTGGCTGCGGCAGGCTGGAGTGGGGTACAGGGCAGAGCCAGACTCCCCAGGGGGCCAGTAGGAGGCACTCAGCCCTGGGAAGAGCTCCTCGGTAATGGCCAAGCCCCTTCCCCTGGGGCCTGGGAGGATGAGTGCTGGAGCAATTCCGGCCCCTCCTGAGGCTGAGCTAAAAGCATTGCCGACCCAGACGTGCCTGGAGCTGGGAGGGGCATCCTCAGCGAGTCCTCCCGTCCCTCTGCCTCCCCAGGTCCTCCTCAGCCTCCAGCCAGTGTCCTCCAGTGCTGGGCTGGGGCTCCTCTCCTCCGCTCCCCACCTCTGCCCGGACGGCCACCATGGGGACACCCACCCAGAGGAAGTCTCACCTGATGCTGCTGGTTGCCGTGGCCCTTGTCTCCTCGCCAGGTAAGAGGGCTCGGTGGGCTCAGAAGGCCAGCTGGGACGATCAGATCGCTGTCTCGTTGCTATTACTTCAGTGATGACTACAGAAATCCTTGCTTCTGCATTGCTGTAGCACTTAGGTTTCTGAGGCCATTTCCTGGCTAAAATTTTCCCCTTTGTGGATCTTACCTTCCCTTTGAGGTTAGGAGGAGAGGGAATGAGTCTTTCCCCTATCCTAAGTGAAAGAAGCATGATCCAGAGAGAGCCAGCGGCTTGCCTTGGGTCACACAGCAAGGTTATGGCAGCACCAGATTTCCATGACATCAGCCTAGAGTCACAGCCGCTAAGGCCGTGTGCGGTCCAATATGGGAGCCAATAACCACGTGGGCCCATTCAAACTGGGATTCAATTTTAAAATTAGTTCCTCAGTTGTACTAGCCACATTTCAGGGGCTAATAGCCATAAGGGACAGCAAAGATCACCAAACATTTCCATCATCACACAAAGTTCTGTTGGATAGTATGCTCGAGGGCCCCTGACATGATGAGACAGGGATCCCTACCACGAAACTCCAGGAGGGTTCCTCAGGCGACGCTGCGGCCTGGCAAGTGGGTGGAATAGGCTCTGGGAGAGGATGAGGCAGAGTGGGGGTGGGGGGTGGAGGGGTGCAGGCAAACTCGAGAGGGTTCTCATGGAAAAGTCCCCATGCCAGCAGTGCCACGGGGCGGGAAGAGGGGCGGAGGAGGCGGCAGAAGGGAAGGAGGGTGTGGAGAAGAGGCGGTGCAGGCCCAGAGGCCCAGGCTAGCTGGACGCTGAAGAGCGAGCCAGGGAGGAGGTGCCAGGGACCCAGCCTGTCCCGGAGCTGCCTACTGCAGCTCTGAGGAGCCTGCTGGGACCGCCGCTTGGCCTCTCTGCCCGACCTCCAGCCCAGATCAACAGATGTTTCTTTGCTCCTTAGAGATCTCCGTGGGGAAGGATTCCCATCCTCCACTGTACTTCTGGAGTTCTGGCTGCCTCAGACTCCAGCTCCCCACCCCACATTCCTGCAGGGCTGCAGCCGGCACATTTTAGCTTCTTTGTCTCACCAGGGAAGGACTCCACTGGCACACTTTCAGATGCTCTCATTATGTCCTGACTGCCCCTCAACCCTGCCCCCAAGTCAGTGAGGCTGCTGGGAAGCAGGGCTGATCCAGAGGGTGAAGGGAACCCTGTGGTCCCCCACGCTCAGGCCTGGCCACCTGTGCCAGGGCCCACCAGGTCAGGAGGAGCTGCAGGGGTGGGGAGCCCAGGCTGCGTGAGCAGGAGACACCCAGCCAGAGAGGGCAGGGCAGGGATTCCTGGCCTCCTCAGCTCCGCCCTCCCTCGGGGACCGCTCAGTGCAGTGCCAGGACTGTGCCATCTGAGGCAAGGGGCTGGGGCAGCCTCCAGAGTCCTGAGGCCAGAGCGACAGGAAGGCCAAGGGAGAGGGGACCTGGTCTGCCACATCCTGGAGCTCCAGAGATAGGAGTGGACATCCCTTCCTTGTTCCCACCCCTCCCAGGAAGGAGAGTGGCTCTCGGCTGTCCTTGCTAACCTGCCCTGGGGATGCACCTTTGGACTCCCAGCACCTCAGTGCAAGGAAAGGCAGCAAGGATTCCCCTCCACGCTCTCCTCTCTCTAACACTCTTCCTCTGCAGGGTTCCTGATGCCAGTGTTTGGGGAGCAGAGTGGCCAGGACAGGGAATCAGGAAAGAATCAGAGAGCGATGGGACAAGGACAGCACAGCCAGGAGGGGTGGTTTTGCCTGGGAGAGTGTGTGTGTGTGTGTGTGTGTGTGTGTGTGTGTGTGTGTAGCTTCCGAGGAAGGTGTGGGCTGAGTGAGGGTGTGTCTGAGAGGGTGGAGATGTGAGTGAGTTGTTGCTCCCTTTGTGGGTGACGAGTGTGCATAGAAAGCCTTTACAGGCCAGCACAACGGCTCTCGGCCCAGCCGCCCTTCCGAATGCCCGGGAGGCAATTAAAAATATCTGATTCCTCGGCCTCACTCCTAGAGATCCTGATTCAGTACCTCTGGGACACAACAGGGCCTCCGGTGGTTCCGATGTGAAACTGAGGTCAAGAATCACTTCACACTGTTGTCAAGGATGTTGGCTGTGGGGTGAGGCTGGTCGGGGTCCAAACCCTTAGACCTGCTCCTTGCTGGGTGATTTGGGGCAAATTATTCAAGCTTCCTAAGTCTCAGTTTCCACGTTAGTCAAATAAGAAAATGGCAACACCTCTCTTGTAAAGAGGTTACAAGAAGGAACTATGGAGCGTAGTGTCCAATGAAGACAGGCGCTCCATAAACACACCTGTTTTCATTTCCCTGAGTGCAGGGTATATATAAACACGTACACACAGACATTCAGGGCTGTGTGTGCATGGGAACGGATGCGTGGGTAAATGTGTGGATCTGACCACCGGAGTAGCTTAGAGAGGTATGCATGTGTGATGTGTGTGCATGTAAGGAAGTGTGTGTAGGTGACAGATGTGGAGGTGTGCATTTGTGGATATTGGGGTGAGGGTGTGGATATGGAGTGAGCGTATATGGAGAGAGCTTTTTCAGGAAGAAAGCCAGTCTTACAGTATCAATGTGCCCTGGGCCCACTCAACCACCCCCACCATCCAGACAGAATTACTGGAAGCTGCTATTGTGCAAGGTGGTTCCCAGCAGCCCGGCCGCCTCCACCACCCCTCCGCTCCCTCCCCTCCCGGGAGTCCCAGCTGGAGCAAGGGTCCCTACCCTCCACCACCATCATTAACTGGGGATTAAGCTGGGCTCTCCAGCCGAGATGACGCCGCCACTGTCTCTCCGTCTCTGAGGCCTGGGGCGGCAGTGAGGGATAGTGGGGGGTGGTGGGAGGGGGGTGGGGATGCCATTTCAGGGAGCCCTGCCTCCTTCCTCATTTTGAGAGCTGCTTAACAGCTGCCCTCACTCCCAGGGGTCCAGAGCTGAGCCTCAGCTGCGGCATAGGGCCCACTCCCGACCCCTGGAATAGGGCTGACAGCTGGATGCGCCGAGAGTGGAGGCACTAATTGGTTAACGGGGATCCTACCCCCCACGACCCACCAAGGAGGGCCTGAAATCAGCTGCACTGAGGGGTAGGAGCCAATTAGGGGTGGACTGGCCGCTGCCTGACACCACAAAGGCAGAGCGTGCCCCACTCTATGAGTCAGCTGAGAGAGCCCCCCCCCCACCCCCGTGGAAGGGCAGGTGTGAAACAGCGCCCTCCGTGCCCCAGTGTCCCCTGCCGGAGTGAGGCTGGACAATGTGCGTGAAGAGAGAGGCACGGGCCCCAGGAGGGCCAGGCATGAGAACTCCATTTGCACATGTGACACCCACTGGCTCAGCAAATTCAGGGGACCAATGTCTAGACCTGCATGTGCCGCAGACTTGCCTGTGACCATGGGCAAGTCACTCCTTTTTCTAGGCCCGTCTTTCTTCAATTGTCACACTGGAATTTTATAAAAATGCCCCCAAAGCAACCTGCACACCATCCGCCCACCGTGAAGCCTTCCTTCCCCACCCCAGCCCACCCCACCACACCCTACCCAGTGCTGGGTCCAGCAGACACTCGCTGAGCACACACCTGTGCCAGTGCAACCCTCTGTGGGCCCAGGGGTGCACGCCTGGTATTCCCACTTCACAGGTGGAGCCCACGAGCCTCGGCAGGGTTCTGTCAGAGCTAACAAGAGGCCCAGAGCCAGGCCCCTTCTGTTGGCCCAGAAGGAGCATTAGGCTCCAGGTAACACACATGGCCCCCCCACCTCTTAGGCTATGATTCCCATGCATCCTTCTAGGCCTGTCTCACACCCTGCAGATCAGCTCCTCCGTGAGGCCCCGACAGTCCACGGGCAGGTCACCTGCCTCCCCTCTGAGGCCCCTGCATCTTGAACGTACACTGCTGCTGTGGCTCTCAGTACCTGTACTGTCAGAAAACTGTACCGTCAGTTTTCTGTCCCTCACCTTGGACCACGAGCTTCTTGAGGAAGAGGGTCTGTGTCTTATTCATTTTTACAACACAATCTCTAGTCCAGTGTCAGGTACACAGCAGGTGCTCAATACTTGAATGCAGGATGGGTGACTGAACTAATGTGACCAGATGGGGCCTGCCCAACCTGTTGATTTAAATTTTAATTAATTAAAATTAAATAAAATTAAAAATTTGTTTCCTCAGCCACACTAGCCACATTTTGAGGGCTCGATAGCTAGTGGCTAGTGGCTACTGTACTGGACAGTGCAGAAAAGGGACCTTTTCCATCACGGCAGAAAGTTCTCTTGAACAGCACCACCCTAGAGGCCTGGCTACAGCTGGCACCAAGGCCCTGAGGCTTCTGGTGGTGTCCCCCCACCTGCAGCTCGGAGCTCAGCCTGGGGAGCCCCAGCCACCTTTGGGCCTGTCTTTGAAGACCAGCCACTCGGTCTGCTATTCCCAGAGGAGTCCACAGAGGAGAAGGTGACGCTGGCATGCCGCGCCCGGGCCAGCCCTCCTGCCACCTATAGGTGAGACCCCCCCATTGGTTGTGGGGGGCCCGGGCAGCCGTGCAGCCTATCTTCACATCAGCCCTGTTGCCAGGCTGGGTCCAGCTGGGCAGGACTCAGGGGGGTCCCTCCGCCGCCTCTGCTGCAGGTGGAAGATGAACGGCACTGAGATGAAGCTGGAGCCAGGCTCCCGCCACCAGCTGGTAGGAGGCAACCTGGTGATCATGAACCCCTCCAAGGCACAGGATGCCGGCGTCTACCAGTGCTTGGCCTCCAACCCAGTGGGCACCATCGTCAGCAGGGAGGCTGTCCTTCGCTTCGGCTGTGAGACCCATGGGGTGCCAGAACACTTTGGGGAGGGGAAGAGAAGGGCCAGAAGAAGTGTCCAGAAAGGGCAGGAGACTATGTCCCACAGGGAGGGGCCCCAGGCTTGGAGGACGGTGCCTGAGTGCCCGGTCTTCACCCCAGTTCTGCAGGAATTCTCCAAGGAGGAACGAGACCCGGTGAAAACCCACGAAGGCTGGGGGGTGATGTTGCCCTGTAACCCGCCAGCCCACTACCCAGGTGAGTGGGGACCTGGCCCACAGCGACACAGTGGGCGCGGCAGGAGCTTCCAGCACTCGGCAGAGAGGGCCGGAGAGTCAGCCTTGGGAGCACTGAGCCCGGCCCCCCGCTGGAAAGGGTCCTGTTTCCTGCGTGGGTCTGTCCCTTTCCAGTTCTGTGCCCTGCCTCGCCCCTTCAGACTGGGTGGTCCCTGAAGGCAGGGCTGCACCCCTCGAGGGCCAGGATGAAGTTGCATCTTCCCTCCAGGTCTCCCCTCAGCTCCAGTTCAGAGCACGGGGACTCTCAGGACAGGGTCTTACAGACCCCCGACAGCATGTTGGGGTCCCACCCAGAGTGGCCCCGTTAGCCCAGCACCCCCTGGTTTCTTCCAACCCCACACATCCTAGGCTTGTCCTACCGCTGGCTCCTCAACGAGTTCCCCAACTTCATCCCGACGGACGGGCGTCACTTCGTGTCCCAGACCACGGGGGACCTATACATCGCCCGCACCAATGCCTCAGACCTGGGCAACTACTCCTGCCTGGCCACCAGCCACATGGACTTCTCCACCAAGAGCGTCTTCAGCAAGTTTGCTCAGCTCAACCTAGCGGCAGAAGGTCAGGGTCACAGGCATGGCGGGAAGGAGAGAGCTGGAGGGGTCAGCGGGCATTAGGAAGGGATTTTCCCTTGAAGGTTATGAGAGCAGCTCTCGGGGCACAGGGTCCGGGGCCTAGACGTCTGGGTCCTCCTGCCGCAAGGCCTCGGACCCCTGCCCCAGGCCCCCAAGAGGAAAAGAAGTCAAGACAGAGTCAGCTGGGGTTGCGCCGAGATCCTAAGCACAGGAGGGCCTGACCTGGATCATTTGCCTCTGATACGCAAAATCCCTCTCTCCCCAGATACCAGGCTGTTTGCACCCAGCATCAAGGCCAGGTTCCCAGCAGAGACCTACGCGCTGGTGGGCCAGCAGGTCACCCTGGAGTGCTTCGCCTTCGGGAAGTAGGTGGTGGAGGAGGGAAGGAGCAGGCCAGGACGCTGCCTCTCGTAGCCCCTCGGGGGTATGGGTGGCCTCAGGGAGAGGGCAAGCCGGGTCAGCACTCAGTCATCTAGGTGCCCCTCGCAGGGCCTAGCAGGGTGCTGGACCCACAGTGGGTAGTGACCACCATGTCCCCAGCACTGACTCTCTGGGTGAGGCATCACGCACACCAAGTGACATATATTGGGTCAATGCTTGACAGGCTCAGATGACTTATGCCACACCCCAGGCCAGAGGCAGGTGGCACAGTGTACAGGCCCCAACCTGGCCTGCCTGGTTGAAACCCCAGCTCTGTCACTCACTGGCTGGGAGACCTTGAGTAAACTACTTAATTCTCTGTGCCTCAGTTTCCTTATTTGTACATGGTGATAACAGTACCTAACAGGGCTGTTATGAGGAATGAGGTAACACGTGTAAAGTGTTTAGAATAGTGCCGGCATTCAGTAAGTGTTCCACAGATGCTGACCGTTACCTCCTAAAAAACTGCGTAGAAATCCTGCTCTCCCAGAAGGACTCCCGGGAACAGGGCTCAGCAAATAGCAGGCGCTCAGTGAGTGTCTATAGTGTGACTGAAGGAACTTGGTTTGTACACTGGTCCCCTCTTCCCTCAAATGCCCTTGCGGTTCCCAGGACCCCCAGCTTTGTGGAAAGTTACTGGGCTTCCAGAAGCCACAGAAAGCACATGGGAATCTATTAGCCTTCAGGACTCACTGACACCTCAGCCCAGGTGGGCACACAGTCTACTGACAGCTGAGCCCCTTTGGGAAGTAGAGGCGAGCCTGTGCGAGAGGGGAGGGGCGCAGACCCAGTCACAGGCCTCTGCTGCGGAGGGCAGGCCCAGAAAAGACGCGTCAGCGGGTGTGGGGTGGGAAGGGGAGGGCAAGCCAGCCTCAGAGTTCAGACCAACTTCATTAGGGTCACGATTGTTGCAGGGGAGATGAGGGGAGAGGAGCCCCACTTCTTGCCCCTTCCCTGCCTGTGCTCAGAGCCACCTGGGAGAGGACCTCCCTCCCTCCTTGCCTTTCTCCTTCTGTTCCTCCCCAGGCCCGGGAGTCCCCTGCCTTCCTCTCCATCCCCACCTGCCCAGCATCTCTTCGAGGAGCTGCAGGCACAGGGGAGTCTGCCCAGCTCAGCCCACCCACTCTGGCTTTGTCTCCCCTGCCAGCCCTGTCCCCCGGATCAAGTGGCGCAAAGTGGACGGCTCCTTGTCTCCGCAGTGGGCCACAGCGGAGCCCACCCTGCAGATCCCCAGTGTCAGCTTCGAGGACGAGGGCACCTATGAGTGTGAGGCGGAGAACTCCAAGGGACGCGACACGGTCCAGGGCCGCATCATTGTGCAGGGTACAGAGCCGGGGACACCCTCCCCCGCCTGCGCGCGGCCCTGAGGAAGCAGACCCGAAAGTCAGGGTGCAGACGGAGAAGCCCTTGTTTAAGCCTTCTTGCCCCAGGATTGCACTGGGCATGGGAACATAGGAGCCTCGCGCTGTGGCCAGCTCAGCGCTTGAGTCGGGGTTGCAGAAAGCACGTGCAAGGCTTAGAGTGATTCAAGACACTAAACAGCCACCGCCGCGGCCGAGGCGCCCACCTGCTCGAGCCGCTCCTCCCGGCCCCTGCCCGGAGTGCTGCTGGCGCCCTCTGCTGTCTAGAGCAGGAGCCGCAGCCCTGCCCTCCGGCCCATCTGAGGAGCTGGAGGCACCTCCCAGCTCCTCCCCAGACTTTGTCTCCCTTGCCTCCCACAGCTCAGCCTGAGTGGCTCAAGGTGATCTCGGACACGGAGGCCGACATTGGCTCCAACCTTCGGTGGAGCTGCGCAGCTGCCGGCAAGCCCCGGCCCACAGTGCGCTGGCTGCGGAACGGGGAGCCTCTGGTCTCCCAGGTAGGACACACGGCGTCCTCTGCCCACCTGGTTCCCTGACCCCCAGACTCCCCTTGCACCTCTGGCAACCCCTCTGGGCCAACTGGGGCCACAGATGGTCCCAGGTGTTTCTTTCCATCCCAGAGTCCCATGGCCACAGGCTGGTCAACTGGATAGCGTCCAACTGGAGTGTCCTGAGACTAGGTCCAGGCATGACTCAGCCACAAAAACACTAGGTGGTCCTGAGTGGGTCACCTCACTCCTCTGGCTTCAGTGTGCTGATGTGCAGGGAGATCAGGGGAATCTCTGAGTCCTGGCATTCCAGGCAGCCCTGAGATAGGACTGGGCATCTGAGCCCCCTCCTAGAGGAGTGGCAGCCTAGAGTCCCCACTGTACTCACCCCTGCCAGCCCCGCCACCCTGGTCCTCCTGTGGTCCTGATCCCCCTGCCCGACCTGGGCCGGGCTCTCCTGCACAGAGCCGGGTAGAGGTGCTAGCCGGGGACCTGCGGTTCTCCAAGCTGAGCCTAGAGGACTCGGGCATGTACCAGTGTGTGGCGGAGAACAAGCACGGCACCGTCTACGCCAGCGCCGAGCTGGCCGTGCAAGGTAGAGGGCCCAGGGAGGCGGGGCAGCCACGGTGGGGGGGGGGCAGCGAGGGGCTTTAGTAATGACTTGCAGCACTTCTAAACACACAAACACACCCCGGCAGTTTTCCTTATTTTTCCAACAGCTTCTGAGTAGAACTCAGGGATTTCAGAAGGGAGGCGAGACACTAGGTTGCGAGCTGCCCGCGGACAGAGCCCTGGGTTGTCCCATGTCTGGCTCACATAAAGTAAATGTTTGCTGCAGTGAAGAAAGGTGGCAGAAGTAACTGGAAAGCAGATCAGATAGACTTGTGTTCAACCCAGCCCCTTTGGCTATGTGACCTTTGGCAAGTTACTTTACCTCTCTGTGTCTCAGTTTCTTGATTTAAAATGTGGGTGAGAGTCCTGCCCCGCTACAGCTGATGTGCGGATTAGAGGAGATGGCAGAGGGAAAGCAGAAGGACCTGCTCACCACATCACAGGGCCCAGGAAAGGTCAGCACCCGCTGGCAGTCTTCGTTATATGATGGGCTTGTGGAGCCTCAGTTTCCTCCTCTGAAACGGACACAATGACTTCTGCCTCATCAAGTTGTAGTGAGGCTTAACTAAAACTCATTCATTCATTCATGCAACCAATATTCATTCAACACCTCCTCCTAAGGAACAAACACGAAAGATAATGTCTCTACCTTCAAGTATCTCACAATCCAATGGAGAGAGGAGGGCAAAGAAACACAAAAGTAATAAACTAAATAAGATAATTCCAGACAGCCGTAGGAAATACACTGAAAAGAAAATCCAGTAGAGTGATGGGGGAGCTGGTTAGACGGGACGGTCAGGGAAGACTCTCTGAGGAAGTCACATTTGGGATGTGACCTGAGTGTTAGGAAGGAGCCGGCCATGTGAAGATCTGTGGGATTTCCAAGCAAAAATGTACAGCAAGTGCAAAGTTCCTGAGGCAAGAAAAAGCATGGCATCTTCAAAGGACAAAAAATGACTCAGGTGATGGGGCCAGCCCAGTGGCGCAGCAATTGAGTTTGAATGCTCCGCTCTGGTGGCCTGGGGTTTGCTGGTTGAGATCCCGAGCACAGACTTACAGACTGATTATCAAGCCATTCTGTGGCAGGCGTCCCACATATAAAATAGAGGAAGATGGGCACAGATGTTAACTGAGGGCCAGTCTTCCTCAAAAAAAAAGAAAAGGCCCAGGTATTTAGAGCATGGCGAGGGGAGTGAGGTGAGGTCAGAAAGGAAGGGCTGAGTTGTGAGCCTTGCGAGGCGCTGGACTGCGTTCTGAGCACCTGATGTACATTTTGCAAAAGATATTCCAGCTGCTGGGTGGGGAAGAGACTGTAGAAGGAAAATGCAGAAACAGGAAGACCAAGTGGGGGGGGCTTTCCGAGAGTCCCATGGGAGATCTGGCAGCGTGGCCCCGCCTGGCGGCAGTGGGGTGACGAGAAGGACTGGCTTCTGGATGTACCTCGGAAGTGGTGCTACCAGGAGTCCCTCAGGGACTGGCCATGGTGGGCATGTCAAGTGCTTAGCATGGGGCTGGGTGGCCTCTTAATCAAGGGCGCCGGCTCCTGTTCCGGCGCCCTGGGTGACTGTAGGGCGCTCCCCTTTCCTTCCAGCACTGGCCCCTGACTTCAGGCTGAATCCCATAAGGCGTCTGATCCCCGCGGCCCGCGGGGGAGAGGTCGTCATCCTCTGCCAGCCCCGGGCCGCTCCCAAGGCCGTGGTGCTCTGGAGCAAAGGCACTGAGATTCTGGTCAACAGCAGCAGGTACAACCCACAGCCATCTGAGCAATTCCTGCTCCCCTGTGTCCTCCTTGGAGGCCAGTCCCCTTCCCAGGACTGCAGTGTGTCTCCGGGTTGGCTAGATCTGCTCTGTCCTGCTGCAGAGTGACCGTAACTCCGGATGGCACCTTGATCCTAAGAAACATCAGCCGGTCAGATGAAGGCAAATACACCTGCTTTGCTGAGAATTTCATGGGCAAAGCTAACAGCACGGGCGTCCTGTCTGTGCGAGGTAAAGGCTGTGGTTTGGCTGAGGCTGGTTAGCTCGGCCACCACGGGGTGTCGTCCCTCCTTGCCATCCTGCTCTTGTGTTCCCACATTCCTCCTGGTGTAGCTTTGAGGCTACCCCAGATTTGGTTTCACTTGGGACCGCCCCCCCCATCCGGAATCTAGTCCTGCTTCCCTCCCACTCACTCGTGGGGCTGTGGAGAGGTCACAGTGCTGTTGGCCATGCTGCCTCTTCTCCTTGCTGGGGCTCAGGACAAACCCTGTCACACCCTCTCCCCCTGCTCAGTCCGCTTCCTCCCCAACCACTCAGGAGCCTCGCTTCTCTTGGCAGATGCGACCAAGATCACTCTAGCCCCTTCGAGTGCTGATGTCAACCTGGGAGACAACCTGACCTTGCAGTGCCATGCCTCCCATGACCCCACCATGGACCTCACCTTCGTCTGGACCCTGGATGACTTCCCCATCGACTTCGATAAGCCCGGGAGTCACTATCGGAGGGCGAGTGTGGTGAGGCCTGAGGCCAGAGGACCCAGGGGTCTTCCCTCCTTTGGACAGACAGGGGAGCCAGGATGGCCTTAACCATCACCCCACTCCTCACAGCCTTTCCCCATTCCCCAGGAGTGCCATGCATGGCAAGCTCGTCCTTGGATTGAGCAGTTCCCTGGATTCCACCTGAAGTCCATGCACTTAAGAGAGGGCCAGGGACAAACCTGGAATTCTGGGCACCCCTCAAGACTCACTCCCCGCTACTGTCCTTGCTATCCTGCCTGCAATGCAAATGACATCACTGACTTGGACTCCTGTTGACCATCTTCTTAGCAGACTGTTGTTCAGTCCCCAGTGGTACTAAGTGAGGAGAGCTGATTCCTCCCATGGAACAGATAGGACACTGAGACGCAGCGGGGTCCCTGGACGTGATGGAGCAGGGGACCCCGAGCCCTGCCTCATGTCTCATGGCTTTCTGCAGTAGCCGGGGTGTCCTCTGACCTGCCCCCTTTCTGTCCCCCGTATGCAGAAGGAGACCGTTGGGGACCTAACCATCCTGAACGCCCAGCTGCGTCACGGTGGGAAGTACACGTGCATGGCCCAGACGGTGGTGGACAGTGTGTCCAAGGAGGCCACAGTCCTGGTCCGAGGTGAGGGGTTCCCACCCCCACCCCCCGACTCCCTCAGAGCCCAGCTGGGCTCTTCTGACCCTTGCTCCCTAACTCCCCGCCTCTCCCTGAGGCCGTGGGGAAGGGCTTCTGACATAAGCCCACTGAGCTGCCTTCTCCTGTGGCTCTTCACAGGTGCTAAAGGAATAGGGTATTCGCCCCCTAAAGCTAAAGTTTTGGGGCCGGCTCAGTGGTGCAGCGGTTACGTTTGCACGCTCACTTCGGCAGCTGGGGCTCGCTGGTTCGGATCCCAGGCCGGGACCTACGTACCACTTATCCAGCCACGCTGTGGCAGGCGTGCCACGTACAGAGTAGAGGAAGATGGGCACAGACGTTAGCTCAGGGCCAACCTTCCTCAGCAAAAAGAGGAGGATTGGCGCTGGATGTTAGCTCAGGGCTAATCTTCCTCAAAAAAAAAAAAAGCTAACGTTTTAAAAATCCACTCCCAAACATGTCCCAAGACTGGAGAACTTTGCTGAGGCCAGAAGTCTTCAGAGCCTACTGCCGGGAGACCTGTACACATCCCTGTGTGAGGGCCTCTGTGACCCCTCCAGCCTTAGACACATCCCTCCCCACCTCGCAGCCCCCTTTCCCACTCCCTGCCCCCATTCCCGCTCTCCCGCCCAGGCGTGTTTGCTGCGCCCTCTGCTGCCCCTTCTTGGTACCGCACCAGCTCCAGCCGGCGTGGAGGAGGTTGGCTCAGGTTTGAAGCTGCCCCATTCTGACCCACTGTGCTGCGACCTCTTGGTGCAGGTCCGCCGGGCCCCCCGGGAGGTGTGGTGGTGAGGAACGTCGGTGACACCACTGTCCAGCTCAGCTGGAGCCGCGGCTTTGACAACCACAGCCCCATTGCCAAGTACACCCTGCAAGCTCGCACCCCACCTGCGGGGAAGTGGAAGCAGGTTCGCACCAGTAAGTGTGAGGCCCCGCTGGGTCGCTACCAATAAGGCCTGGCTATGTGCCTGGGGTCGGGGCCAGGGGTCGGGCCGCAGGACTGAGCCTGGGCTTCAAAGGGAGACAAGCTCCCAGGCCATTGGAGGAGACGGTGGTCACAGGACAGCAGCAGAGAGGGGACAGAGATGGAGGAGGCACTCATCTGTGCCCCGGAAGCAGTGGCAGGACTCTCTCGCGGGAGCAATGAAAGCAGTTGGAGGGCGTGGGGTGCATGCGGCCCACTGGTTTTCTGAGCCTTTCTGAACGAGGCACTGAGCTCTTTAGCATACGGCAGGTGCCACCACCGGCTGGGTACAAAGAGCTGGGCGCAGTCCCTGCCCTTTCCACCCGGACCAATGAACAAGGGTACAAGGAGCTGGGCGCAGTCCCCGCCCTTTCCACCCGGACCAATGAACAAGGGTACAAGGAGCTGGGCGCAGTCCCCGCCCTTTCCACCCGGACCAATGAACAACGCCGGGACACTGCCTCTCTGCTGCCTTGCAGATCCCGCCAACGTCGAGGGCAACGCTGAGACCGCCCAGGTACTAGGCCTCACGCCCTGGACGGACTACGAGTTCCGGGTCTTAGCCAGCAACATCCTGGGCACTGGGGAGCCCAGTGGGCCCTCCAGCAAAATCCGGACCCAGGAAGCAGGTCAGAGCCCTGGGTGTCCCAGAGAGACGGAATGTCAGGGCACAGACCCTAGCTCCTTAAAGGGAACACCAAGTCATCCCTACTCACCAGGCTTCAGACTCTAACAAAAAATATGAGCAAGGAGGGCCGTCAGGCAGGCTGGGCGCCGCACCGCAGCAGGCCTGCACCACGGCCTCGGGGCTGCAAGGACCACCCGGTCCAAACCCCTCACTTAACAAAGGGGCCAACCTCACAACTGCTTGTGGATCCACAATGACCCCGAAATGGAAACTTTAATTTAAAAAAAATAGAAAGCCAAAGTTTGGAGAAGGGAAGGGTCACACTGGCAGAGCCTGGCCTTAAACCCAGCACCGTGGGCTGGTGGGCAGGTGTCCCCTCTGGAAGTGCCTGAGTGCAGTTTAAATCAGCTTTGTGGAAGGTGTGTGTGTGTACGTGTGTGTGTGAGAGTGCTATGTGGAAGGCGTGTGTGTGTACGTGTGCGTGTGCATGCATGCTTTGTGGAGGGGTTGGAAGCAGCACTGTCCCCAAGTCCTTCTTGAGGTGGTTTCTGGGGGAGCAGGAGGGACAGATAACCTGCCCACGCCTCCCTGGAAGGCATGTGGGTGTCAGGACCTGAGCGGGGAAGGAAGGGGAGGAGACCACCCCGAAGGGGCCTCTGCTGAGAGGCCCCTGCCCACCCTCTGAGCCTTTCCCAGGGAGGACGCAGTAGGAGGGCCCTGGGATCTGGAGCCCGGCAGCAGGGGTCAGGGCCCTGCCTCCCCTTCCCCGCCCAACAGGCCTGCCCCGCTGCAGGTGTAGGGAGGCTCTGCTTTCTGATGGGCCCTTAAACACGGTTTCCGATATGCCCCAGGCTGAATCTCTGGGCTCTTTCTGGAATCATTCAACATTTTTAATTGGTACCTCTCCTGAGTATGGAATTTCAGAAGGAGCACTTTCTTTGATTGAAATTCTTGGAGAGTCATATGAGGGGGAGGAGTGGTCTCCTTCGTTCTGTCCTGAGAGTTGATGAGCGAAGACAGCTATGATGCAGAGGAAAGATGATGGGCTTTGAAATCAGAAGAGCTGAGTTCAAATCCAATGTGTGTGCCACTTATTACCTGTGTGACCTTAGGGAAGTCACTTGAAAGTGCTGGGCCTTAGTCTTTCCACCCCTTTCAGAGTAATAATGACGCCCTCCTCACAGGATTAAACGGCAATGTGTTTAAGTACCCCTTGCAAATTAGATGCTATCGTCATCAGAACCAAGTAAGAAGTCTTGATTCTCTGCAGAAATATTTTGACCCTCAGCCAAGTTACCCCCTGCCAAGCTTTCTGATCTAATTAAATGCATTCTTGTTTTAATATCAGCCTTGTTGAATTCTAGAGACAATTAGGAAATTAAATCTGCCACAAGAAGAAAAATAATAATAAAACAGCCTACAACCCACAAGAAATGGTTTTTGCATTAACTGCAGTCTGGATTATTTATTCCCCTTAAGGTAAAGCAAACTGGAGTTGGTCTCTTGTTATTTAGTTTAAACTGACAGGAGAAAGAGGACATGATCATTTATGGAGCATCTACTATCTATGTACATATGTACATGCCACTATCTGGTTTAGTGTTATTTTTATAGCCCTTTGAGAGAAACGTTACCCTCATCTTACGGAGAGGAGAATCAGAGGCTCAGAGAGGTTAAGTAACTTGCCCAGGGAAACACAGCTAGTAAGTGGCAGAGGAAGGATTTCATCTCAGGTCTGCCTACCTCCAGGGCCCACGTCCAGAGGGACTGTTGGAGGACAACACCAGGGCCCATTGGAAGGGGCATCTGGTCCTAGGATGCTTTCCAGGCACAGTCTCCGGACTTCTTTTTCCTCACTGTCCATTAACAAGCCACGTCTGTGTCTCTTGGCTCTGACAGCCCCCTCAGTGGCACCCTCAGGACTCAGCGGAGGTGGTGGAGCCCCGGGAGAGCTCGTTGTCAACTGGACGGTAAGCTGCAGGGACAGAGGCAGAAATATGCCTCCAGTTCCGGGGGGAAGGGAGGTGGGGAGAGGGACACAAGTCCTGGTCCCAGCCCACGGCCTGACATCTCCGGGCTGCAGCAGCGTGCAGAGGACCCAGGCGGAGCCACTGCACAGTCCCGACTCGAGAGCAGCCAGCGTCCTCTCCCCCTGCCCTTGCGCCCACGCAGGATGAAAACCCCCGTGGCTCCGGCGCTGGGGCCGGCCCTCTCGGGGTGCTGGAGGACGAGCAGGGGAAGGCAGCTCGGCCCTCCGCCCACGCCACGCTGTCGCCCCGCAGCCCGTGCCCCGGGAGTACCAGAACGGAGACGGCTTCGGCTACCTGCTGTCCTTCCGCAGGCAGGGCAGCGCCGGCTGGCAGACCGCCCGGGTGCCGGGCGCCGACGCCCAGTACTTCGTCTACAGCAACGACAGCGTCCGGCCCTACACGCCCTTCGAGGTGAAGATCCGGAGCTACAACCGCCGCGGGGCCGGGCCCGAGAGCCTCACGGCCCTGGTGCACTCGGCTGAGGAAGGTGGGCCGCGCCGCTGCCTCTCTGAGCTCGCAGCCCTGCTCCGGTCCACGGCGTGGGTGGAGAGGACGCGCGGGTCCCACGTCACCCGCCCTACCTAAGGGACCCAGGAGGGAGGCTCTCTGGGAAGAGAAGTGGGCCTGGGGGATGTTCTGAGACCAGCCCCCAGACTTCATCCCTAACCCTGGGCTCTCCCAATTCCTAAGCAAGGGTCGTCCGGGTGGGCAGCTGCTCTGTGGGACAGAGGGAGGTCCTGGGAACCCAAATCCATTCTATATCGGTCCCCAGAGCCTAGGGTGACCCCTACCAAGGTCTGGGCCAAGGGGGTCTCATCCTCAGAGATGAACGTGACCTGGGACCCCGTGCAGCAGGATGTGAATGGTATTCTCCTGGGGTACGAGGTGAGTACTGACTGGGGGCCTGGGAGAAGAAGGGGTGCTGGGGCTTCAGGGGTAGGTGGGGGCGCCCCACAGCTCACTCAGCTTTCCTCCTGGTATCACTCATTCACTGACTAGGCAACAGCACCCAGTCCAGGCAGCACTGTGGACGACCTTAGCTAAGCCCTCAGGGCTTGCTGCTCAGTGGGGAAGGCTGACCTGCATGACAGCCTCGAAGGAAACGCTTGGCTAGAGCCCCCTGAGGAAGGGCGGTTCCGGGAGCCAAGGGTGGGGGGAGTTGGGGGCGGGTTCTGGGAGGGGTGGGGGGAGTGGGGGCGGGTTCTGGGAGGGGCATGGCCTCCCCCGTTCGTGGCAGAGCGCAGTTAGCCTGGCATTCTCAGAGAATGGGAGGGAACAGCATGTCTCCTCCGTGTACCAGCTGATGGTACCTTCCCTGGGCAGGGGCCCTGGGCCCATCAATGCCTCCACACTGGGGCACCTGTGGAGCAGATGGAGCGGGAGAGGGAGCAAAAGGAGGGAAAGAAGGAAAAGCAAGAAATGTCATTGCCCAAGGGAGAATCATCAGGGGCTACTGGTGATGTGGCAGATTCCATTGCAGGGGAGCCTGCTCTGGGCTTTAGCACAGTGGTGAGGCCAGCCCCAGTGAGGAGACAATTCAAACTCTGCCCTTGTTTGGAAGGATATTTAGCAGATCTTAATATTAAAATAGGTTTGCATGTGTTGGACAGCCATCAGAAGTCTGCTGGGGGCTGGGGGACTACTTCAGAAGTGCAAATAGGCCTCTTCTATCCTCTAGCAGAGTCCCCACAGGATGCCCTCGGTTAATTAAATGGGGCTGTGTTCCAGCAGGCCATTGCCAGGTTGAGTCTGTGCTGGTCCCCCACGGTCACCTGCCCACTCACTTGCTTCCTCGTTCAGCCCGGTATTGAGCGCTTCCTTGGTCTGGGTAGTCGGTTGGGCACCAAGAAGGCAGCACTGACTCACTTCTTGTCACTGCTGTCTTGGAGTCATGGTCTGGTGTCCAGGTTCTAAGACCCAAGACTGAGTCACAAGGACCAGAGTGAGCAGGAGAGGAACAGAATGTCAGTGGCCAGGGCCAGGGTGAGGGGAGCCGAGGTCCTGGGTTTGACCACTGACCCTAGGGGGTACCCCTGCCCCCTTTAGATCCGCTACTGGAAAGCTGGGGACAAGGAAGCAGCCGCTGACCGAGTGAGGACAGCAGGGCTAGATACCAGTGCCCGAGTCACTGGCCTGCACCCCAACACCAAGTACCATGTGACGGTGCGGGCCTACAACCGGGCGGGCACCGGGCCTGCCAGCCCTCCCGCCAATGCCACGACCATGAAGCCCCGTGAGTCTGTCTGCCGGCGGTAGGGATGGGGGTGGGGGTGTTGGGGGAAGGTGCCTCTAGGTTCGGTCTTTCCCCAGCATAAGACAAATGCTCTAGCCCACAAAGCCTGGGCTGGACAAAACAAGGCAGCGAGCCTAATGAAAATAAGGGAGTGGAATTCATGGCCTCTGAAGTGCCTCTCTCCTCTCCACCTTCAGATCTCATGGGGTGTGTTTCTGAGGCAGCCGTGACAGGATGCTCTGGGTGTAATGCCATGGGCAGACCTGCAGATGAAGCCTGGCTAAAGGCAAGGGGTGGGTGGTGAGGAAGCATTTGGAAGTCTCCCCACTTTCTCCCTCCCCCGGCAGCTCCACGGCGACCTCCTGGCAACATCTCCTGGACTTTCTCGAGCTCCAGTCTTAGCATTAAGTGGGACCCTGTGGTCCCCCTCCGAAATGAGTCTGCAGTCACTGGCTATAAGGTAAGCAAGGGACAAACCAGGCGGTGAGCCATGAGGAGCAGCCCCACATCTCCAGTGAACACAGGGAGCTGCGTTCATAGCAAGAGGGATCTGAGGTAGATATGCGAAGAGTTCGTGACGGTGAGAGGCATGAAATGGCTTCAGGTAGTGTGGGGTAGAGACTACAAAACAGGCGCAGGTGGTGTCACTGCAGAAAGGCAGGGCTCCTGGGACGGTGACGGACTGGGGATCCTGTAAGCCTAAGGAGTCTGCAGAAACAGTTGAGCTGCTTGCAAGTTTTCCTCCCACCAGTGAGGAACTGGTTCAAGAGCCCGGGCAATGGGAAATGAGGGGTGAGGAGGCAGGACCTCGAGGGCCCGGAACCCTAGGGGCTCCTCCCAAGGCCTGGAGCTGGGCAAGAGAGAAGGTTCGGCCCTGAGGTCAGTGCACTCCCCCTGGCTAACTTCCCACAGATGCTGTACCAGAATGACTTACACCCAACTCCCACACTGCACCTCACCAGCAAGAACTGGATAGAAATTCCAGTTCCTGAAGACATTGGCCATGCCCTGGTGCAGATTCGGACCACAGGGCCTGGAGGGGATGGGATCCCGGCAGAAGTCCACATCGTGAGGAATGGAGGTGCTGCCTCTCCCTCACCTCATCCCCCAGGAGTGTCAGGGTCCCCCCAGATGCACAATGAAGGAATCATTTCCACCCAAGCCAACCCCGACCCAGCCAGACACCCAGGGGAAAGGGGAAGGCAGGCAGGGACCAAGTGCAAAGTAGTCCTGGGCTGCCCTTGCCACCCTCCTCCCCCACTCCGCGAACATCCCTGAGGGCCGGGAGGTGGGTGTGCTCCTTTCACGGGGTCCAGGGGGAGGTTGAGGACCAGCAGCAGTGAAGGGCAGGAACAGAGCTGAGAACACTTCCCAGTCCTAAAGCTGACCTTCTGTGAGTCTCTTTAGGAAGGGTCTGGATCCTGTCCCAAGGGTGGGGTGGGGCCGGGCCGGTCCCAGGCCCAGCCGACTCAGCCCCATGTTTCTGCCTGCTGATTCCAGGCACAAGCATGATGGTGGAGAACTCGGCAGGCCGCCCAGCCCCACGTGCTGGCACCATCCTTTCCCACTCTGTGGCGATGCTCATCCTCAGAGGCTACCTGGAGCTCTGATCTCAGCGCCCCTCCTTCTCCGCCACAGCTGGACACCCCCCCTCCGACGGACACAGCCAGCTGGCCCCGGTCCCTTCCTGATGCCAACGTGGCCCACACTGTGCCTGAGAATGGCTGGTTTTAAATACCCACTCTAAACAGTGCCCTTTTCATAGGAGGTAGGATATTTCACATTCAGCCACAGGATAGAGCCTGGGAGATATTTTTCTTTAAACCAGGAGGCACCAGGCAGTAACTTCTATGATGATACTGAACCCTGTGGGCCCTCTAGGGTGCCCAGATGGAAGGAGCAGGCCTCTGGGAAGAAGGGGGTTTTCAACATCAATCTGCACATCCGTGGATGGCGTTCTGGGACCGCGTGTGGACTCTGTGCCTGAGAGCAGAGTCCTGGGCCTGGCAGGAACACTGGACATGAATGGGCTGAAGGGGACGCCATAAACATCAGCATCCTCAGTCTAAGGAGAGGGCCAAACCCTGGGACCAAGGACTCTCCTACTTCCTCCTCTTGAGGGGCAGCACAGCTGGACCCTGACACTTCCTCGATGACTCCCTGGAGGCCCTGCACCTGCCCAGCTGGCTGAGAACCAGCGCCCTCATGTCTGCAGCCAGAGCCTGAGCCTCTTCAGCTTTGGGGGTGATACTCCAAACTGCTGGAGGTAGGCGCTAAAAAGCGTGGATGCCTGGTGGAAAGGGGCACCAGACTTGGCCTGAGGCATAGTCACAATCCAGGTGATGTTGCCCTCTTAGCCAACACTGCCAACCCGACCCTGTCACCCCACAGTGACAGAAGCCACTACAGGTGGCTGGGTGACTAAAGGGCTTGTCTTGGGGAGGTCCCCCGCCCCACCAAGACCCATCCTGCACAGTCCCTCCAGGGTTTGGGCAGGAAACAGGAGATGGGGGTGGCACACCCACCCTCCTCCTCCAGCTCAGCCTGCAGGCCCAGGACTCCACTCTCCCGGCACTGACTCACTCAAGCCTCAGAGAGCAACGTGGCACTAAGTCTGTGTCTTGGAGTCAGGAGTCTTCTGAGAAGGGCAGAGGACCAATGTGGCCCTGCCTGTTCCCAGGAATACTCTGCACCACCTGGTGAGACCGCTCCCTAGGCTGCCTCGGACTGCTCTCATGCAGTTCCCAGAAGAAACCGGGGTTAATAAATGGGACATCCTCCCTTGCACTCTGGGTATGTTACCAGTGACAGACAGAACCTCAGAGCCGGAAGAGGCTTGAGAGCTCAACTTGGCCAAACCTCTCACTTTCCAGAGGAAACCAAGGTCCAAAGGCTCAGGGACTTCCCAAGGTCACACAGCTGTCAGTGATGGGGCTGGGATGAGGAGGGAGTCTCCTACCTTCCTGTCCCAGGCTCTTGGTTTACCCAGAGGAAGGGGCAGTGTGGATGGCTGCGGCCTGGATAAGGTGGTGGTGAAGAAGGGCAGCGGGCTGTGAAAACTCTGCTTCAAGAGGTTCAGGTGGGGATCATGGGGTGATGGGCATGGCTGGGTCCCAGCCCAAGGCCTGCCTGGGCAGACTCCAGGAGACACCCAGTCCTTCTTTGCCTTCTGAGCCCAGCTTCTGCTGTAGCCTCAATATGCAGGGCTGGCCTGAAGCCCCCTGTTCCCCTTACCCTACCCTTGCTCCAAGAAGAGGCCAAAACAAGGACAGGGATTGCCCAAATCCAGGCAGCAGTGGCGACATAAGCAGGAAACCCCAAAGCCTGTGCTCTGACAGGTGGCCCTTCAGCAACAGAGCAGCAGCACAGGCGTCCTGTAGGGGACAGGCCCCGTGAGCTGGTGTCTGTAGTTTACACTTAGAGCTCTATTTTGTTATGGTTTTTTAAACTAAGTCCTGCTCTATTTTCCTGGGCAGGTTTATGTTGATGTTTACCCACTACAGTTTTTTTAAAATGTGAGCTCAAACCCCTTCTCCCCACCACCGCTGCACCCACCCCCTGCCCCCGCCCGGGACTGCTTTCCTGGAGCCGTCTGATCAAACCCTCCTCACGTGCTCCTGTCCAACCTCCCATGCAAGGTGCTGGGGGTTCAGCTCAGCCATTCTCCCATTACAGGGACCCCAACATTTGGCCTAGCATCCATCCTGGTCTGCGGGGGCTGTGTTTTGGCATGCCCAGTTCTATCAGAAAGGGAATGCTGAAAGTAAGAAACTTCCTTGCAAAGTTTCCTGAGCCTTTCCTCGCTGCCCGGGCTGCAGCAGGGGAGCAGGGGCCAGGTGTCTAGATGCTGGGCCGAGGATGAGCTGGGCTGGCACAGGACCCCTGACCAGCGTGGCAGGAGGCTGCAGTCCCCAAGCTTGCTTGAGGCAAAAGATACTCATGACTAAGTGTCTTAGTTCTAATGAAGCCCATTAGCAAAGGGGAGGAAGGCAGACCTGCTGGGAAGCCCCGGAAGGGTTTTTAACTAGAAAAACTCAGCCCCAGGAAAATCTAGCCAGCGTGCAGATAGAACTTGTCTGGGAGACGTAGAACTACCGTAAAATGGACGTTCCTGCAGCCTGAGACTTCGGGGAGAATACTGACTAGGTTTAATAAGACCATAGGTGACTTCAGGACACGCAAACTTCTAAAATGGAACAGCCCCTTGTTGAGGTGGCCTGGACAGGAGCTTGCAGGGAGGCAGAAGACAAGATTAGATGGCTTCTCAGAGTCCCTTCCTGCCCAAGGGGCCTCTGATGGGCTGGGGGAGTTGAGAGCAGGGCTGGCCCCTACTGTGTCATGACTTGATTCTGGATCTCTCCTCTCTCACACACCAAGCCCCAGAGGCAAGGGGGACAGCCACCACCAAGTACTTTACCCCACAGCTTAGTAGCCAGTAAGTGCCTTGAGGACTAAGGACAGACAGCCTAAAACACCACTTCAGGGCCCGGGGAGACACCTGGGCTCAGCCTACAGGCCCGCTGGCCCTGGCCTTGGCCACTTGGTCCTCATTGCTCTAACAGTCTCCATGTATACCTTGCCCTCAGCAGGAGGGCAGCTCTCTCTAGACAGAGTCTTGGGGCCCAGCAAGGTCAGGTTAGCTGCGTTCATCCAGGGCATCAAATGATCCAGATGATGCCAGGGAATAGGAGGGCCATGGGGTGGGGGCTCTTTTTCTTTTGAAAAAATAAAGACTGAGGTCAGACATCAAAAAAACTTCTGCAGTGAGACGCTGGAACGAGTGAGAGGCTTGTTCCTTTTTTAGGGACCTTTGAGGAAGTTGGACAGCTGTTGCCCTGGGGTCTAGGTTAGGTGAAGACTGGAGGGGTGGGGAGACACTGTGAGAGTCCTTCCGGGACAGCGATGCTTAGAATCAAAGGGGTTCAGCAAAGGAGGTGTCACGGAGCGCCTATCTGCTGTGGCCCACAGCGCATGGGCGTGATGCCGTCGCCACGGGCATTCTGTCCCCCATGCACGCTGCCTCTTGGCAGTCCCAGGAGCCATCTTGTCTGTACTCTGGACAAGAGCCAAGCTCGCTAAGGATGGCTGACTCCCTCCATCTTCCCCGCCTAGAGGACTCTTCCATTCCAGGTCTCAGAATGTGACTGCCCACTGGCGCCTCTCTCTTGGAGGGAGAGCAGTATCCCCAAACCTGGGTTTGAGCCCAGGTGTGCTGCCCTGTCTCCCTGGGTCAGACCTCACCTGGGCTTCGAACTAGGGATGAACGAGGTTGCCAGAGAGGCTCCTGGAGTGGTGTGAGGGATTAGATGGGCATTTTGAAGGGACTTCAAAGAGCTCCATGGAAAGAAGTGCCTGGTAGCTGTATATATGGTCATAGGCTTTGGGAAGGCAGAACAATAAAGGGAAATTGGAGAGGGAAAAAAATGTGTGAGATAGCCTTGCCCAGAGCCCCAGGAAGCCTAGTGCCCTTAGATGGGGTGTACCCCGCCTTGGCTCCCAGACTCCAACTTATCCACCAGTCCAGGGCCTGCACAGCTTAAATAGGAAAGCTCACAGCTCGGCAAAGGCTAGGGCTTCGTCGGGCCACTGACTTGACTGTTTTGTTAAAATGGAACCACTCGCACTGGCCTCTTGCTCGTTTCTTATACTTCTGGTAATGGTCGTTATTTATTGACTCTGGTAGCAGGCAGTTCTTAAATAAAGACGGTTTCTCAAGCTGCAGAGGCAGCTGGCCACAGCTGTGGGTGTCTGCTGCTCAGGCTAGAGCCCTGCTCGCTAACCCCAGGCCTTTCTCCAGTCCATCTTCATCCTCCAGTCAGCTGAGGAGGTCACAGCACACAGTGCGCACTGCTCTGCTCAGTCCTGGAGGGGAGAATTAGGCCCAAAGACTTCAAGGTGGGCCTAAGCAGAGCACAAGCAGGCATGTGCTGGACTGAGCCGGCTTTACCTTACCTAACACGGTGCACAGGGAACCGTGCTCCTGGGATGCACTGCTTTCAGGTTCCCTGATTTTTAAGACATTTGAGGTGCTGACTCAATGGTGCCAAAGGGAAGTCCTCTCCCTGCAGACATACAGTGACATCACCGCCCCCACGCCACCCCCGGCGAGAAGGTACCTCTAGTCCCTGCTCACAGCAGCCAAACGAATTTTGAGTCCCTAGTCACATCGTCTAGTTGCAGCACTGTCTCATGCATTCAGCAAACTTCCTTCACATCTGGGACGTGTGCAGCGACACACTCACGCAGCCCTGCAAGTGTTCAGTTCTTCTGGTGCAGAGCATGCAGGGATCCATGCTGACTGCGCCCACAGCCTTCACCAGGGAAGAGGGAGGTGGAGGCAGGCAGAGGCCCCGGTACTCAGTGCTTAGCTCTGTGACCAGGCCTGTTCAGAAGCCCAGGCTGACAGCAAGCCCCCAGGGGCCAGCGCAGGCAGTGGGATGACACCACCACAGGCTCATTCCCCTCTGCCCCCAGAGGGGCTGCTAGGAGCACTGGCCGCTCTAGAATCCAAATTTTAGTCCAGTCAGCATCTCCTCTACCCTCCAGAGGCAGATCCCAGCCCAGAACAACGAACTGAACTGGATTTTGGTTTTTCCTAAGACATCCAAAGGGCTTTGTTCTCTTCCATGTCCAGTCCCTTCACATCCTAAGAGTCAAAATCCAGAGCCCAATGCACAGAGGGCTCCAAACCTACAGCTATACAATATTCCACCCCATCTTGATGACTGGCTTGTAATAGAATGCTGGAGAAGTTACTTAGCTTTTCTTGGGTCTCAGTCTCTCCGTCTGTAAAATGGGAAACTGTACCCCTCACTCCTCCCTCTCCAGCAATGTAGTAATGAGTTCATTACATACAAAGATATTAATGTTTTCTGGTCATCTTTTAAAGTAAAGCAGGCTCTCTCCTGACTGCTTCAGCAGACTGTCCCACACTCATCTAATATGCTTCCTAAATGACATCCCTTTCTCATGTCCAGTTCTTCCGTCTACAAAGCAGGTTTACTCAGAGGCTCTCGTTTGATCCTCACAATCCTGTGTTTCAAAGATGAGGACCAAAGGGTCAACTTGCTCCCTTACACAGTCAGTAACAGAAACAGGACCATGCCCCATGTCTTCTGAGATTCCTCCCCTCTGTGGTGAAGAGAATGTGGAAAATTTAAGATCCTTTCAAAATAAGAGCAATAGTAAAGACATCCTATTCGTGGGCCTAAGCCAGCGGTTCTCAACCTTCACTATATATCAGAATTACCTGTAAAACTTCTGGAAAAAAGATGCTTTGAACTCATGATTATCTCTATCTGGGACACTGAAAGGGCCTAGAAACAATGACTCTCCAGTGGCAGTAAGCACATTCAGCACCCTGACCTTGGTTTCTAAATAGTACTCCCCACACCACAAAGTACCAGAGTCCCTTGGAGAAACAGCAGATTCAGATGTAGAGAAGGCAAAGTCCAAATGTGGATCTGAGACACCTTGTTGTACCAGAAAGCAAGGACATGCTCAAAGTCAAAATAGGACTACATCAAAAGGACAAAAAAGATAGCTGGAAGCGACTCTTACTGGCCAAAATTGGGGACACTTTGAATATCAAAAATATGAATGGATTATATATCATTCTCTGAATCAAACAGAATCCATTAAGGGGCCGGCCTGGTGGCATAGTGGTTAAGTCATGTGCTCCGCTTGGGCGGCCCAGGGTTTGCAGGTTCAGATCCTGGGCACAGACCTACACACCACTCATCAAGCCATGCTGTGGCAGCATCCCATATACAAAATAGAGGAAGATTGGTCCAGATATTAGCTCAGGGCCAATCTTCCTCACCAAAATAAAAAAGAGAGAGAGAGAATCCACTGAGACCTCAAAAATAAAGAATAAAAAAAGAGTTCTTCTTCACAGAAAAATGCAGGCTAATAAATATAAACGTGATGGACTTAAAAGAATTACCATTTTGCAATCCCCAACATGTAATATAAGGCAAGGGTCATGAATGGATGCCAAAGACGTTTGTGAAGTTTTTAGAAAAACACATAATCACAAAGTATCGCCCCACAGATTACTGAACGCAAAAAAAAAAATACATACGCCGTTAGTGAGACCTGGCAGTCACCACCTTAAACAAACGATGAAGCTCATCATCAGTCATGGGTCACCTGAGGTAACACAGTAAGTGCATGCCACTTACACAGGGTTCTGAGGTAGCGCAGTAAGTGCATGCCACTTACACAGGGTTCTGAGGTAGCGCAGTAAGTGCATGCCACTTACACAGGGTTCTGAGGTAGCGCAGTAAGTGCATGCCACTTACACAGGGTTCTGAGGTAGCGCAGTAAGTGCATGCCACTTACACAGGGTTCTGAGGTAGCGCAGTAAGTGCATGCCACTTACACAGGGTTCTGAGGTAGCGCAGTAAGTGCATGCCACTTACACAGGGTTCTGAGGTAGCGCAGTAAGTGCATGCCACTTACACAGGGTTCTGAGGTAGCGCAGTAAGTGCATGCCACTTACACAGGGTTCTGAGGTAGCGCAGTAAGTGCATGCCACTTACACAGGGTTCTGAGGTAGCGCAGTAAGTGCATGCCACTTACACAGGGTTCTGAGGTAGCGCAGTAAGTGCATGCCACTTACACAGGGTTCTGAGGTAGCGCAGTAAGTGCATGCCACTTACACAGGGTTCTGAGGTAGCGCAGTAAGTGCATGCCACTTACACAGGGTTCTGAGGTAGCGCAGTAAGTGCATGCCACTTACACAGGGTTCTGAGGTAGCGCAGTAAGTGCATGCCACTTACACAGGGTTCTGAGGTAGCGCAGTAAGTGCATGCCACTTACACAGGGTTCTGGGCAAAAACGTCAGTCATTCCTCAGGAAGCTCATCAGAAAATGGCAAATCCAGACTGTGGGGTACTATCCAAGACAAATGGCCACCTAGGCTCTCCAACAAAATCAACGTCATAAAAAACGAGAAAACATGCAGGGGACCTGCTGTAAAGTAAGACTTAAGAGACAGAACCAAATGTAGTATGTGAACTTTCGTTTGATCCTGGATCAAAAACTGAAAAGCCCTAAGATTTTAGAAATTGGGGCAAATGAGATATCAACTCTATGTCAGACTAGGGAGTTACTCTCCTTAGGTGTGATGAAGATGCTGCGGTGACACCGGAAGGCCCCATTAGGAGATGCACACGATGTAGGACTAAGGGTCACAATGTCTGTGACTAGCTTCCAAGTGGTTCAATAAAATTTATGTATATTTAGAAAGATAATTCTAGCAAAATGTTCACAACTGATGAACCTATGGGTGTAAAAGGGTAAAGGGCCTATGGGTATCATCGAATCTTTCAACTTTTCTATGGGTTTGAAATTGTCTTTAATTAAAAGTAGAGGAAATAATAAAGATCCACTGGCCATAATTTAAACTAAACTAGCACCCTCAGGATTGGGGCTCAGGAATCTTATTTTTCAAAAGCTCACCCAGGTGATTCAGACACACAGCTAGAAAAGAGAACCACTGGTCCATGTCTTGGCTTCTGCTACCCCCTCTGCAGCTGGAGAAAAGTGAGGGAAGGAATGCTGTAATTCTCTCAGTCGAAGTAGCTCAGCTGGTGGCCACAAGCCGCTTTCCTGAGGGTTCCACAAGCCAATTATCTCACAGTCTGAATGGCCTCTGAGGGTCTTAAGACTGGATTTCCTACAGAGGAAGGAAGGTACTAGTCTTGGCTTAGGGGGCCTTGGATGCTATAAGAAACCAATACACTTGACCTTTCCAGGAAGACAAGCTTCAGGGCACTGAAACAGCAAACAGGACAGGAGCAGGGAGCAAGCCAAGGAACCGTTCAGGGGAACCTACCAGATGAGGAAGTCAGTGTTTTGCCAGGAATCAATTTAACACTGAACACAGATGCTTCCCCTGGGAGTACAGACAATGTATTAACACTTAGTGACTAGGTCAGAAGTCATTGCTAACCACCTCAGCTCTGCTACAAAGGGGTATATGCCCCCTTACAAAGCAATGTGTTCATGTCTAGTCTAAGAAATTCGAGGAAAATGAAAACCAGACTGATTATGGGACAATTTAAATGAATGCAAGAAATTTCTAACTAAAGAACAAAAAAGGTTACGTCCCCAGAGAGCTACCGTGAAATATTTTTATTGAAGAGGAAAAAAATGTTTTCACTGGAAATGCTATCAATATATCCTTCTACATGATTATACTGCCTGAAGAAGTGAGCCAGAGGTGGGGAGGCATACCAGTTGTAAAGGGTAGAAAATGAAGGCGGCTTGGACGACAGAACTCTTCCCAGGAGTGGGGGAGATGCCTGCTGTCAGGTTTCCTGGGTCCCTAGTGGGCAGGAAGATCAGGAAGAGCTCCATCTGGGACACTAGGTTTGAGATTATTGGCCACAGCAGCCATGATGTTGCCCCTCTCCACATCCCCCACTCCCTCTTTTGGCAGTGGATGCCCTCCCTCTTAGCTGATCCACAATCAGGCAGTCAGAACACTCCCCTGAAAAGCTAGCTTGGCTTCCTAAGCAGTCCATCCAGCTTCCTGGGCAGCCAGCCCTTCGGATGCAAAGCTGGTAGGGTCTTAAGGCTGACACGGCTGTAACTCACCCTCAGCCCACGGCACAAGACAATGCTCACCAGCATACCAGCAGCCACTCCAGCGGCAATTCCGATTCCCAAGGCTACAGCCACCTTCCTTTTCCACAGTGGGCGGTGAGGCCTGGAACAGCTGTCCAGGTTCACTTCCAGGCCCTCGTCTACTAACTTCTGATCCTCAGTAAGGGACTGATGGAAATTCAGATTCACCAAGTTAGGAGGAAGGACCCTCAGCCCAAAATAGAGCCTCTTGACAAGCCTCAAGTTCTTCACCAGCTGCACATCGCACCGGTAAGTCCCGGAGTCACGCTCCTGCGCAGGCTCAAACTTCACAAAGTGAGAGCTGGCCCGGAAGGGTCTGAAGACCTCATCGTCAGTGGAGATGATCCCCCGAGCAAGTCTCCAGGTGAACCGGAAAGCTTCCTGCCCAACCTCCAGGATGTCTGAACTCAGACAGCTCAGCTCAAATTCCTCCCCTCTGAGAGCGGTGAAATGGAGCATTCCACAGATCCAGTTGGTCAGACACTCCAAGCGCTGAGATTTACACTTCCTTCTCACTCCATCAGGGCCCACCTCACACACAGTCTCCTCCTTATAGCCAAGGCCACAGGTGACAGTACAGGCGGTGGCATTGACGATAACTTTCCCCACAGCTTCTTGCAGTTTCTCAGGGATGGCCAGTGTTTTAGGCAAAGTCACCGCCAAAGGCAGGCAGAAGGCCAACACCAGGCTCCCAAGGATGAAACTAGTGGCCAAAATCTTCATGTCGCAGTATGCATCTCACCATCCCAGCTAGCACCCCAAGGTATTCCAGTTGAATCCTTTACGATATCGTAACTTAATTCCTTTGATGTGAGATATCCTTCAAAGTCAAAAGATATGTTGTCTGCACTGTCAGTAAAACAGTGGCACTTATAAAAGTCCAGTCCTTATTAACAGGTGAGGCCACAAGGCAGGGAGAAAAGCCACAATGTTGCTCCTTTACTATCTCTGCTTGTTAATGACCCCCTTACCAGTCATTATGCTTTCACATCCTTTAAATGAGTATTTAAATCCACCTCTTGGGAAGACAAAGATGAAAGACTTCAGAAGCAGAAGCCAATGTCCAAATCACCTCAAACGCAGAGCAAAGCTATCCCCTTTCTCACCCTTTCCCCTCCCCTCCAAACTGTGGGATCTAAATTAAAAGGTTTCAAAATATCAGTTAAATCTGACCAAATAATAAATCAAATACTGAGCCTAAAAAAGAGGATTAACTTGAATTATTATTAACTTTAAATGCTCCTAAACCGTCTATAAAAAGGATTAAGAATTCTGGACTGGGAAGGCAAGTGACTTACCCTTCCTGAATTTCTATTTCCTCCTTTGTAAATTAAGATCTCCTTGCCTATTTCAGGAAGGTCACTTTGAGCATCAAATGATAAACTGTACATGAAAACACTTTGTAAACTGTGCAACACTGTAAGGAATTTTAAAGAGAAATGAAAATTCAGGAAGATAACAGCCCAGAACCCTTTTAGAATGCGAATGTTTATCAGCAAGACAGGCGATATAAACACAGCTCCTCTCCCCCAGCCAGGCACTCCTCCTCCCCGGGGACACTCCCTGCTTCTCAGCCTACTCCCTTCACCCTACAGAACAGAGGAGCTCATTATTCACTTGGCCAAGGTTGCTGGGAAACTGCTATGATGTCAAAGACAGATTCTCAGGCACGTAACGAAAAAGATTAATAAGCACTCAGGTTTGGTGATGATTAAAGTCAAAGACAACTTTATGAAACATCTTATTCTTTAGGAGACAATGAATATTCAATGGACTTCAAAGCTATTTAATCTAGGGAGGAAAAAGGCTGATAAAGAGGAATTTAACTGCACTTAAACTTTAAGAAAGATCCTTGCAAAGCAGGAGCCCCCTCGCATGCGTCCCTCTGACCTCCAGGAGGCCTCCCACACCGCGGCTCCAGAGCAGGTGCTCCCCCTTACACTGAGCTGGACAGAGGTCGTTCCTAGATGATCTTTTGATTTAACACCAACTTTTTGTCTGAATCGTTTATTTACAATCTGTCTGGAGGCAGAAACCTGGACTACCACCGCTACCTTTCCCAGCTCTGTATCTCCACACAGAAAGAAGATCGGTCATCAACACAGTAAGTGCATTTTTCCATCACACACGGCAAAGTGGCTGGTGAGTTTTAGAAGTGACCAGTGGCTACAAACAAACATCTACACCTGTCCTTTAATAAACATCCAATTTTATTTACAAAGCATTAAAGCTTCAGCAAGAAGTACCCAAGGCTAAGTCTCGTCTCGTACAAAACTAGAGAACATTAAAAAACAAAACAGTGTGGGGGGAGGGGACCACAAAGGGAAGAAAAGAATATGCATATATTGTACAAATCAAGAAAATCAAAATGAAATAGACAGAAGGTTTTAGGAGCTGAAAAAAATTCCCAAAATATAAATAATTATTAGGAGCTGCTGCCAGAGACAATCTGACAGGGCTGAAGGTGACTTTCTCTGCAGCCAGTTGAGGAGGTGGACACAGTATAAACATCCACGCGCACAGAGAGAACACAAGCTCCTGTGCACATGGAAATAAGGCAGAGACCTTCTGTATCACACAGTCTGCACGCTACGGCAGCGCACAGCCCAGAGAGAAATGGAATGGAAATGACGTCTGCAAAACAAAACGAGGTCTCGGGAGAGACCTGACAATTTTTACCACTGGTCTGATGTAAAACATGAAATAAAATTCACACGATGAGCGTTTGAAGAAAAAACAGGCGCATCTAAAAATATAGACATTTTGCAACAGACTCAGGGAGAGCTCTTAATTACTTTAATTACTGAATATTTTGATTCTAGAAGATGGAATGGGAGAAAGAGGCTCTTACCGATGCATTCTACTTTGATTTCTATCCTAAAATCCAAAAGGTAATCAATGTCTCTGGCTACCCGTAGGAACATCCACAGCTGATAAGAGATTCCACGATAAGCAGTGTTTAAACTCTCCTTGGAAAATACTGTGAAAATGGCGATCCCAATTAAGCACTTCTGATCAGCTGAAGGCTCTGCTCAGAGCCGAGGGAACCCTCGCCACACCTGGCTCTTTACTCTGCACTTTCAGAGAATTTCAAACACCTAATGTCCACATCCATCCAATCTGCTACTTTTTATATAAAGAAGAGCAAAAGCAAAAAGTAAAAATTAAAATTTTTTTAAAAGCTAAGCAACCTTTCACAGAAAGGAAGTGACTGAAAATACGTCGGAAGGGAAAGGAGCACGGAGACAAGAAGGGGAGAATGCAATGACTGACGGAAGGACAGAAAGCCACAGCAGTGATAAAAAATTTTTCCCTTGATCTTTGATTTCAACTGCATTGTTGCTGCTCTGACCCTGGACGGTTTCCTTTAGTCCTTGCTTCGACTCCCCAACCCAGTGAAAAGGCAGCTCGTCAGGAGACATCTTGGCTCGCGTCCACCTCTGGAAGCCAGCACAGGTAAAGCAAGATCAACTACTGATGATTCTTTGCTGGAGATAGATGGAACGAGCCATCTTCAAAAACCATGATCAAGGAGAACGAACCAACCCGCTGGCGGGAAACATGCACTGAAAGGAAAACAAACACCCTGACCTCTCCCAGCCCAGCTTCTTGAGCAAAAGTCAGCATGTGAAGAAAAGTGGACCTTTCTTATCTTTCCTCCCTTTCTGAAAACTTGAAATCTTTCAAGCACTTTCTTTTCTGCTCATCCTTTCTACACAAAGCGGAAATATAGGAGGTATCGGGTGAGATGATAAGTTTAAAAGTGGGAGAAAGAATAGGCAACAGCAGTTTTTCTGGACACCAGTAGCAGAATTTCAGATAAGAACAAGTCACTCAAGGACATGCACTGAGGGTGGAAGGCAAACAGGAGACAGGAAATGACAGGTCAAAATGATGCAGGGTACAATAAAATTAGATGAGCAAAACAGGTATCTTTTCTCCAGCAATGTAAGTATTAAACTTTCAATGAGTCAAAACTCCCATGTGGCATCTTCACAAATCCTTGTTCCTGAGAGCCTGTTTGGACTTATGCTTGAAAGGGAAGGGACGTATACTCTTCTTCCATAATTCACTTCTTCATTCAAACATAAAATTCACTCTTTCCACCTCCTGGGTGGGAAGCAGAGGCCTTTGTTTTAAATTAAAGTCAATCTCAAATGACTGACCACAGTGTCCAGAGGCCACATGATGGCAAAGTAGGGAAGAACGAAGAGCTTCAAGGATCTTCATAACAGTTCTGAGATTGCTCCCCCTGCTAAAGAGATGAGACACAAAAACATTTCTTTCAGCATCAACTGAGACCAGTTACTTCCAAAATGAAATATGCTGGGTGCGGGATGGGGCAGTCCACATACATGGAACCCCCCCATGTAAGTCCGACCCAGCTCCAACGCCCAGTTACTCTTCACTTCCAGAAGCAACAAAAAATCCAAATCCCAAACCCCCACCCCAATACTTTTCTCAGTACTGCCCCAAAGGGGAAAAAAGCTGCTAACCATTCTCCAAGGTATTAACAAACAATGCTTTACAATCCAACAAGTGCAGTAAGGAAAGGAGAGGAATTCTACGGTGCTACATCTTTCATCTATTAGACTAAGTAGTCACTAAATGATTAACCCTCTTCCAAGCACCCCTGTTCCTTAAGTGACATCTTCATCACCTTAGAATCCCAAATACGGTGAAATGTTAATGAAAACTACTGGCAGCATTTCTATGCGCCAACAACTGATCAATAAATAAAAATCCTAAACAGGAAAATCAAATGAACACTTCCCTGATTATTCCATAGAAGTTGTTCAACCTCTGAGGGACATCCTTAAATGGGAAACTGTGAAATATTAACCAGGAAGTATAAAAAGAGAAGAAGATGAAGAAAATCCTCCCACATTCATCTGGAATGGGGAAGAACATGCCCACTTGAAGGTAAAATGGATAAACAATAATTGCCCAAGTCTGAAAGAAAAGTGCCCATTTAGAAACTTTGCTTTTAACCTGATTTTTAAAGTAAAACTTCAAGCATAGGTGAAAACTAGCAATAAAAAAATATTCCCATTTGCCTGAGAACAGACTGAAATTACACAATACAAACTCCCTGGATACAGACTCTCCTTCAACGCTACACTGTTAAAAATCAAATTTAAACTTCATATGGTTCAGTAAGATAAAAAGCTTATTTAGCACCAATTTTTCAGATCTCTCTCCCAACATAAAATATAATAATTAACCTCCTGAGTTGATTTTTTTAAAAATCCTGAGACAGAAGAATCTACCGCACAGGACTCAATGCCACGCCTCTGCAGCCCACAGGTTAGTCACTGCTGGTCCCACAGGCACCCTGACCAACCTGGTTTAACGGTTTAAAAAGGAACACAGCACTGCCATTCTAAGCCTGAATCCTAACAGGAAAAAGTGGTTTGATCACAAATCAACAGCATTACTAATGGACACTAAGATGACTAACGAACTACATTATAGTGATTGTCTGAGGTCAGTTCACATTTCTGCTATCGTCCTCGTTCATGTGAACAGACCAAAAAGAAAAAAACAAAAGGCTTGTTGAGGCATCAGGCAACTAACCAAAACCAGAGCAAGCAACACCATGAGCAAGGTAAGAGACAGATACAGCAAGACAAGACCCCCAGGCTACTGAAAACTCTATCCCAACAAGACAGATTATTTGGTTGTGACATAAAGGAAATCTCCAGTAACGCAAAATTAAGAAAAATCCACTTCATGATGAACAGCTGGTACTAGTACCTCCCAATAGCAGCCAAGCCTAAGAAACACTGAATTACTGGTTTCAAATGTTACCTTAGCTAATAATATCACCCAAAATGAGAAAGAATATCCAACTAGCCATCTGATTTTAGCAGGAATTCTTTGAGAGACTGATGATTTTTTTTAAAAAGGAAGAAGACGGTAAAAAAAAAAAAAAAAAAAAACCCAAAAAACCCCTGACTCACTCCCAACCATTTAAAGCAAGCACAGGTTTAGTCAGTGAGGAGGAGATGGCGTGGAGCGGAGCGGGGGGCCTAGCGGCACAAGGAGGGCAGTGGTACAGCCACAAGGAGATCTGTGCAGTTGTACAGTGCCTGTCTGCCCCTAGAGGGGGCGCCTCTGCTTGCCTTAGCCTTTGCCACGGCAACAGATGCAGGTGCACACCACGCCCTTCATGCTCACCATCCCACAAGGCTTTTAGACCACGGATGTGACAGACCACAACCTTGTTACAATTGCTACTAATGATGTTTACTGCCAAGGAGCCTAGTTCTTGGGCAATCCTTGAAGCAGCCACAGGGCAGCCAGGACACTGGTGGTTCTGCTCATATCTCAAGTTTCTGTTCTGAGGACTGGTCCTCTGGAGAGTGTCTTATAAGGCAACTGAAGGGAATGTGATAATGGTGCTGACTCTGTTGATCTGGCCTTTACAAAAAGTCCCTAGCTCAGGGTTACCCTCACCAAGCAATACTAATGGGCCCTCACTCCTCATGGTAGGTATGTCTTCTTTGGGTCCACTGGTGCTATTCAATACTGATGAAGTGTTTGACAGGGAAGAATTTTCCATGGCCCAATTCCATGTCGCCAGATGTTTCTGTAGTGGTCTGTGTGTCTTCCCACCCTCCCTTGGAATGCACAGTCTCCTGCTGCAACGTGCAACAGCACCTTTGTCAGGGCTTATCACGGCTCACTGAACAGTTCCTTCAGTAAGGGGTCAAGTGCGGATATTAACAGTTGTCATCCATCTAACTTGAGCAGTTACACAGCCTACACCTATAATCTTGCCTCCAAATAATCTGGCTTAAATGCAAAAGTGGGGCATTCGGGCGGAGGGGAGATCTACAAAGCCTTGAACCAACAAACACAACCTCAGACTGAAGTGATTTTTAAAGATGGTTCAGCCTCAGGCATTCTGGATCAGGTTTGAGTTCTTAATATCTGGTGACAAATCTACAATGACTGCATGCTGGTTTTGATTGAAAAGCAACAGCGTGTGCCAGCCAGGCTTTGCGTGTTCTGGGCCCTCCAAGGTGAACACAGTATTGGATGAAGCCCCACCATCGCCCAAAGAATCCCACACAAAAGCTCTGACACGTTGTCCTGAAACAGAGACTTCCCATGGAGATGTCTGCGATACCCAGCGTCACCACTCTCCCCCAGACATGCAGCCTTCACAAAGATCCAAGTCACACTGCAGCTAGTGGATAAAGCTGGATGCAGCCTTCTGAGGAAGTCCTGGAGCCCACCCACAATGCCCCTTTGGAGGGTTTTTAATGATCCTGCTCCTCAGCACACTCTGGAGTTTCATCTGGCCATTTCAGTTTTGGAAGTCTCCATTCAGGAGAAGGTCAAGGACCCAAGGCCAGGGAGGAAAGGAGAAAAGGGGAAGGCAAGAGCATAGATTCCATGGGGCAGGATGTACGCACACAGTCATGAGAGGCTGGTGAAATGCTTCAGTGATCTATACAGTTGTTCCGTCCGTGTGTTATAAGAAAATGTACCATCCCCTTGGCCCTGTTAGGTCAGTCTTCTCTAGGCCTTTTAAGGGTAAAGCTGTTAAGAGTTGCCTCTACTTAAGGTTGACCGACTCAAGTGCCTAATAAAAATAATGTAGAAAATAAAAACCTAGTTTGAGGTATCCTGCTATTCCAAGACACAAGTTCTAGCCTTTAATGAGGACGGTACCTAATTTACCCTTGTCGGGAAAGTGAGTGGGAATATATCCTTCCAACAGGCCCTTAATGATGGTATCCACTCTGACTAGAAGCAGCTTTGAAATGCTGACTTGTACAAATATTAAAATACATCTTCTACACATAGTTCAAAATTTCACAGCAAACTGCATTCAGTATTTTGAGACTTACTAGGGAATAAAAACGCCTATTCCTTTAGGGCTGAGTAAACCTTCCAACATTTGGATTTTGAGTCTTACTTAGCCATTTTTGAAGTGCAGCTGAGAAACACCTCTGCTGCTGTACTCTGGGCAGTAAATCTAACGGTGCTTCATGGTACCTTTAACAGAAACCTAACGTGGGAAATGCTAGAGGTACTCAGTTACTGTTAGTGACTACACCAACTGTAATTAAAAGTTGAAATCACTGTATTATAGAGAGGGAAATACTGACTTTTTAAAAACTTTAAATGGTTTATTTATAATACACTTACTATTAAAAAGCAAATGATTAATTACAGATTCTGAAGAAGCTGGGAGATAATGTCCTAGAGTACTTCAATTAATTCAATACGTTTGGGCACAGTTTAAACCACCCTGGAGTGTTTCAGCCCCTTGGGCCAGGGAAATCTACTTAAACTTTACATGGTGTTTCCTCTGTAGTGGCATCAGCTTATGCAAGACGCAGCTTACGGAAAAATCATTTTTATTTACATTACGTCAATTACTGACCTGCAATCTTTCTTGGAAATACCCATATAACTCTTCTAGGCTATGTTAAAATACATAGAGACACAGAGTCAGGTGGACTGAAGGTGGAGGAGGTAACTGATTATCAGTGGCGCACCACGAATACTGTTGCCGGTGCTTGGTGGTATAGTGTTGCACTGTGAAAAACTAAAACCTAAATCCAGTGAGTTTGAGGTGGAACACTCCAAATGGTACCGTAATTGAGTCTGTGTCAGCTTCTCTGCAGAAGAGCATTCATGTTCACAATGATTAGCTGACTTAAGGAATTCTGTTTTACATGCTAGTGCATATCATCACATTTGGATTCAAACACTTAAAATTCTAAAGCAAGGGGGAAAAAACCTGAATACAACCACTGGTATTTCATCAGTCCTGCCTCTTTGAGTCTACTGACCTAGCCACAGAAAACTGACAGCACTGTATCATTGTATTAAAGCAGTGCTTCTATATAAAACAAAACAAAAAGTTTCCAAAACCCAACAGTGTCTGAATAGAAATGGACTCTAATTTGATTATTACTTTCCAAACGAGAGACCATTTAGCCTAGATTCACAAGTATTTGACAGGAAATTGAAATTGCTCTCTATCCCTCAGTAAAAAAATCCCTCAGTCATATAAAAGTGAGGAAACAGTAAGTTTCAAGAGGCTTAGGTGTTAAAAAGCTACAAAGATACTATAGTTTGCCTTTTTGGTAATGTCCTGTTTGAAAAACAAAACAAGTTACTAGTACTTCTTAACATAACAGTACTACTAACAACTTCATTATTATGGGAGAGAGAGAGAGAGAGAGAGATGGATGTGAACAATTTGCAGACATGGAAACGACGCCACAGTTAAACAGGGGCTGTAGAAAACAAGCTTCTATTTCTGGCTATATGCCTCGCTCTTTCATTTGAAGCAAAACAAAATAAACCTAGAAGCAAATAGAGATGAAAAAGTGAATTAAACCAGTGGTTCTTACCCTTTTTGGGTCATGGATTCCTACTGGAATCTGATGAAGAGTATGGGCATGTTCCCCACAAAAATATTCACATAATATTTTGCATGTAGTATCAAGGGAATGTAGATCCCCGAAACCTACTTACAGACCCAAGGTTAAGAGCCACCAAATTAAGCCACATCTGGTTTACCCTACCCTTGGCAGCAGTTTAAAACTCAGGGAATATCTGCTACTGGGGAAAAGGAGGAAAGGAAGGAACAAGACGCTGCAGTTACGCGGAGTCAGGGGCTATACAAAGCAAGGCCATGAAGCAAGCCAGGCAGCGCTCCCAATGTGTCCTTACCTGTCAAGGGCTGGCTGAGTTCCGCCTGCACTTTACCCTTCGCTGATCCTTCCAGAGGTAAACCTCTGTCCCCTTTGTAGAGTTTCGGTTTAAATGGAGAATCTTTGTCTTTACCTTTTGATCCTTTAGGCCGGCCTGCTTGCTTCTTCTTGGATTTGCCATCCCCCTTCACACCCAGTAGTGGATGGACTTCTGTAAAAGGACAGATAGGCATGGAAAGAAATCCACACAGCACCAGACCTATCACCTCAACCAAGCACATGGCATGCCACTGATCCATAAGCAAAAAACGTTGCTCTGTGTCCCAGATCCACTAACACAGAGAGAAAAATTTGCTTTGTTAACTACTTATAAAACTATAAAATAACGATCGTTAATTGAGAAATAGTTGCTTGGCCAAAGGGCACACCTGGCCTATGTGGTTCACACCATGCCATGGCAGCTCTAAAAGGCAGCTACAAGACACACCAAGCCAGAAGAGGAAGGCACACACGCACGTGAGAACAGAAAGGGGGTGGACTTCGGAACTAGACAGCCCAGGTAAGACTTCTGACTCCACCAGGTGATTGCACAGGCTTCCAGAGTCAGACTGTGAGAGCAGGTGTGAGCCACGACTGTCCGAGTCTGACCGGGGCGCTCCCACCTGACAAAACAGCAGTGAGGGGCAGGGAGAAGGGGGCGCAAGGAGACAAGCTCCGAGGCAGATGGCAGAAGACTTAAAGGGTGTCACCTGAGGCCAAGCACCGAGGGCAGGACCTCCCCGTCAGAAAAGAGAAGTGCAAGCACCGAGGGCAGGACCTCCCCATCGGAAAAGAGGAGTGCAAGCACCAAGGGCAGAACCTCCCCGTCGGAAAAGAGAAGTGGAAGCGGAGGAAATCATCACCAAGTTGTAAAGCACTACAAAAAAGACTCAGAGGAAAATTCCTCTAAGGTAAAATTACTCCAACAAAAACCACCCGACCGTGCTGGAGAGTGAAAAGTGGTGTCTACAGGGCAACAGAGAGAAGACGCGGCTCTTACCATCATTTGGTACTCCTTGAAGTTCTATATTGGTTGTTTTGGGTTTCTTCTTAGGCGGCTGGGACCCATCTGCTGAAGCCTGCCTCCTCTTCTCTGAACTAGCCCCTTCATCCATCAAGGAGGTTTGGACTGCATCTGGTGGGGGGCCATAAGGATTTTCTTCTGGGTCTTCTACCTCAGGGGCAATGGGTAAATATAATAGAGCCTTTGAGTCTTCCAGCTCTTCATCACTATTTGGAACAGGATCAGACAAGGGATTAGAAAAAAGAGGAGACAGTTGCTTAAACCACGAATCCTTCCTCTAGGGCAGAATCACCCATATTAACCATAAGCAACAGGTTTGGATCTAGAACCTTAAGAAAGCCAAGATGAATAAAAGGAAATCAGACATGATGAACAAGATCAGTAGTAAAAATCAAACAGGGGCTAGCCCCATGACCTGCTGGTTAAGTTTGGCATGCTCTGCTTCAGCGGCCCAGGTTCAGACCCCAGGAGCAGACCTACACCACTTGACCACAGCCATGCTGTGGTGGTGACCCACATACAAAATAGAGGAAGACTGGCTCAGACGTTAGCACAGGGCAAATCCTCCTCAGCAAAAAAACAAAAATAAAAATAAATATCTAAATGAATTATTTCAGTTTCTTACGATTTTCTATCAGAGGAGATTTTCTATCAAAGGAGCTATCTCTTTGAGCTAATAACCAGACGGAAGTGAAGGGAGAGACAGGGGAAATGGGGATTCAACACCAGAGACTGAGGAGGAGGAGCATCCCAAGGTCCAGCCTCTGGCGGTGGCTCACCTGCTACAGAAGGCAGCAATAGGGTCCACACTGGTGACATCCACCTCCTCATCCTCTGCAGCATCAGCCCCTGCAGAACAGAAACAAAGCAGAGGTGTGAGAAGAAGTGGAAAACTGCTTTTTACATACAGCTTAATGATTTTCATGAACTGAAATTCAGGAGAAACAAAGGAGGAAAATCAAACAGTTCATTTCACTTAATCCTTCAACAAATATGTGCTGAATTTCCACCCTATGCTATGCACTGGGAATAGAGTGATGCCCAAGAAAACTGGGAACCATTTTTCAGTAAGACCTTCCTGGTCTAACTGGGGAGGCAGATATAAACAGATAATTTCAATTCAATACAGTCAGTGCTACAGTAAAGGTATGTGCAATGTGCTAAGGAGATGAGGAGCAGTAACACTTTCTGTGGAAGTCTGGGAAGGCTTCACAGAATATCATAATACCAATGCAGTCCAGAACATGCTGCATCCTTGGTTGTCTTCCTAAAACACACGAAGCACGTTATCTTAATATCACAAAAGCAAGGACCAGCACTTTCAAATTGGAAAGAATCAACCTCAGTCCCAACTGCCTGATTCCCGGCACCATCAAGTGGCCCAGCAGGCAGTGACCTGTGGCATCATTTACTGGATGACAGCGCCAACTGGGCATACCAAGCATTCACATACACAAATCCCTACCATGTGAAAAGCCCTGTGTTAGGCACCACGGGGATAAAAAGCCAAATCTTCCTACTCAAGGAGCTTCCTATCTGAAGTTCAGAAGACAAGAGAGGGAAATAACAATGACCACAATCATAACAGAAAATCACAGCTGAATGCTCATTATGGCCTACTTTACAGGACTCACCTCATTTACCTGTGCAAATCTATAAAGCAGGTTCTATTCTTACCCCTATGTTACAGATGAGGAAGTTCAGGTATAAAGAATAAGTATTTTGCCCAAGGTAGTGTGACTCCCAAGCCCATGCTCTTTTCCTTCATCTTACTGACAAGGGAGTCACAAGATGACACGAGCTGAGCACCTAGCATGCGAGGCACTTTGCTTGGTGCTGCACGGACACCCTCATTCAATTGTCTGCAGTTAGTCAGGAAACAGAAAGTGAAATGGTAAGCGAGTTGTGTGAGCCCTGGGAATGCCCACGTAAGCCCTTGGTCAATGCCTTACCAATAAAGACTCTCAAAACTGTCAGAACTGGGGAAGCTTAAAAAGAAAAATGGCATTTTAGACTAAGTGCTGAAACGAATTTTCAACACAAATAAAGAACGAATACTGAGTAAAACAATCATTTTCCTTTGGGAAACATCTGCAATTGGGATTGGGGAATGCTGTCTGAGAAATATTACCTGTCTGCTCAGGCTCACTCTTATCTTCATCTTCAATATCAAACTCTGATTCCCTTTCCTCATATTCTACATTTTCATCCAACTCTTTGAAGTCTGGTGCAAAGGCACTCCAATTTTCCTACACCACAAACAAAACAGACTACTCAGCCATAATGAGAAAGCAACAGTCTATAATCTAGACATCTGTGATAAAAGAGAAAGATTTGAGCATGAAGAGACCCAGAATTCTGAGATCAAATATGGCAGCTAATAAAAATTAGGTATCTACAGGTTTTACTATTTTATTTCTTATCTTAAACGTTCCAGGTTACTAACTGTAGCCCTTCCATAAATAACTGCCTCCTTTAATCTTTCTAAGATGCAATTCTGAGGCAAAATGTGAAATTTTCTTCTGAGTACCCTGATTACAAACATAACTAAAGGTGTTCAAAATAAAACCAAGATATAAAACAGAAACTAAGTGAGCTGAAAATAAGAAAAGCAAGAGAGTGGGGCCAGCCCCGTGGCCGAGTGGTTAACATTCCACATACTCTGCTTCAGCAGCCCAGGGTTTGCTTGTTTGGATCCCTGGCATGGACCTACTCCTCTCATCAGCTGTGCTGTGGAGGCCTCCCACGTACACAACAGAGGAAGACCAGCACAGATGTTAGCTCAGGGCTAATCCTCCTCAAGCCAAAAAAGAGGCAATGGATGTTAGCTCAGGGCAAATCTTCCTTACCAGGGGGAAAAAAAAAAAAAAAGAAAAAGAAAAATCTATCTCAGATAACAGAAAGCACACTAGACTTTCTCCCTGAAAAGAGAGCCTAGTAAATCAGCTTTGGACCAAGACCTTTCCATCAAAATAAAGCAAAACTAGGACCACTGAACCTATTTAATTAGGTTACAAGAATCACATGCGAAAGAAAGTAAATAAGACAGTTTTTAACTTACTACTTGTAAGGTTATTTAATAAAAAGAAAGGGTATCTAGTTTCAAAGCAATTAAACCAGACAAATACTTACTACTTGATTTTGTGCCCAGATAGATACCACTCCACTAGAAATGGATGCTATGATGGGTCGAACAGGATGCCACTAAATTTAATGAAGGAAAGAAAAATTGGTTCTAAAAATGGATCCAAGATTTTCCTTATTACGGAAGTAATAACAGCAAGCTCTCCTTTTACTCACAGCTACATCCAAGAGGAGCTCCCCTCTCGTCCCGTGGAGAATCTTCACCAGGTTGCCAATGCTCTTCTCCCATATGTACAGGGCATGCTGCCGGGCTGAACCTGCCACTATGTATTCCCCATCCCCCGAGAAACAACATTTCTTCCACGGGGTCCTAATGGACAAAGAAAGCACCCAAGGAGAACCAGGGCTGGAGGCCAGGTCCCAAACTGTCACACATGCCTCCAGGGCGTGACACCTACCTATTCACCAAGTCCTGTAATTTCTGCATGGGCTCAGGCTCTCCGTCTCTTCCACAGGTTAAGATTTCTCTGCCATCGTAAACTCTGATTATTCGATCTGCTGTGTTAATTAAAAAGCAACTACAGAAGGGATAAAAATATCAACAGCAGAGGTCAGAAACCTGTTCTGTTAACATTTTCTATTACTATCTGTTACTTAGAACAGTACCATGAAACAACTAATAACTTGGAGAGAGACTGAGTAAAAATCTAAATAACAGACTAAAATACTTATATATCTACTTGTCATTATCCATGAGAACAGGTTTCATGCTTTCTGCACCCCTGAACCCTTTATGTGCAAACTAATCACCGGTATTTGATTGCGATCCAAGATCTTTAAATTGAAACCAGCTTGCTGAACTCAGGAGCTTACAGTTAAATGTATATAAATATTTTATATTTCTGGTCTGTTTTATACACAATATAGTCCTCTTAATAATAAACTAATTATGTCATTTTAATACGTTCAGCTTTTTACTGTAATGATATTGGAAACAAAATGTAAGTTATTTTACCACCTTCTTACAGACTTCACTGAACAACCTTTTCTCGATTCGAAAGAATTTTGAACACGAATGTCCTCTAAGTATGTATGGGTATTCCTACACGAAACAGGATGACTGTTAGCTCTCTTACTGACAACCTATTTCTTCTTGTTTCTGTTGACATGTCTACCACTAGCTGGGTAACCAAACTCATCAGAAAAACATCTGAAATTAAAAGGGTTTAAAAGGGTAAACAAGTTTTATGTGAGTGAAGTGTATGATCATTTACTATGAGCATTCTGTGACATCATCTGATTAGAATAACAGCTCATCTTTACCTGGAGCTTACCCTGCACCAGGAATGTTGTCTAAGTGCACAGCACTCAGACATCTTTTCCATGAAGACACTGCCTGACACCCTCCAGAGAAAGATGTGGCTGCCAGCTCAATATGGTAAAGTTTATGAACTTCAGAACTGGATACTGACAGTTCCTAATAACTATTTTTTAAGTAAACTTTTTTTTTTTTTTGAGGAAGATTAGCCCTGAGCTAACATCTGCCACTCCCCCTCTTCTTGCTGAGGAAGACTGGCCCTGAGCTAACATCCATGCCCATCTTCCTCTACTTCATATGTGGGATGCCTGACACAGCATGGCTTGACAAGCAGTGCCATGTCTGCACCGGGATCCAAACTGGTGAGCCCCGGGCCACCAAGAAGGTGCTAACTTAACCGCTGTGCCACCGGGCCAGCCCCTGAGTAAACTTTCTTTACAATTTAAGTATAATATACACAAAAACTGACTCAATGTATTTTTGCATTCTACTCACTTTTAAAACTGTCCCCCAAAAGACAAGGTCTCACCTCCCCTTCCGGGCAAATTCTATTGACTTAATGGCTGTGGTATTGCTTGTTCCAGTTGTTACTCTGAAGGAAGCAACGAGATCCTGAGAATCTGTTTTTAGGACCAAAATCTAAAGTTTAAAGGAGAAAAAAAGTAAGTATTCTGATAACTTATAGTAACGAGATCTGGCTTCTGTTTCTAAAACTGAGAAGAGACTGAATAAAAATATCCAGTAAACACCTCTATTCCCATGTATTCAACCTAATTAACCGGGATTGCCTTTTACCTCTTCAAATAAAGGACAGTGCCTTAATCTGTTCTTAAAATATACTATTTAGTGTTATTCACAATAGCCAAAAAGTGGAAGCAACTCATGTATCCATCAACAGATGAACGGTGAACAAAATGTGGTATACACATACAACGGAATATTATTCAGCCTTGAAAAGGAGGGAAATTGTGGCACATGCTGCACATGGACAATCTTGAGGGCATTACATGAGGCAAAATAAGCCGGTTCCAAACGACAAATACTGTATGAGCCCACTCATATGAGATACCTAGAGTAGCCAACTTCATAGAGACAGTACAATGGTTGCCAAGGGCTGGGGGGAAGCAAGGAACAGGAAGTTAGCGTTTAATGGGGACAGAGTTTCAGTTTTGCAAGATGAACAGAGTTCTGGAGATGATGGTTGTGATGGCTGCACAACAATCTCAACGTACTGAATGCCACTGAACCGTATACTTAAGAATGGTTAAGACGGTAAATTTTATGTCGTCTGTTACATGTATTTTACCACAATTAAACAAACTGCCACTTTCTAAAGTTGCCATGAAATTACACTAAACCATGTGCCCCAGTCAAAAAACAAAACAAAATAAAACAAAAAACCAAGGTGCCTAATGGACTACAAACTCTAAGCTTAAAAGGGACCATAAAGTTCCCCAAACCTGACTTCTTACTCCACAACACTGCAGGTTAAGCTGTCCTGAATTACACAATATTTACAGAACTAGGTATCAGACATTTTCATCAGAAGTATTCCATTTTATAATCACTTTCACATTTTATAATTTAGTAATGGCTCTTCATTACCAGCATCCAGTAAAGGCCCTTCCGTCCTTTTCTAGGCCAAATAATCTGACCACTCTAAATCCAAAGAACAGAAATTACGGCATGACAGAAAAACAGGCTACATTTGCCACAGGCAGGAGGCATGCTCAGTCCAGGGACAGAAGAAATTTCAAAGAACTAGTAAGCGTGAAATGAGCCAACCCACAGGATGAGTAAGGTTTATTTCACTAGCCTCTAAGCTTCTAGGCTTACCTTGCCTTTTGCATTTCCTGTATAGATATATTCCCCTCGCCTATCAAAAGATGCAACCACGTTCAGGTCGGAGTCGTCGTCGACCGGCAAGACAACATGCTTGGAATCTGAAAGGGTCAACATGACAGGAGCAGATTTCATGGGACACACGAGAACCTTGTTCCTGTTTAAAAATATGAACAGTACATTGGCTGTTGCTTTGGTATCAGAAGGCTGATTCTCTTGCCCTTTTCCCTGATCCCTATCCACTACCCTCATCACCTCTCCCAGCCCAAGCAAATTTAAAATAGGGAACAAGTCTCAAATCTAAATGTTTAATAATAGGGAAATGACTAAGTAAAGTTATAGGATCCTACCTTGACAAAGTAAAATGGAATCACTAAAAATAAATACAAAGACGTAGCAAACTAGTAAAATATGTATGAAATAAAGTGAAAAGGCAAAAAATTAAAATTATGTAAAAAATACGTATTTATGTACATCTAATATGCATATATGTGCTCTGGGAGCTATAATGCACTATAAAACAAGCTTTATACTCAAAGAAAACTTGACTAAAAGAGAACCCAGAGAAATGAAAAGTTATGTCTGGGTAATGGAATGGTGGGTAACTCATTTTTGTTTGTTTGTTGTTTAAGATTTTATTTTTCCTTTTTCTCCCCAAAGCCCCCCAGTACACAGTTGTGTATTTTCAGTTGTGGCTCCTTCTAGTTGTGGCATGTGGGACGCCGCCTCAACACGGCCTGATGAGCAGTGCCATGTCCACGCCCAGGATCCGAACCAGCGAAACCCTTGGGCCGCCAAAGCAGAGCACACAAACCCAACCACTCAGCCATGGGGCCGGCCCCTCATTTTCTTAAACGTAGTTTTAATATTGAATTATTTCACCCTAGTAAATAAATTCAAATAATCAGGGAGGAAAAAGCCAGGTCCAAGCAGTTATTACACTTATTCCCACTTTTGCCCATTTCTTAATTATTGGCCAGTTTTTAATTATATAACACAATAACACTCTCCTTAAAATCTGTTCAATAGAGCCAACCTAGAGAGAAAGATTATTTTATGTAGAAGGTTTCAAGAGATGTGTGCTTTTGCCTCCTAAAACCTTAAACTGACATTGTCATGAGTCTGGAGCTAATCCATATAGAATGAGACCCCACCCCAGGAAAAAAAGAGCTCAGATTAAACATACTGATCTCTTGGATGATACTGGACTTTTAAGATGGGTGAAGGGAATCGAAACCTCTGGTCGCAGTCCCCTGAAAGAACGTCCCACTGCGACACTATGTTATCAGTGGAAGCACTCACGAGCTTGTGACCATCTCGACTCCAGCTGAGAAGAAAAAAACGGTAACTTAGCACATATTCCAAGTTAAAGTACATAATACAACTTTTATGGATAAAAATGCATAAGTCACACATATTGCCCTAATTGCAAGGGTCAACAATATTTCCTTTTTTACATTCACTCAAATCCACAACAGCTTTCCCAATTAAGCAATAAATAACAGTATTTTCATGACATTTTTGTATCTAGTAACAAAAGCTCTTAACAGCTTAAGATAACACAAGTGGCTCTGTGAAATAAGAGACTCAAACATTTTAGAAGCATCTACAATCAGCTAGCCCTTAAATGAGGATGTAACAAATAATAATTTCTTTTTAGGGGGAGGGGAGGGAGTATCTGAGCTCTCTGAGGTTGTCCCAGAAGTAGCACCATCACAGCGTAAATAAAACAATAAGATAAGCGCCTGTTGCTTAAAGTAATTAAGAAAGGAATTAATTCCTCCTGCTAAGGTACAGCTAAACACCCAGGACATTACATATAAAACAAACACAAAAAGACTCTGAAAGGCATAGAGAAGACAGACTGGCTAGAGACTGCAGGATACAAGGAATGATACAATAATGAGTTCCTTGGATTTTCTTTTTGCCTCATATATCCTGGATAGGGTGATGGAGAAGTCAACAACACAGTAACTCCAATGGGCACACACACAAAAAGCCTCAAGAAGAGTCTACTTCCTCCAGCTGAAAGACCAGGAAAGGGCAGCCCAGAGAGAGAGAAAACTTTTAGACAATCACTCTACTCCAGCAACCACCACACAGAAAAAACTGCAACCCCACCTCCAACCCAGTCGACAAGGTCTAAATGGAGACTCTTGCCCAGTTATAGCAAGGTACCCTTCCCCGCAACTGCACTGGTGTCAGAGAAAGCTCAGTGCGGAGCCAGACTTTCACACCCCCCAGGCAGTAAGGAGGAGCCCCAATGCAGTGTTAGTAGAGGCCACGTGGGGAGTAGAAACAAGGCACTCCTATCCTTCCCTGCCAGGCCAATATCAGCCTAGAAGACCTCGTGGGGAGCCTGAACTTCCAATCCCACCCAGCATAATGAAGCCAAGTGAGAAACTTGGACTTCTAACCCATTTGGCAAAACAAGATAGTGCCCTCCCATCCTCCCTGGTACTTTATCAGGGGAGGTCTGCTAAAAGAGAAGACTTAAGTTCTACAGTCTCAGAACACAACCCCCAAAATGCCCAAGTTCCAACTCAAAATCACGATCAACAAAAAAACCTCAACTTGAATGAGAAAAGACAAGAGATACTAACACAGAGATGACATATTATCTGACAAGGATTTTAATGCAGCCATCATAAAAATGTTTCAATGAGCAATTATGAACATGCTTGAAACAAATGAAAAAAAACAAAAACAAAGTCTCAGCAAAGAAACAGAAGATACAGAGAAGAACAACAAAATGGGAATTTTAGAACCGAAAAATACAATAACTAAAATAAGCTTTATAGATAGGTTCAACAGCCAACAGAGAAGAGGAAAGAATCAGTGAACTGGAAGACAGAAGAATAAAAATTATCCAATCTGAACAACACAGAGAAAACAGGCTGAAAAAATACAGAGAGCCTCAGGGACCTGAGGGACCATAATAAAAGACCTATTATCCATACCACTAGAGTCCTGGAAAGAGAGGAGAGAGAGCGGGGCTGAAAAGTATTTGAAGAAGTAATGGCTGAAATTTTCCCAATTTGGCAAAAGATATAAAACCTAGAGATTCAAGAAGCTGAGGGAACCTCAGACAGGATGAGCTCAAAGAAATCCACTCCAAGACAAAGACAAACTTCAGAAAAACAAAGACAAAGAAAAAGAAAAAATCTTGAAAGCAGCAAGAGAGAACCAACACCTCACCTCTGGGGACAATTCACGTGACAGCAGATTTCTCATCAGAAAACACGGTAGCCAGAGGAAGCGGCACATTTTCAAGTACTTGAAAGAAAAGAACTGTCAGCCCAAATTCTATATCCAGCGGAAACAACCTTCAGGAATAGAGAGGTAAAAGACATTTCCTGCAAGCAGACCTACCCTAAAAGACCTACCCTCAAAGTTGTTCTCTAAACAGAAAGGAAGTGATAAAACGAGGAATCTTAGAACATCAGAAAGAACAATGAAAAAAAGAAAAACATGGGTAAATACCATAGACTTCTTTCTCTTCTTGAGTTTTGACATTTGAAGCAAAAATTCTAACACTGTCGGGCCGGCCCTGTGGCATACTGGTTAAGTTCGGCACACTCCGCTTCAGCAGCCCAGGGTATGGTTCCCAGGCGGACCTACACCACTTGTTGGCAGCCATGCTGTGGCAGCAACCCACATGCAAAGTAGAGGAAGACTGGCACAAACGTTAGCTCAGGGCCACTCTTCCTCAAGTGAAAAGAGGTAGACTGGCAACAGATGTTAGCTCACGGTGAATCCTCCTCAGGGGGGAAAAAATTATAACACTGTCTCATGTGGGTCTCAATGTACAGAGAGGAAATACTTAAGAGAATTACACTATAAACGAAGGTGGGTAAAGGGAGGTGACGCTTCCATACTCCGCTTGAACTGGTAAAGTGTCAACACTAGCAGACTGTGGTAAGTTATGTATATGTAACGTAACACCTAGTAACCGCTAAAAAGCTATACAAAGAAACACCCTCAAAAAGAACCTAAATAGGGGCCGGCCCCGGGACTGAGTGGTTAAGTTCGAGCACTCCGCTTCGGCGGCCCAGGGTTTCACCGGTTCGGATCCTGGGCACACACATGGCACCGCTCATCAGGCCATGCTGAGGTGACGACGTCCCACATGCCACAACTAGAAGGACCCACAGCTAAAGATGTACAACTGTGTACCAGGGGGCTTTGGGGAGAAAAAGGAAAAAAAATTAAATCTTTGAAAATAATAATAATAATAATGACATAGATAAGGGACCGCCCAGTGGCACAGTGGTTAAGTGCACACGTTCCGCTTCAGCAGCGCGGGGTTCGCCGGTTTGGATCCCGGGTGCAGACACGGCACTGCTTGGCAAGCCATGCTGTGGCAGGCGTCCCACATATAAAGTAGAGGAAGATGGGCATGGATGTTAGCTCAGGGCCAGTCTTCCTCAGGAAAAAGAGGAGGATTGGCAGCAGATGTTAGCTCAGGGCTAATTTTCCTCAAAAAAAAAATTTTTTAATTTAAAAATAACAGATAAATCAAAATGGAATTCTAAAAAATGTTCAAGAAAACCACAGGAAAGCAGGAAAAAGAAAACTGAGAAATGACAAACAGAGGAACAAACAAAAAAAGAAACCCCAAACCAGTATTTACCCAAATTTTGCAACAAAGAGGTGTTGCTATTGAGGAACCTGGCAGGCAATTGACCTCCGTGGTTAAGAACACAGGCTCGAGAGCTTATATTCTTATGCTGAAGAACTTACGCTGAAGCCTAGACATTCCCACCTTCCAGCTATGTGATCTGAGGCAAATTATATAACCTTTCTGAGCTTCAATTTCCTCACCTACAACATGGGACTAACAACAGTATCGACCCCCAGAAGACTGCTGAGAGGATTAAGATTAATACATATAAAATTCTTAGCCCAATGCCTGGGACATAACAAGTGCTCAGAAAACATCAAAAATTATGTGTATCAGAGACAAGATAAATGTATTCTCAGACTCAGGACTTGAGAGACAGAGGCAGCAGGGGTAAAACGAGGACGTGAACACAGAGGGATTAAGTTCAAGTCTGCATACGAAAGGACTCTGCCGCCTCTCCCACCAGCTCTAGAACACATGCTGTCATCTTACCCTCACAAAGGCAATCAGAAGATCCTTCTAGAGAATGTAAACCTAAAAAAGAAGAGGCCTACAGATGCTGTAACTTGAGGAATCACAAGAAAAAAGCCAGCCAGCCACCCAATTTCAGTGGCAGATGGGAGGGAGAGAGCATAAACTCACATACTGTACACCATAATGGCAAGTCCATGGATAATTTCTGAAATTAACAAACCAAGAAAAAGTAACAGACACGTTATTTAGAAATATGAAGGTGAATATAAGAAACACACAAAACGAATGGAAGTACACTGGGAGCGGGACAATATCGGGAGTAGGGAGAGACAAGGGACACCTTTTGCTGCCGTTTTTCTAAGTCTTTTAGCACAATTTGATTATAGAACAAAATGTTAGTCATGATTCCATTTTTTCTTTAAACCCTTTTGTACTATAATCTTTTTCTTTCACAGCAAGCACGTATTTCCATTATAATAGAGGGAAATCTAATTTTAAAAATTAACTTATAAACAGAGGTGAAAACTAAGAGGGCTTCTCCCATTAAAAAAATATATATATTTTTCAATTCAAAATTCCATAAGCTCAAGAATTAAAGATTACTGTACTTCCTCCATCTGACAGTTTTGTTTCTTTCCAAAAGACAGATGGATCCCTATTAAGTGTTAAAGTCTCAGAGACTTGAAGATCAGTTAGTTCTACCTATGGCCCCATCTATTCAACCAGTGCTGAATGGCTTCTGCAGCATCCCCGAGAAGAGGGCAGAAAGTCCAAGCAGGGACAGTCCCACTGATCAGTTCCTTCCTGGGCAGTCTGTCCCATCCCCGGGCACCTCTGCTTGGGAACTTTTCTCTACCCTAAGCTAATACTTGTTTCCCTATAACTTCTGTTCAGTACCCACCAGTCCTCTGCTTCTCCTTGGGCCAATTTTTCTGTCTTGCACATGTCAGCACATTTCAGTTAAAGACCACTATCACGCCTACCTAAAAGTTCTCTTGGTGAAACTTTCTTAGTCCCTAATATGTTCAAATATTATATGACAATTAAAATAAGTTATATTTTAAATGACTGAATCAAAGAAAAACATAAAATGCATGTTAACTACTGATCATAACTGTGACGTATATAAATATATGTACCAAAAATTACAGAAGAATTATCTTGCATATGTACTATAGAATACTACATATATAGATACACACACATATCTATTTAAAATGAGACACACAGGGGCTGGCCCAGTGGCGTAGCGGTTAATTTCACACTTTGGTGGCCTGAGGTTCGCTGGTTTGGATCCCGGGCACAGACCTATGCACTGCTTATCAAACCATACTGTGGCAGGCATCCCACATAAAGTAGAGGAAGATGGGCACGGTTGTTAGCTCAGGGCCAATCTTCCTCAAAAAAACAAAAGTAAAAACAAAACAAAATAAAATAATAAAATAAAATAAGAGAGAGATATACATATATCTCAATAGAGAAAAATATCCACTATATATTAAGTAGAAAAGCAAGATACAGAACAAAATACACAGCATGTCTCCATTTTTTAAAGAACATACACACGGATATGTGCATGTACTTTTTTATATGTGTAGAGAAAAGGACATAGATACATCTTACAGAAAAAAGATATAGTCCATACTCGGGCTTTCATTTTTCTACTTTATATACTCATATGTTGTTTGAATTTTTTTTTAGTAATCAAGTTTTGTGATAAAAAGTTAAAAAACGTTGGAGGGAGAGGGAGAAAATCTCTTCACTGTTCAGATCCTATGACCTAGTAATAAGACACTTTTGGAAGTGGACTCTAACGAAACATCACAGATCAAGCACCTACCAGGCATCTCCACTAAGATACCTGCATTCATGCAACCAGGATCTCCATGCCTACTAGACACGGGGTGCAATGCTAGAAGCTGGGAATACAGCAGCAAAATGGCAGACAGACAAGGTTCGTGTATCACAGCACTTATCCTCTTCCAGGGCAGAGATTAATAAAACAAGTAATTGCACTAAAATATAAGGAGACGTGCACCCATGACCTCAAGCTCACCATTTCCCCTCAAATCTTATAATGGTATCTTCAACCAAGCCAGAAACCTGAGGATCATCTCAACATCTATACTTCACTCCCACCCCTTTATCTAATTAAAGACGAGGACCTCTTATTCCTACCATTTCTCCTATCTGTACCACTCAGCTCCATTCCCACTTCAAGTATCCTTCTCAACTCCAGCCTAGACCACTGCAATTCTTCTCTTATCAGTCACTGTCCCCTTCTATCTCTCTTCTACATGCTGTTCTAGAGATCTTTCTAAAATACAACGCTCATCATGTCACTTTCCTTCCTAAAATCTTTTAATGGCTTCACAGTACCTACAAGGTGAGGTTCACATCCACAGTGTGGCACACAATGTTCTCCATGAGGCTCTCAGCTTACCTTGGCTGTTGCCGTATCGCACCTCTCATACCACAATCCGCTATCCTGAACTACCTGCAGGTCCTCATCTTACCACGCTTGCTTCAAGCCGACATGCCTTTACCTGCGCAGTGCTCTCTGCTTGGAACAAAACTGGCAAATACTCATTTTGCAAGTTTCAAGTTAGAAATTACCTGATCTTCGAAGCCTTCCCTGATGACCATTCTCCTCTAGTATAATTGATTATTTCCTCCTTCAGACTTTCACCTCCACTAAATCTCAAATGTAGTTCTTGTATAGGACCTATAAAGCTTCAGTATATGTACCTGTATGCACACACACCTCCCTCTACTAATCAAGAATTTCCCCTTATTTGTTTCATGTCTCCAATGCCTAACACAGTACCTAGTACATAACTCATGTTCAATGTTTGCTGAATGAATAAATACGAGAAAAACTTTATGCACAAAGACATTCGCTAAATATTATGTAGCAGAGAAACAAAAAATTACTAAGTAAATTATGGTTTATCTATCAGAAGATATATAGCAATAAAAAAAGTTTTTAAAGGCTATGCAAGCAAGAAAATTTCTGGACAGTGTTAAGGAGGTAAAAAGCAAAATATAAAATAGAAGATAGCACAATTATGAACTCTGTTTTAAAAACTGTATATCAAAATATATCAAAATATTTATAATTTCTTGGTAATATAGTAGTAACATCTGGGTGGTGGGACTATGGCAGACAGTAGTGCTTCTTTCTACTTTGCTGTATTTTCCATAATTTTCTAAATGATTCTATATTATTTTATAATAAAAATATATGTATATTTTTTAACAGTTCTCAAATTAGATTGTAATAATGGTTGCACAACTCTGCAAATATATAATAAAACCAGTGAATTGTACACAGAGCGAATTTTATAGTATATGATTTATATATATCTTAATAAAGTTGTTAAAAATATACTTATCTTTTTACATCTTCATTGTAAGACCACAACAATAAAAAAGAAGTGAAATGCAAAGGAGCTGGAAGAGACCCAGAAGACCATTCAGGCTGGTGCTCTCACTCTGCACATTAGAGAAAAGCTTTGGCCAAAGCTGCCGGTTCATCAGCGGCCCAACCTAGCCTGGGATTCAGGCCCCTCCCAATCCAGGGCTTTACAGTACCACTGCTGGTTCTACTTACACAAAAGGAAAGATGTTACAGTTTAATAAATCAAGATCTGATGAGGTGCTGTTTTTGGCCCCAAGTTCATTTAAAAGAAGTACTGCTCCAAAATAAAATTTTCTGAAGCAAATAGGGTAGTCTTAGAGAGTAAGAGAGAAATCCCTGGGACTCTATATTACACCAGATTTCAGCTCCATATATTTAACAGAAAGCCTTAATAACTATAATTCAGTGAAGGAAGAAGCATGCCTGTGATCACTGCTGGATAAAACTGCTGGAATTCAAGAATCTAGACAAAGCTGGACCAGATGTCTTCCCAGCTTCCCTCCTAACCAAAAGTTTTATTTTAAATGAAAGGTCAATACCACAAATATTACTACAGCTGCAATCTGTAAATATCTCATTTCAGTACTGTTCTCAGACACAGCCTGATATAGATCCATATTACACCGAATTTCTCTCCACAAAGGTGCTTCAAGGACAGCATGGGTTCAAGGTCCACCTAAGCTATGAGAAATTGTATTACTAATGGCTAAATATTTAAAACTCTAAATATTAAAGTATCTATAATCAGATTGGCAATTACACAGTTACCATTAATCCCTCTAATTTAACTCATATTAAATACATTAATATTAAAATTACTTACCATAAAGAACAGACTGGATGGATGTGTGCACTAATTATTTTAGCAATGCCTCTTGTCAAGAAATCCCAGATGACAATTCGGCCATCATTACAGCCAACTGCAAGCAGTGTGCCCCACCTGTTAAAGGTGCAAGTCAGGGCCATGCTGATACAATCCAAAGTTCCATCAGCTTCCTAAAGATTAAAGCAAACACAGAAATATAGACAATAATGCCAGGTATCCAAATTACTTCTTAGAGGTTCTCTACCATCTATGATACTCATCTTGAATTTAAATTATGATGTATCATATACCAAAATAATCTACGTGTCTTCTTATACATATTAAACTAGCCAAAATGAAGAGATATTTATAAAAGCTAATAGAATTTTTGGAAACAGATGTGATCAATCCCTGACATCACCACTGTAACTTTGTACACACACTCTGGAGAGCAATTAGGTAAAAGATAACAAGATTCACTATAAGAGTCATCCTATTGACCCAGTAATCATAGTTCTTGGAATTTATTCCAGGAAAAATTATTTAAAACAAAAACCCTGGAACAGCCTATATGAGTAACATTAGGAGAGTCAAATAAATTATTTTATATTAATATCAAACCATTTAAAACAACTATAATGACTACACTGATACATATTGCAAGTATTACAAAATATTTTTACATTTAAAAAAGTAAAGCAGGGGCCGGGCCCGTGGCCAAGTGGTTAAGTTCGCCTGCTCTGATTCAGAGGCCCAGGGTTTCGCTGGTTCCAATCCTGGGCACGGACATGGCACCGCTCATCAGGCCACGGTGGTACAGCGTCCCACATGCCACAACTAGAAGGACCCACAACTAGAATATACAACTATGTACTGGGCGGCTTTGGGGAGAAGAGGAAAATAAATAAATAAATAAATAAATAAATAAGTAAAATGGTAAAATCTTTAAAAAAAAAAGTGAAGCATAGTTTTAACATACATACTAATTACTACTACGTGAAAACACTGATCAAAACTAGAAAAGCACACAGGGAAAAAACCTACGTAAAGGCGATGGTACTATTTGTGAAAAACCCTACAATCAAAGTCTTGTTTTAATTTAAAGGGAAATGAATTGTAAGATTTACAACATTATGGTGAGATTTCCAGCCAATATTGCCTATCTCTCTCTTCCCCTGCTCAAAATTAAACATTTAGTTCCTTCTGTTGTGCAAAAGGGGGGAAAAAAAAAAGGATCCAAATGCATTTTCCACTCGAATACAAAAGCTAGTGAGTTACCACGTTCCTAAAATGACAACAATACTATACTCTTACCTCTGGATAATTCTGCCCAAAGGACTCTGCAACAAAGCAAAGAAAGAGAGTTGATGGAACACGTGCAACATACCAGGGATCCTACAGCTCATGAATGGTGGAGAGCAGTGGTCTGCAAAGTGTGGACGGGGGAACTGACACCCTTTCAGGGACTCCACGAGGTCACACCTATTTTCATTATCATACCAAGATGGTATTTGCATTTTTACTCTCCTTATCTGATAAGTTACAGGTGAGTTCTCCTGAGGCTATATGACCTGTGAGGTTCCAACAGAGACTGGTGATGTTGCAGGAAGAGATGTAAGAATGTGCCGACTTCTATTTAGGCAAACATGAAAAAGATTTGTAAAAACGTAAAACAATACCACTCTTCTCAGTCAATGTCTTTTGTTTTAGAATAGTTATTTTTCATAAAAATGTTATTTATATAAACATGTAATGGAGTTACTATGGTTATTTTTATAACAAACTTTTAAAAATTGAATCAGTCCAATTATCTAAGTCCCAACTACTCTCTAAAACCTTATTAACAGCAGCCAACCAGCAGTGATCATTCTCCTTCCTAATAGCTTTTTTTTTGCCGAGGAAGATTTGCCCTGAGTTAACACCTGTGCCAATCTTCCTCTTGCTCTATGTGAGCCACTGCCACAGCACGGCCACCGACAGACAAGTGGTGGAAGGTCCACGCCCGGGAACCAAACCTGGGCCACCAAAGCAGAGTGTACTGAACTTAACCACTAGGCCACTGGGGCTGGCCCCCTAATAATAGCTTTTAGGTTGTAACATAATCTGGTAGTTGGTTAAACACATAATTCTCTGTATTAATTTCTTAAGCAAACAACATTTTGCTATCAACATCCCCAAATGCTTTTCCTATATTAAATTTGATATCTACAGCTTAGTAATAAACATTTCAAGCTATAGATGATCGTATGATGATACTCTCTGCTTGTCAGAGTTTGATTTCAGCAGCAGCACCATCTTGGTCAGTATTTATGCGTCTTATTACCTAAATACCTTATTACAGTGGTTTCTAAACTATACTCTGAGAACCACAGGTCCAAGAAAGCTGTTCTACATTTAGGGTGTTAAATAAGATTTCGTTTAAAAAAGTCTACTGCTTTAAAAAAAAGTCTGAATACCAGTTTTATTATAGTTTGTCCTTCATGAAAATTAATAGAAAACTAAATAGTGAAAACATTAAAACTAACTAATCAAAAAAACAGAAGCCCTACAGTTAAGAAAACTAAAACAAAGATGAAGCTAAAGGTAAATAATTGCCAAAAAAGGTAAGTATCTTGATTTATCTAATGTGTACCACACTTATGGTGGCTGACTGCATTCAGTTATGAAAGAAAAGAATGAAATGAAGTGCTGAAACCAGATCAAGCTAGTTTTTGAAAGAAATCTTTTTAAAGTTACTAAAGTAATACATGTAAGTAATACAGAAATGTATCATTAAAAAATCAAAGAGCCAGCCCTGCTGGCCTAGCAGTTAAAGTTCGATGCGCTCTGCTTTGGTGGCCCGAGTTCAGTTCCCAGGCACAGAACCACAGCACTCATCTGTCAGTAGCCATGCTGTGGTGGCAGCTCACAAAGCAGAACTAGAAGAATTTACAACTATAAACAACTACGTACTGGGTCTTTGGGGATGAGGGGGCAAGGAACAAAAAAGAGCAAGATTGGCAACAGATATTAGCTTAGGGCAAATCTTCCTCTGCAAAAAAAAAAAAACTTTAAAAAAATGATAATTTCCTCCCTGCAACCCACTCACCAAGCTAAAAGTTTCCATATATTTCTATATGCTTATACAAACATGTATTTAAGGTTTAATTTGTTTCTTAAATAAAATACTACACATATTATTATGTGATTTGCTCTTTAGGAATATATCCTACCCATCTTTCCAAAGCAGTAATATAGATCTATATTCACATGGTTGCGAAACAAAAAAAAGGAGTGTTTATTCAAAAATTAAAAACAAAACAAACAAAAAACCCACAGCCTAACAATATAAAGTACTCAGAAAAGGGCAGAGTGTGACTTGCTGTACTGACAGAAAGGAAAACCACACACAAGAATCCAGAATCCAGGGACCCTTCCAATGTGTGATAAGCCCCCCAACACAGATTACCCCTAATTCTGTACTTTTGTTTTATGTTTTGGGGTGGGTTTCTTTTTTTTTTTTCTTTTTTTGAGGGTCACCTTGGTTGACAAGACTACAATACGGAGTTTAAAGGAGCACAAAGAGAAAGTGACATATAAGAAAGACCAAGCTAGTTTGGGGTACTCTGGTTGAAGGGCCTGCATGAGAATGCTGTCAAACAGGGTTATGGGGCACAAGGCCATTTCTTTAGAGAGTGTTCAAAACCACTTTTACATGCTCCATCCTCCTACCATCTACCATTTTGTGTTACAATTAGATTACTTAAGAGAAAAAAAAAAGATGCCCAAACATATGAATGCCAAAGAGATTTAACTTCATAACACGCTTGATAATTGAAAAAGCATGAATGACTTTCATAACAAAATACACATTTCCGAAACTGATTACAGAAGAAAAATCCCTGACTGGACCAATGAATAAAGAACACACCGAAAGGCCGGTAAAGACGTACCATTCAAAAAAATAAAAAGGCAGGAGGATCACATGATTTTGTGAACAATTTCTCCTAAATCTCAAGCAGTAAATAGATACTACGTTATTCAAGCTATTTCTGAGCAGAAAAAAATATATATTAGTCTCTTATAAAGCCAACATAACCGATACCAAAACCTGATAGAGACAGTACAAAAAAGGAAACAAGAGTCCCCTTCACTTAAGAACATAAATGGTTCATGATATTTCATCTTTAGATTCTGCAGACTTGAAACGTAATTTCTAGCAGCATATACAACTATAAGCAAATTCTAAACACAAAGAATCTGGAGTTTGTTACTCTAGCATACAAGAAGGCACTATGACATAGCAGAAAAGAAAAAAGGAACACGATGAGGGCAAGACCACTCCAAATACCTTCACAGCACAGTGCATTCCAATGCACCTCAGTTAGAACGTTTAAAAGCCATATAATCCTACCAGTAGATGCTGAAAAAACATCTCCTAAAACTCAATAACCATTTTTAATAAAAGGAATAGAAGACTACAATAAAGATAAAACTATTTACCAAAAACACAATTATTTCAAAAGGTGAAATATTACAACCATTTCAATTCATATCAGCAACAAGAAAGGGATATATCACCATCATTAGTTAGTATTATCTTGGAAGTTCCAGCCCATGGAAAGAAAATGAAATAACTGGTTTAAATGTTGAATATGAGGAGATAAAACTACTTCTCTTTTGCTGATGTCACTGAAAATCTAGAAAACAGAAAATGAACAAGACTCTAATAAGAAAACTACCCAAATTAATAAGAAAATACTGGTAAGCTGGTTTGATATAAGAAAAATATTCAAACATTAATAGCTTTTCTTTACATTAGCAATTAGTATACAGAAATGGAAATGAAGGGGAAAACTCCATTCACAACAACCACAAACATATAAAATATTTAAGGAAAAAAGGTAATAAGGAAGACATAGGACATGTATGGAGAGAACTATGAAGTCTTTGTTAAGGCCATAAAATCTGAACAAATGAAAAGACAATCTGCATTCTGGGATTGGAAAGCTTAATGGCTTTCTCCAAAAATTAATACATTTTATGCAATTCCAGACAGATTAAAGATAAATGTAAAAAACAAAATTTTCTAAATGTACTGTAAGGCCACTGATATATGATAAAGGTGGCATTTCAATTTAATGGGGAATTTATTTAATATATGGGGATAGACAACTGACTATCCATCTGGAAGAGAAAAAAGTTACAATTCCTCTTCCATATCACATATAAAAATAAATTCAGGTAAATTAAAAATTTTGCGGGGGGGGGGGGTAAGGAAGATTGGCTCTGAGCTACAAATCTACTTTGTATGAGGGATGCAACCACAGCATGGCTTGATGAGCAGTGTGTAGGTCAACACCGGGGGTCTGAACCCGCGAACCCCAGGCTGCCGAAGTAGAGTGCACAAACTTAACCGCTGCACCACTGGGCCAGCCCCTAAATTAATATTTTTAAAAAACAGAAATCTAGCAGACCATATGTGTGATGTAGGGAGTAGAAGACCTCAACCATATGAGGAAACCCAAAAAAAAGGGAAATGCATTTGATTACATGAAAATTACAACATTCTGCATGGCAAAAGTTCTGATAAACAGATTCAGAAAAAACTGCAAAGCAAAGCAGATGACTGGTAAGAGTTGACACATATATTATAAAGCAAGCTTACACATCGATAAGAAAAAAACACCAAAGAGAAAAAGACAAAGAATCTGAGTAAACAAGTCACAGAACAACATCAGATGGCGTCTCAGGAAAATAGTCAAACTCAGGTGTCGCCAGAGAAACGTAAATCAAAACAAAAATTACATGCCACTGGCATCCATCACACAGGAAAATGTCGAGAGACACAACATCTACTGCTGAGGGGAAGATGGGCAAAGGGATGTTTTTAGGGGCCGGCCCCATGGCCCCTGAAGAGTGGTATAGGTCTGGGCCCGGGATCCAAACCTGTGAATCCGGACTGCACAAGCGGAGTGCGACAAACTTAAGCACTAGGTCACAGGGCAGTTCAGCACAGAATGGCTCAGAGCTAATCTTCCTCAGCCAAAAAAAAAGCCTCTCAAAGGGAAGGGGGCGATGAACGAAAGGGGTAAAGGGACATATAAGTAGTTGGCAGATAAAAGTTAGGCTACTGTGGTGAGCATGACACAGTCTAGACAGAAACTGATAAATAATAATGCACACCTGATATTACGCAATGTAATAAACCAATATGACCTCAATAAAATAACTGGGGGAAAAAAAACCTCTAGAATCTTGCCCAAACATGACCTCAAAGTTACTAGTCTGTGATTTGCAAAACACACCTGCCCTTTATTTAAAGTCAAAATTTGCCCACCTCCTTTCTTGCAGCATGTCCTCCTTTCTCTGCCCAAATCTCAGACCACCAACAGTTCTTTCACTTGCAAGCTCCCTCAGGGCCAAGGAATGTAATTCAGCCAAGAGAAGGGAGCTAAGTGACCTGCCTTTTTAAAATCTCTACCCACTGAGGGCTTTTCTTGGCAACAACCAATGTTCACTTCATTTGCTCCATCCAAGAAAAATCCTTTTTCCCAGAGAAGGCAAAAGAAAAATAAAAAGTTACACATTACACTACCCCTTTGTTTATAAAGTCCACAGTAGGCACACAACAGATACGTGCCGGTTGTTGAATGAACAATTTTAGTATTACACCACCAGCCCAAGCAGCAAACTCCTCTGCTCTTCACACCCCCATGTGAAACACCCTTTCTAGTTGCCTCGGGTTTACACTCCTGGCCTTCAATCACACTAGCTTTCCGGACACTGTTCTTAAAAGCCAGTGCCACCCTCACGTGCTCACACACCTTTCTGGACTGAGGCTGGACCGCTTTCAGCGCAATCAGACCGGCTTCTTCAGGTGCCGCCTCCTTTTTTCCTCTTAGGATGCTTTCTCCAAAATGCCTTTTAGTTTTCCCAGGCCTTTCCAGCTTTCTTCCTCCCAGTCTCAAGACGGAATAATGTCTATTCTCTAAATTGCTAAACATCCACCTCCTTAAAGACTTGATTATCATGAGTTCTAAAATTTCATGGACCTTCTCTCCCAATGGTCCTATTATTTTCTACTTGCCAGCCAATCCCTCCCTTTTGTAACAGTTAGGTCCAGAGTAGAAGTTTCCATTCTGTTCTGCTTCCGCGATCTAACAGGTGATGACAATTAGTGGCATTTCTTTTAGAGAAATACAACTTGTGGCTGTCTAGATAACAGACCCCACCCCGCCCCAATCTGATGCCATCACCACCATAATTACTACATGTCCTTGGCTCCAGTCTTGCCTCCCTCATCAAATCCTTCACAAAGCTGCCACTGCCAACTTTCTAAGCCTAAAAACTCATCATGCCATTCACTTGCTTAAAAATCGCCCTTGCTAAACAATACACTAAACTCCTCAGTGTAACTTTAAGAAACAACTTCAATCTGGCCCCAATCAGTGTTTCCCATTTTCTTGGGCTAACCCCCACCAGCACGCAACGCAGACCCTCACCCAACTCAGCCCAAGCACCAGACGCAGACCGCCAACCACTTCCTGAGCATCCCGCACATTCGCGCCTCAGAACGTTTGCCCTGCTGGCCTCCACACTGGTAATTACCTTCTCCAGCCTGTCCCTCCAGAAAAATCCTACTCCATCTTTCCAGACAAGCGTAAACGCCAGTTCCTCTGTAAAACCATCCTCAAATTCTGCTGCCACCCCACCGCCAACAGTGCAGAATTAACTGCTCTGCGGCTGGATTCTCATAATGCATTCATTTACCATGTTCCATATTACACACAATCACTAGCTTACACTTCTCCACCTAGTTCTATGCATTTATCAAGGGCAAAGGCTGTAGCTTATTTCAATGTTTTTCACACAGCAAGACTCAATTCACCGTAAATGGCTAAGTCAATTTAGTGAGCCACAACCAGTTTTTTAGTAGATTAGAAGATATGAGAGGACACTGAACATAACCAGGATTAAGCATAATTTCAAGAAACTTAGTTACATGTGTATGTATATATAACAGATTGTGAGAGAAAATATATTTCTTACTGTGAGTTGTGGTAGAAATAAGTTTGAAAAACTTACTTCCCTTTGTATCTCCAGTACATACCACCTGATACACAGCAAGTGCTCAAAATGTGGGTGCAGAAGTAAAATTAGTATCTTGAGTGTCCACATTAGTAACACGTGATCACGTCTTTCCTTGATCTAGCCAGATCCCCTTTAGTGTGCTCCCACAATCACATCACTTCTGTTCCTTTCTCCTTTTTATTTGCAGTCATTAACTTTCTCGCTCTAAAACCCAGAGTCATTTCCATCAAACATATATCTTTTGGACAGAGCATTCTTTTAAATTGTCTAACCTTCCAATGCTAAATGCTCCTTCCTAAGTTTCACCTTCATGAATCCTCTGTATCATTTCAAAAAAAACCTTTCCCGTGACTCTGCCATCTCTTTTAAGGTACTACCCTATCACCTTTGCTCCATCCTTAAGTTTTTAAAAGAAGGATCAACCATTTGCCTCCATGTCATCTCCCGCACCTTCCTAAAATCACTGTAACCTGGCTTTGCTCAAGTTGCTGAGGGTCCCAGGTGCCTAAGGACTAAACAGAGCAGCCCTGTCTCAGCTCTCAACCTCCCATGCTCCACAACTCGCTTCTGTGGAAGACGCCACACCAACCTACATTCCCCTCGACCTCTACGTGCAAAAACATACGGAAAGCACCTGAAAATATGCCTAGCTGATAGGAAGTACCATACAACTGTTAGTTTATTTATTATCATTTATTTCTCTTCTTATCTTCTAAACATAGGTAATTGTCCAAGATTCTGTCCTCAGTAGTTTTCTTTTCTGCCCCTCCTACTTTCTCCCTTGGTCTTGTTCTCTACACATAAGGTTTCAATTAGCCCACCTGCAGGATTACAAATCTCTCTCCTAAATCCAAACCTAGCTCCTAAACCCCAGATCCACACTCAACATATCCAACACTGTCTGTTCCCAATGTCCTTAAATATCCGTTAGCAATAACATTACTGGCTGCCATCATTCTGCACTTCACTATTCCTCACCACCAGCACCCCCCCACCACCGCCGCCCCAGGCAACAATTCTCAAATTCTGTCAACTCTCCCTCCTCAATGTCTTTTCATTCCATTTCCTAGCTCAGGCCTTCTTTATCACTCATGTGCTCTAGCCCTCCACAATGGTTTCACACTCTCCAAGACTCCACTATACATTGCTGTCAGATGAATCTTTAAAAAAATCATAGCTCTGACTGAGTTACTTACCAGGTCAAAACAATCCAACGGATCTGCCTTACTTTCCTTAAAAAGCACAAACTTCTCAGTTGTGGCATTCAAGAGACGCCACAAAACAGAAGGCACCAACCCGTCTCTTGGCCTTCTCTTTATTCATAGTACCCACAACAGGGCCAAGCAAGAAAATTCTTCAGGTCTTCTCTCACTGATGTCTTAGCTCAAACATATTCCTAACGAGCATTCTAACTCCATATCTTCATATTTCACTCTGTCAATTTTTTACCAATCTTAAGTGTCCACTCAAAACTCAAACTCCTCTACAGGTTTTTTTTGTTCCTGATTACCTTTTTCTTCCCCTGTCCCAAAGATATTCACTTTCTCTTCTAATATTCTTAGCACTTGGTAACAGCTCTTAAAGGCCGACCTACATTCTGCAATATATTATGGCTATTTACATAACCACTTTAACTCAGCTGAACAAAAAATTCCTTAAAGGTAAAGACCATTTCCTAAATAATCCTGTAGCCCTTTGGACAGCAGTACATCTTCTGAATTATTTTTAAGAGAATCGTACCATTAAATACAGCAAGTCGTCTAGGAGTTCTGGAAAACCTCAGACATCCCTAGGCTACCATGCTAAATACCTAATGAAACCCTAGAAGAAAAGAACTCCAGTTTTTAAACAAGCCGGGTAAGGGGTAAGGAGGAAATGACTTCGAGGGTAACAAAAGGCAACTGCTTCTGTAGTTCACACTTTGGTGTTCCATACAGCGTCCCTGGTAGTTAAGGACCTTAAATAGGAAGTCAAGATAACCGGACTCCAGTGCCAACTACACCATTTACTTCCTCAGTGCCTTCAAGTCACTACCCTCTGAGCCATATCTGTTCAATAAAGGACTTCTATTAGATCTCCCAGTGCCCCTCCTTAGGCATCCTGGGTCTCTAGAAAAAGACTGTGCCTGTCCAGGCACCCAGCCCTGACAAGTCTTCAAAGCTTCCCCTCAAGCCTCACTTCCCCCGATTCCTTCCCCAATAACTCTGGTCCTGCCCGCTCTGGCTACCTCAGCACCCGTGATCCCTGTAATCAAAGCCAAGTCACAAACTGTCCCTATCACTCCACAACTGACCTGAAAAGGGCCTCGAGAAAGGCACTGCATTCTGCTCGGGCAGAAGCTGGGCTTCCTCCTGCCGCGGCCGCCCCGCATCGAGCGCCCGACGACCCACCGCAGAACGGCGTCCCCGAGGCTGCAGCCCGCGTCCCCGCCCGCCCGGGCGCCCTCCTTCCCAGGACCGAAGGGTTCTCTAGGACGCAGCCACCGCCCTCCTCACCCAGCAGCTCGAGGTTCATCCCTGAGGACTCTGGCCGCCTGGTCTCGGCTCCAGCAACGACGCCTGCTCCCCCGCCCGCTTCCCAGACCTGCGTCTCAGCGCGGGGCGCCGCGGCAGCCAGGCGCAAGCTCCGGAGACTTTCTGGGTGAGAAGACCCCGTCACTTCCGCTCTCTTCCCCCGCCTTCCTTGTTCATTTCACGTGGGCTGTCCATACATATGCCTAACCAAAAAGAAGAACAAACGCTCTCGGAATCATTTAATTGTGGTATTTTTTAAGGAATAAAAATCATACCATCACTAAGTTCCTTAAAAAGTGCAGATGTTTGAGGCTGTTTTCTCCCAGATCATGTAAGTGAGGCAGAAAGTTCAGGCATATACTTAGACTACTAGTCCTTGCTATGTTGTGTGTTCATCGGCATTGGCCCGGCGGGAGGCACCAGATCACGCAGGAAAGGTTCCGGGCAAGTCCGACCGAAGTCGGGGAGGCGGTGCCTGTGTTCGCGCGTGGAGCGCGGCGTGATCGTGGGGCGCGTGCGCGCCCCGGGTGCAGGCTGGCTACTGTCTGTCTCGGTCTCGTGAAAATTCCTCCACACGCGCAAAGAGGGGCTGCTGACCCACAGACGTGCGCCCGCCTCCCGAATGCTTCTGGGCGCGCCGCGTCGGCCGGGGCGCGGAAAACGCGTGGGAGCGCGGGAGGGCGCCCGGGGGCGGCCGGGTTTGCGTGGCGGGTCTCTGGGCGTCGCGGCCGACGTCCGGCTGGGTGCCCGCGCGTGCAGCCTGAGAGCCCGCCTCGCGCTCCGCTCCCGCCGGCTTCGCCCTGGCGGCGTCTCGCCCCCCCGTGCCTGCGCCCGGGGCCGGCGCCTGGACCCCCCCGTGCCTGCGCCCGGGGCCGGCGCCTCGACCCCCCCGTGCCTGCGCCCGGAGCCGGCGCCTCGTCCCCCCCCACCCCCCCCCGGTGCCTGCGCCCGGGGCCGGCGCCTCGACCCCCCCGTGCCTGCGCCCGGGGCCGGCGCCTCGCCCCCCCCCCCCCAACCCCCCGGTGCCTGCGCCCGGGGCCGGCGCCTCGACCCCCCCGGTGCCTGCGCTCCCTTCGGTGGTGATCGTACTTAGGGGTTACCGTGACGCTTAAACAAGTCAACGCATAGGAAGCCCTCAGACAGCAAGCGCCAGAGATCTTAGCTGTTATTCATAATTCACTTTCCCCTAAATTATCTCGCCTCGTTGAAGCCATTAGGGTGGATATCAGCCCCCTTTGAAAATACGCAACTGAGGCTCAGAGATACTAGGCCCTTTGCATTCCTTCACGAGTCCAAAACATTGCCGAAATGTCCAAAATACCTACCACCAACAATGGTGACTCGCGTAGTCATTCCTTATCACTTCTCTCAAATTCTGCCAATTGGATAAGTGCAAAAATGTCATTGTTACATTTATTTTGTAATGAGGGTTAACTACCTTTCGCATGGATACGTGTATTTTTCTCTTCTGTGAGGTGGCCTATTCATATCCTTTGCCTATTTTTTGGATGGAATATTCATCTTGTAGGACTTTTAAGCAAGGCATAATATGATCGATTGATGTTTACAAAGAGAACAAGGACAGTGGAGAGGAAGGAGTGATTCAGGGAGATGAGGAAGACCTGACTGAAAGCCACGTTGAGGGAAAAGAAGGCAGCACGTTCCCGAGACGGCCGGGACTTCGGAAGGCATCGGCGACCGGGTTTCTAGTTTGGGGGGCGCGGTTTGCCGGGTCAGAGAATGCAGAAAAAAGAACAGCCTTGGCAAGGTAGATGGAAAATCCAGATTGGGACACTTTAAGGAGCCTGTGAGAAATTCAAGTGATCAGATAGACTTGCAGTTCAAAGAAGAGATCTAGGCTAAAGATCTCTGTATTTCATCGATTCTAATATGCACATTTTAAAATCTCTGAAATAAGGATGTATCTTACATTTGATTATATCTCGTAGTTTATTTAGCAGTGGGGTTTTTTTTCTTAGTGCTAAGAATAACTAAGATAACTGTCTTACAACTCATGGTGTCTTTGATTTGATGAAAAAGAGGATAATTGGTGGACTTTGCTTTACAAGTGTTAGCTGGAGCTTATTAATACTTCGAACTACAAAGGAAGACGCCCAGATTTGTGTGTTGAAGGGGAGAAAAGGAAATTTAATATTCTTCCTTCTTGGCCTGAAGCAACTTGTACCTGTCATTCAGACTCTATGAGAAAGAAGAAATTGTTTCTTAGCTAGGCTGAACTTCCATCTCATTAAAAACTTTTACATATCCTCCCTAAATTAGGCCAGCTGGTACTTACCTCTCCTCCAGGTTAAAGTCAGGAATTCTATGAGCGGAGCACCTCCCAGTCAGCCAGGATGAGCGGTGGCAGCTGGCTCAAATCACAGGGAATGTGGTTGGGGCGAGGAGGTGGTAATATTTCAAGAATTTAACCCGGTGGTTCTCAATCTTAGCTGCACATTGGAGTTTCTGGGGCATTTCAAAATAATTCAGGTGCCTGAGTCCTACACGTGGAGATTCTGCATTAATAGTTAAAAGCTCCTTGGTGATTCTAATGTGCAGACAAGGTTGAGAACCACTACTGTAGTGCAAGGCTGGGGGTGCACCCAAATTCTTGGCCTAGGCGGGAAGTGAAGACTTTCTCAGAAAGTGTACTCTTTACCACAGTTCATGCTCATTGTCAGAGAGGACAAAGGTAGTTACAGCTAAGACAGAAAACATCATAGAAACAACATCAACACAGCTCTGAGTTCCCTGGAGAGAAGGATTGGAAGGTAAGAAAGATAGAACATCTGTGACGTTCACTTGAAGATACACCTCCAACAATGGAAAGATACACATGCACAAGTACACACACAGTGTTGTTTGTAACTGCAAAATATTGGCATTTAAAGATTTCATTTTTCCTTTTTCTCCCCAAAGCCCCCCAGTACACAGTTGTATATTTTTAGTTGTGGGTCCTTCTAGTTGTGGCATGTGGGACGCCACCTCAGCATGGCCTGATGAGCGGTGCCATGTCCGTGCCCAGGATTGGAACCAGCGAAACCCTGGGGCACCGAAGTAGAGCATGCGAACTTAACCACTCGGCCACGGGGCTGGCCCCACTGCAAAATATTGGAAACAATTTAAGTGTTCATACACTTATGGTACGTTACACAATGGCATACTCAGCAGCTATAAAAAATGAGGAAGAACTCTGTGAATTGATACAAAGAGGTTGCCAAGACATACTGCTCAGTCAAAATTGCAAAGTGCAAAAGATTTATCTGTAGAATGCTGCCCTAAGAAAGAAGGGAATATAAGAAAACATACTGCATCTGCCCATTTGTGCAAAAGAAATACAGGAAAGACAAATCAGAAACTAAGGAGATTGGTAAACTATAGGGGATAGGTGGGAAAAGGATGGAAAAAGGGGTAGATAAGAGTGGGGTAGCAGGGATGAGGAGGCAGTGATGCTCAAGGTATATTTTTGTATAGCACTGACTCTTAGAACCATAGTAGTGTTTCACATACTCAAAAAATAACTAAAATCAACTAGGATATGGGGAGAACCCAAATGGAATAAAAAAACATCTAACAGATGAACCTATATAACTACACTTAAGAGAATGAGAAGAAAAGAACTAACATACAGGGGCTGGGCCCGTGGCCGAGTGGTTAAGTTTGTGCGCTCCCCTTCAGCAGCCCAGGGTTTCGCCAGTTCGGATCCTGGGTGCAGACATGGCACTGCTCATCAGGCCACGCTGAGGCGGCATCCCACAGGCGACAACTAGAAGGACCCACAACTAAAATATACAACTATGTACTGGGGGGCTTTGGGGAGAAAAAGCAGGAAAAAAAAAAAAAGAGCTAAGGTACAAACTCTGGGAAACAGCATCTTGAGTAGATACCATAAGCCTAAAGACAAAAAGAACTGTAGAAAGATATCACCATTAGATAAACACTAGTAATACTGCAGACAAGTCCCACTGATGAGTGCTAAAATTAGTGGGCAAGGGCTGGCCCCGTGGCCGAGTGGTTAAGTTCGCGTGCTCCGCTGCAGGCAGCCCAGTGTTTCGTTTGTTTGAATCCTGGGCGCCGACATGGCACTGCTCATCAAGCCACGCTGAGGCAGCGTCCCACATGCCACAACTAGAAGGACCCACAGCGAAGAATATACAACTATGTACCCGGGGGCTTTGGGGAGAAAAAGGAAAAAATAAAATCTTTAAAAAAATAAATAAATAAAATAAAATTAGTGGGCAGAAGTTTGAGGAGAAACAGAATTTGCAGTCTGAAATATCTCCCACAAGATATCTATTAACTACAAAGGGAAAGATAGAAATTTTACAATGGGAAACCCAGCAGAAACTACCTTAATCAAGTGAGAAAGGTCAATATCACCAATAATAACACACATCTACATCATGAACCTGTGATAGGATGCACTGAGGACACAACATCATACCTGTAATATTCAATCTAATCATGAGGAAACATCAAATGAACCCAAACTGAGGGACATTTGACAAAATGACCCATCAGTGTTCATCAAAAAAGTCAAAGTCCGGGGGCTGACCCAGGGGCTCAGCGGTTAAGTTTGCATGTTCCGCTTTGGCGACCCAGGGTTGGCAGGTTTGGATCCCGGGTGCAGACATGGCACCGCTTGGCAAGCCATGCTGTGGTGGGCGTCCCACATATAAAGTAGATCAAGATGGGCACGAATGTTAGCTCACGGCCAGTCTTCCTCAGCAAAAAAGAGGAGGATTGGCAGCAGATGTTAGCTCAGGGCTAATCTTCCTCAAAGAAAAAAAACATCAAAGTCGGAAAGACTGAGGAGCTTTTACAGACTGCAGAAGACTAAAGAAAAATAAATGCAATGTGGGATCCTGGACAGGAGCCTAGAATAAGAAAAGGACATTAGTGAAATTCAAAGAATATCTGTAGTTAGCAGTATTGTACCAATGTTAACTTTTCTGGCTCTGATCATTGTACCATAGTTGTATAAGATGGTAACATTAGGGGAAGATGGGGAGGGATATATGGAAACTCTCAAGACTATTGTTGCAATTTTTCTGTAAGTTTAAAATTAATTCAAGATAAAAAGTTTTTTAAAAAAGGTCATTAACTCCTCCTTCATCAACTCTTCTCATGAAGGTGACTCACTCACATCAAATGCACGCTTTGCACAACCTTCTGGAAGGCCATTGCCTAATAATAGAAAGGAAGGGACAAAAGACTTTAAAATCCAACTTATTCACATTCAAGCAATTCCACATAAAGTTACTGGATCTGAGAAGGGGATAAGGAAGTGGAAAAAATGGTGGAAAACATAACACTGTCTAAAGTTATGAATTCCAAAGACAAGAATCACTGGTTCCAGTTCCAAGATCCAGAGTCTAGAAACCCCATTTGGAGGCTCTTCCTCCAGGTCCAGAGTATGCAGCAGCTTCATGCGTGGGACCTGTGCACCCACACAGGGCCCCATGCTACAAGGGCCTCCCACATGTGGTTTAATGCTCTGCTATTGTCGTCTCGAAATTCTTAATAATTTTTGAACAGAGGAGCTCTGCATTTCATTTTGCACAGGGCCCCACAATTATGTCGCTAGCCCAGTCTGCGTCCGCTTGTCAGCCACAAATTTGCAGAGAGAGAAGCCCCATGCTCACGGTGTACCTTGTCCCCTGGCCACCGTTGATTGCTCAGTGGGTAAGCCCCTGACCCAAGTCAAACCCAATTAGACTCCTTTCCCAAGAAGTCGAAATCGGAACTAAGTGGCCTGTATGATCTGACTCATCTATTGAAGAGAACAGATGTGCATTAGAGGGCTATGGGCTCCTACTAGATAAAAACCATGGTAGTTGGCTGCAGATTGAACGATAAAGCAGAGGCTCAGAAATAAGTCAAAGATAATACTTTCTGCTTCCAATTTGTTCCGAAGAACATGCTGCATTAACATCCTCTTGTTCTGTTAAATATCCTTGGGCCCTTATAAAAGATAACATTTTTGCTTGTGCTATTCCAAAACATTTTTTGTTGATTACAAGAGTCCTAACTAATTTCACTCCCCAACAGTGGAGAGTGCTGAAACACCGTTTGTGCTGGAAAAGGATAGGGAGGGGAGTGGCATTTCAAACTGAAAACATTGAACAAAACCATTTCTAAAACCAAACCCAGCCATTCATAATCACTTCAATAAAGAAAACCTACAGTTGCTCCTCTTTGAAAATGAAGGAAAACATTGCACGAAGGAAAAAGCAACAGAGAAAAACATTGTATGAAGACAGCAGCTTGGTTTCCTCTGGTCTCTGACTCCCCAATCCAGCGTCAGCACCGCGATCTCGTCTCTACTGGTCTGCATGCTAATATACTTGATGAAGTTCATTTTAAAGCCCTTAAAAACATTAGTCAAAACCCCTGAGGGGGTTTTCAATGCAGTTTTTTTTTTCCCCATTTACCTATTTTTCCCTCTCTACCCCCCAATCCTACGTGGCTTTTTTTAATTAAGAAAACTTAGACAATTTGTTATACAGGTCAGAGATCAAGCTATGGGCACTTCAAGAAAAGAGAACGACTGTTCTGTCTGGCGATGAATCTTCAATAGGGGAGGGAAGGAGCATTTATTCCCCAATGTCTCCATCCTCAGTGCTCTGTAAACAGACTCTGAATCCACCTCAGCCCAGGAGAGAATCCACATCCGGGGGGAGCTCATCCGCTCGGGGCTGTGGAGACGTCTGATATGCTGCTCCCAGAAACTGCGAGGTTCTGTGGCAGAGCCTTACTCAACCAGTGGACCTCAGGGGGCTCATGTCCAGAATATACAAAGAAATATAAACCCATTTTTATTAAAAAGGAGACATCACCCAATAGAACATATGAAAAGGATGCTTAGTCTCTTCAGTAATCAGGGAAGTGCGAATTAAAAGCCACAATGAAATATTTTACAGCCACAAAGTTGACAAAACTAAACAGAAAGAGCACCCAAAATTCTTGTGAGAGAGTTCTCTCAAGAGAATGTGAATTGAGGGGCCAGCTTGGTAGCACAGCGTTTAAGTTTGCACCTTCCACTTCAGCAGCCAGGGCTTCGCTGGTTCGAATCCCGGGTATGGACCTACGCACCGCTTGGCAGCCATGCAGTGGCATGCATCCCACATATAAACTAGAGGAAGATGGGCACGGATGTTAGCTCAGGGCCAGTCTTCCTGAAAAAAAAAAAAGAGAGAGAATGTGAACTGATAGAACCGCATTGGAAAACTATTTCTCATTATGTAGTGAAAATGAAGTTTTGTATACACTATGACCAGGAAATTCTACCTTTAGATATATATTGTAGAAAAACTCTTGCACAACTGCACCACGAGGCACGTACAAGAATGTTCACAGTAGCATAATAGCAAAAAACTGGAAATAACCCAAATATCTAGGACTGTGGAATGGATACATTCTGATGTACTTACGTAATGACCTGTGAATGAAATACAGCAACGAATAACTAATCGGACCCCCTGGTACCTCTCCTCTCCTGAAGCTTGGTCTTCTCCAGCCACACGGGCACTTTCTTGCTGTTACATGAACAGGCTAGGCATTTCTCTGGATCAGGAATTTTGCAGTTTTGTTCTCTCTGCCTGAATCTCTCTTCCCATGGCGTTATAGCTTGTTCCTTCCCTTCCCTCGGGCCTCTGCTGAAATGATAACTCCAGCGAGGCGCACTCTCTCCCCCTTATCCGGCTACCTTTTTCTTCATGGTAGTCATCACCCCGTCCCATTATACATTCACTCATTTATTTCTTTATTTTCTATCTCCCTTTATAAGGGTATAAAAGCTCCTTAAAGGCAAGCATTTTGTCCATTTTCTTCACAGCTATACCCTTGTTCCTAGAAAAGGAAGAGCTGACAGGCATAGTAAGTATTTAAAATATTTGTAAATATTTGCAAAATAAATGAATCAATTAATCTGTATAATCGATTCAAAGGTTTTCAGATTGACTTAAAAGACAGAGACTGTCAGATTGGTTTAAGAAATTAAAAATAGTGCTTTGTGGTCCGCAAAAACATACTGAAGACAAAATGCCAAAAAGAAAAAGAAAAAAAATAACAGAATGGGGAAACTGAGGCGAAGCAAGTGCAAAAAGACCAGGGGCAGTTGTTAACGTAGTGACACTTTATCATGTGTGTGGTCTTTAACTCAGGCAGAAGTTTTCATTCTTCTTATTCTACAGAAGACAAACAGTGAACTGAGATGGCCACATCCAAACCTAAAAGCTGCTCTAGCTCTTTACAATAATTTGGAAATAAAGCTAGATTCTTGGTAGGAAACTCCCAGCAGTTCATTGCCATCTCAGATTAGGTCCAAACTGATCAACAGTAATATAATTTATAAGCCATCATTATCGTTTACACAAATTATGCTTTATGACTTCACACAATTATTTAAAACATGTCTTATGATTCTTGATAAATAAATAGCTATATATTTTAGATGGATAATAAAACCATTTACCAGTAAGGAACACTTGTTCCTTCCATTAAAGGGTGGAAAAACATAGCAGAGAAACCTGCCACTTCAAAAAGAAAGCAGAGTGTTGAGAACACAGTAGTTGGGAAAAACCACAGTGTACAACTTCATGGCAGGAAATTAAAAAATTTAGAGGAAATTGATGATTTTCTGAGAGTATTTATGTATTTTCAAATCTGACTCAAAAAGAGGGAGAAAAAAACAGACTAATAACTATGGGAGATATTGAAAGTTTTTAAAAGATAATCCATTGGGCGGTATCTGAGCTCTCTATGCACCTAAGATCTTTTACAAATTTCAGGGACAGGGAAGGTAATTTAGACTGTGTTACAGACTTTAAAAATCTTTACATGGGGGTTGGCCGCGTGGCTGATTGGTTAAGTTCCCACGATCCGCTGTGGCAGCCCAAGGTTTCCCTGGTTCGAATCCTGGGCACGGACATGGCCACGCTAAGGCGGCATCCCACATGCCACAACTAGAAGGACCCACAACTAGAATATACAACTATGTGCTGGGGGCTTTCAGGAGAAAAAGGAAAAATAAAATCTTTAAAAAAAAAAATCTTTCTGTGGTCACAGTTAATCTTTTTCTCTGTCAGAGATCACCAGTTCCAAGCCTTGGGGAAGAGGTAGTGAGGGAGAAAGACTGAACGCGCGAGTGCCCTAGGGAGAGACTGGTAGGAGCTGGAGCAGAAAATAAAGCCCCAGGGGTGAGGGTGGGGGCGGGGGAGTGACGGGAGTCTGCACAGCTCCAGCTCTTTATTCTGCCAGAACAGGGTGTCAACCTACAAAAGCAGAAACCAGTTTAAGAGGCAAAGCGTTTATTTGGGATCAAAGAATTGCAATTCAGGGAGCACAGATTCAGGTAGAAAGCCAAATAGTGTCCCCATCACAGGAGAGGGGCTTGGGGTTTTTATGGGAAAAACGGTTAGAAGCTGAGGTGAGTTGTATAAAGAAGGGTTCATTGGTGCTGCACAAGCTAAGGCTGGGTTTGTCCTTCGTAGACTGGCTTGAGATTCGGTCATCAGGCAAAGGGTTAGACTTGCACTTCATTGACTGCTAGGGGTTAGGTCATCAGCAGAGCCCCATTTCATCAGTCCTTACAAACAGGAAATTCTTGTCCTCACTGACTTCTTGGAATGTTGGTGGTTTGATCCAGTTTGGCAGATACAGAAGACAAGATGTGCAAGGCGATTCCTCTGAAATGGCTGCTCTGGCTCCAGTCGTGTCATCTTTCACAGGGGCAAAGTAGCCATATCTTCCCATCTTTCAAGACAAGCTGGAAATTCAGATTTTTATGTGAAATCTCTAGGTTTTTTTAATCTTGGTGGTTAATTTAAAAAATTGTAAAATATATGTGTGCCAGACAACAGAGTTTTAGGCCTTCCCTGACCCGTGGGCCATCAGATTGGTCCTTGTTTTCTAAGTTTCTTAGTTTTCATCATTTTAAGAAAGGCATTCCCTTGGAGGCCGGCATGGTGGCGCAGTGGCTAAGTTCGCACATTCTGCTTATTGGCGGCCCGGGGTTCGCCAGTTCAGATTCCCGGGTGTGGACATGGGACCACCTGGCAAAAAGCCATGCTGTGGTAGGCATCCCATATATAAAGTAGAGGAAGATGGGCATGGATGTTAGCTCAGGGCTCAGCAAAAAGAGGAGGATTGGCAGTAGTTACCTCAGGGCTAACCTTCCTCAAAAAAAGAAAAGAAAGGCATTCCCTACTCCAAGATTATTTCTATTTCCCTGGTTTTTAAAGAAATCTTTATATTATTAAATAATATCAATTAATTAAGATATAAGGATTAAGGTGATTACTTTTGTTATAAGGAGTAAGATGGGGATTCCAGACTAATTTTGTACAATGACTAGCCTGTTATCCCAACATCATTTAGTCAATATTCTCTTGAAACCAGGGGCCAACTGGCTTTCACTTTACTCAGTTAGTTGTCTGCAAAAGTAGTTAGATGACTAAAGCCCACCCTATAAATAACACCTCTGACGCTTGGGTCACCATGGTAACGGGGGATGTCTAAGTTTTTCAGGAGCTGAGAATCAACTCCTTATCCAGGTCAGGCTGGTTGAGACCACCAGCTCATCAACTGGGCCTGCCATGACCAATAAACGACCCTTTGACGTCAAGGAGCTGAGAACTCCACCCCCGGATCTTGGTAACACCGCCATTTTGTGAACATGCATCCTATGACGAGCCATGAAGCTTGACTGCTACCAAACATTCAAAGAAGACTTAATACCCATCCTTCTCACACTCTTCCAAAAAATTCAAGAGGAGGGGAGCCTTCCTAACTCATTCTACGAAACCAACATTATCCTGATACCAAAAGCAGACAAGGACAACACAAAAAAAGAAAATTACAGGCCAATATCACTGCTGAACATCAATGCAAAAATCCTCAACAAAATACTCGCAGACCGAATACAATAATACATTAAAAAGCTAATACATCATGATCAAGTGGGTTTCATTCCAGGGATGCAGGGATGGCTCAACATCCACAAATCTATCAACGTGATACACCACATTAACAAAATGAAGAATAAAAATCACATGATCATCTCAATAGATGCAGAGAAAGCATTTGACAAGATACAGCATCCATTTATGATAAAAGCTCTAAATAAAATGGGTATAGAAGGAAAATACCTCAACATAATAAAGGCTATATATGACAAACCCACAGCAAATATCATTCTCAATGGAGAAAAACTGAAAGCTATCCCTCTAAGAACAGGAACCAGACAAGGATGCCCACTGTCACCACTCTTTTTTAACACAGTATTGGAAGTCCTAGCCAGAGCAATCAGGCAAGAAAAAGAAATAAAAGGGATCCACATTGGAAAAGAAGAAGTGAAACTGTCACTCTTTGCAGATGACATGATTTTATATCTAGAAAACCCAAACGAATACACTAAAAAACTTTTAGAAACAATAAAGGAATACAGTCAAGTCACGGGATACAAAATCAATGTACAAAACTCGGTTGTGTTTCTATACACTAACAATGAAGTAGCAGAAAGAGAAATTAAGAATACAATCGCATTTACAATTGCAACAAAAAGAATAAAATACCTAGGAATAAACTCAACCAAAGAGGTGAAAGATCTGTGCACCGAAAACTATAAAACATTGTTGAAAGAAATCGAAGACGACACACAGAAATGGAAAGATATTCCATTCTCTTGGATTGGAATAATTAACCTCGTTAAAATGTCCATACTTCCTAAAACAATCTACAGATTCAACGCAATGCCTATCAAAGTTCCAAAATTTTTCACAGAAATAGAACAAAGAATCCTAAAATTTATATGGAACAACAAAAGACTCCGAGTAGCCAAAGGATTCCTGAGAAAAAAGAACAAAGCTGGAGGTATCACACTCCCTGATTTCAAAATATACTACAAAGCCATAGTAACCAAAACAGCATGGTACTGGCGTAAAAACACACAGATCAATGGAACAGAATTGAGAGCCCAGAAATAAACCCACACATTTATGGACAGCTAATATTGGACAAGGGAGCCAAAGGCATACGATGGAGAAAGGAGAGTCTCTTCAATAAATGGTGTTGGGAAAACTGGACAGCCACATGCAAAATAATGAAAGTAGACTGTTCCCTTACACCATGCACAAAAATCAACTCAAAATGGATTAAAGACTTGAATGTAAGACCCGAAACCATGAAACTTCTAGAAGAAAACATAGGCAGTATGCTCTTTAACATCGGTCGTAGCAGCATATTTTCAAGTCTGACTGGGCAAAGAAAACAAAAGAAAAAATGAACAAATGGGACTACATCAAACTAAAAAGCTTCTGCACAGCAAAGGAAGCCATCAACAAAACGAAAAGACAACCTAACAATTGGGAGAAGATGTTTGCAAACCATATATCAGAGAAGGGGTTAATATCCAAAATATGTAAAGAACTCATACAGCTCAACAACAAAAAAACCAACAACCCAATTAAAAAATGGGCAAAAGATCTGAACAGAGATTTCTCCAAAGATATACGGATGGCCAATAGACATATGAAAAGATGCTCAACATCATTAGCTATCAGGGAAATGCAAATCAAAACTACAATGAGGTGTCACCTCACTCCAGTCAGAATGGCTATAATTAACAAGACAGGAAACAATAAATGTTGGAGAGGATGTGGAGAGAAGGGAACACTTGTACACTGCTGGTGGGAGTGCAAACTGGTGCAGCCACTATGGAAAGCAGTATGGAGTATCCTCAGAAAATTAAGAATAGATCTGCCATATGATCCAACTATCCCACTGCTGGGTATTTATCCAAAGAACTTGATAACGCAAAGGCATAAAGATCCCTGCACCCCTATGTTCATTGCGGCATTATACACAATAGCCAAGACTTGGAAGCAACCTAGGTGCCCATCAAGGGACGAATGGATAAAGAAGATGTGGTATTTATACACAATGGAATACTACCCAGCCATAAGAAATGATGAAATCCGGCCATTGTGACAACATGGATGGACCCTGAGGGTGTTATGCTGAGTGAAATAAGTCAGAGGGAGAAAGGCAAATACCATATGATCTCACTCATAAGTAGAAGATAAAAACAACGACAAGCAAACACATAGCAATGGAGAATGGATTGGTGGTTACCATGTGGGGGGTGGGGAGGACAAGAGGGGTGATTAGGTTCACATGTGAGAGGATGGACTATAATTAGTTTTTGGGTGGTGAACATGATGTAATCTACACAGAATTCGGACTATATTATGATGTACATCGGAAAGCCATGTGATGTTATAATCCAATGTCACTGCAATTGAAAAAAATAGAAATCAATCCGAGAAAATGCAAATAAATTTTTTTTTTAAATAGGAACAGATTGGTGGTGGGGAGAGGGTGAAAGAGGTGAAGGGGCACCTATGTACGGTTGATGGATGCAGACTAGACTTTTGGTGGTAAACACGATGTGGTTTATACAGAAGTCAAAATACAGTGATGTCCACCTGAAATTTATATCTGTAAACCAATGTTATCTGTATTAACAAAAAAAGATATCACTTTTTTTTAGTATTTACAAGAGTCTAAGTTTGTTCAAAGGCTATTATATAGATTCTATCTCTTTTAATCTCACAACAACAATGTTATGGAGAAGGTACATTTCTTTTCACCAATTTACACAACAGAATTTAAGTACACAGAAGTTAAATAGCTTACCCGAGGTCATTGAGAGCCATTCTTTTTGTCCGCTGAAGAAGTTTTAAAATAAATTAACTCTACTTAGTTTATTTTCTAAGACCCTAAAAATAAATAACTAAATAAAAGCTTGACTGCGCTTGCGCACGTCACCAGTTGCCTCACTCGTCCTCGCCTCCCATCGTCTATCCCCACGTCAGACCACCCTGCCCCCTCATCCCGTAAGGATCCCGAATCCGTTTTCCTTGTGGAGGCAGATTTGATATTGGTTCTGTTGCCTCCTCAATTGGCTGCCTTGTGGTTAAAATCCTTTCTCTTTGCAAACATGTCCTCTCGGTGATTGGCATAATCGTATGGCGGGCAAAACAAACCTGGTTCGGTAACGCTATTTTTTCCCCAGAGTTTGAAATGCCACCTTTATCATATACTAAGTTCCTGTATGTATTTGGACCAATTTCTGGACTCCAGTTCATTGCATTGACCTGTCTCTCTATAGATGCGCCAGTGCCTCTTTTGGCATTATTTTAATTTTAAAATGTGCTGCTGTTTCTTACAATTCGATCCTCCCCATCATTATTCTTGATTTTTGGGGGTTTTTTTAAAGATTGGCACCTGAGCTAACAACTGTTGCCAATCTTTTTTTTTTTTTTCTGCTTTTTCTCCCCAAATCACCCCGGTACATAGTTGTATATTTTTGGTTGTGGGTCCTTCTAGTTGTGGCATGTGGGACGCTGCCTCAGCGTGGCTTGATGAGCAGTGCCATGTCCGCACCCAGGATCCGAACGAGCGAAACCCTGGGCTGCTGAAGTGGAGCGCGCGAACTTAACCACTTGGCCACGGGGCCAGCCCCTTGATTGTTTTTTTAAAATAAATTTTTATCTTTTCTCATATATTTATTTTACCATGTGAACTTTAGAATGAGCGTATTTAGTTTTCCTCTCCTAATATCATGTTGGTCTTGCTTCTGGGATCCCATTACATTTATACGTTAATTTAATGTTTGAATTAATCACTGGGGAATTGGCTTCTTCTCACTCAAGTACAGAGTATGACTTTCTATTAACGAAAGACTTATTTTATGTTTCTGTTCTAAACCCTGACAATTTTGGGGTACCACCCCTTTCTGATTCAGGCCACTCTTGGGTTTATTTTTTAATTTCAAAAGATAGGCATTTAAGAATTTCCAGGAACAGAGAGTAGGAAACGGCTAAATATTTCCTTTATTTTCTATCAAATGTAGTGCCTAACAATGTCTAGTTATTTATAGGCATGCTGAGTGTGCGGTTAAGTGTTGGGGAGGGGTTGAAGGAAAGAGGTCTTCTTAAACAGAATAAGAAATACAAAAGTACCTTCCAAGTGACAGATACGGTTACACAAACAGTAAAACTTGCATAAGGCAAAATACCCTTTTAGCCAAAAAAACAAACAGTAGTCTGAGAAGGTATTTCCAACTATCTAAGAGAAGAAATACCATATGAGTAATGTCCAGAGAGCTCTTGATTTCTAGACAGTGGACTTTATCATATTCAGATCACTTCCTCAGAGCCAGGACATTACCCTGCCACTCCAGACCCACCATGCCTGAACTGTCACCCCGGGGAAAGGTGATCAGCTTCTCCGCAGTTTTCTCACCTATAAATGGGGCTAATTAAAGCGCCTGTGCCAGGGGTTAATGAGAATTAAATTCATTAAGATATATAAACACCTTATGTTTACAAAACAGTAAACACTAAGAAATCTTAGCTATTGTTTTTTACATAGAGTATTTATGGGAAGTTGATTAATTTTATCAAACATGTTTGTTTATATAATGTATTATGTTGATTAATTCCTGATAGAGAACCATTTTTGCTCTCTTTAAATAAATCTTTCTTGGTCATGATTAATTATTCTTTTGAAACATTGCTGCATTTGATCTACTATCATTTTATTTAGAGAATTTGCATCTGTAATTGAGATTAATCTATATAGTTTTCTTTTCATAGTATCTTTGTCAGGTTTTGCTATTGACATCACATTAGCATCATAAAATGAACTGGAGAGTTAGAGATCTTTTTTGAAATGTCTAACCTCATTTAAATAGTTTTTTTTTAAGTCAGAAGTGAATATCTTTATTTTTTTAATACACTTTATTTTTTTAGAGCAGTTTTAGGTTCACGGCAATATTGAACAGAAAGTACAGAGATTTCCCATATGCCTCCTACCCACAAACATACATAGCCTCCCCCATTATCAACATCCCCATTTCCTGGGAAGCGAGATACTAAAGGACAAGCTGGGACACATGGGCCCGCTCTCGCTCGAGTTCCTTGTGGCATATGACCAGGGTGTGATAGGACACAGGGATGAGCATCTCTCAGAAAGCCTCCACCTCGCTGTCCCACCGAGCCTCTTGAGAACTAGCTGCTTGATCTCCCAACTTGACATCACGCCTTCCTGCCCAACTGCCCACTCCTGCCCAGTGTCAGTGCTGTCACCCACTCTCTCATCCTCCAACGTGTTGGCAGTCTGGCCTTTCTGCCTACCAGACAGTCTAGGGAAGTGGAGAGGCAGTGACCACTCAGTCACGCAGAGCCTCAGTCACTTCCCTCCTCCCTCCACCTTGTCCTCGAGCATGAGGATCAGGGGCTCCCATTTCAGAGCAAACAATGGGAGGTTTCACAGTCAGGCCCTACAAGTCTGGGCAGAGTACAGCTCCAAGAAGGAGGGAAGGAAAGCAGTCAGGGGTTGACCTACAGGTTCACATCTACTGCAAACCCCTTCTCCCGAAGGTTCCAGCACCAGACACAGCATCCACCTAGCCTGGGCCCAAACTCTTTCTCTATCTAAATGCTGACATGAAAATCTTTGTCCTTCTCAGCAGCTTGGCCTGTGGCACAGGCCTATGACTTACAGATCCTTTTGCATTACTTAGAAACATCTGTTAGGGCCACAGACCAGGGACAGCACACGGAGCTCCAGTGAACACAAGCTCAAGAAGTCCAGGCCCTGCAGCCAACTGCTGACAACTGAAAGCCACGGATAGGACGAATCTTCTATCTTCTTGAGCCAGCCCTTGTCTTCTGGGACTTAGTCTCCTGCCTCCCCCAGCTTGCCAGGCCCACCAGAGACAAATGGATACCTTCTCAAGCTACCCAGAGCCCCAGTCCTCTGCCAGGCCCTTCTCTTCCTGCTGCAGTTGCATTTTCTGGATCCAGCTTGCAGTGTTGTCCAGGCAAAGGTCATCCTCTCCTGCATCTGGGGAGGAAAAAGCTACCCCTCAAGGAAACTGTGGCCCAGGTGGTGCCCCCCAACCCAACTTTTGAGCACCTGGCAGCATCCTCAGGCCGCCTCTCCCCTCACCTGGTCTGGCCTACATCCTCACTTCGGCTTCTGGTCCAGCAAGCTCTTCTTCCAAAACTCTTCTTGCACCTCAGAGCTATGAGGTTGGTGACATCAGCTGCCACAGACTCCTCTTTAGTGCCTGACGCTGGGTGGGGGTCCCATACATGTGCTCTGCCACACCCCAAGGCTGGAAGAGAGATGAAGGGGCCCGCCTGCCAGCCTCCTCTCCAACTCAGGGGGCCAGTGGGAATAATTAAGAAAGGAAACCTGGCATTGGGATCACGGAACATGGGTGTCCCGGCCTCCAATGAGCTGTGTGACATCCTTCTCTCTGTGGATCTCAGTGTCCTCTGCTGTAAGAGAGGGGCTTAAATGGGATGTTGTAAAAGGTGTTTAGAACTCCAGTTCTGTCTCTGAACGCCTCCCTGAGCTGCTGCCTAGGGATCACCTGTCTCAGGACAGAAAAGAGGAAAACAGCGGATATCTTTGTCCCAGCTTCTCATTCCATTTAGTAGGTCTTCACGATGCCAAATGATGAAACATGTCCAGAGTTGGTTACGGCACTAGACGCTGGAGGGGGGAAAGGGTAACTCGGGCTTAAGAATGCAGGCTCCAAGATTTGCCAGGTCTGCTCGTCTTGGGGCTAAAGACATGCGCTGTGCCTTCTCCTGAGTGCCGTGTGACACTTACAACAGCAGGGACTTAGACTTCTTCCGCGCAGCCTGAAGGTGGGATGATTCTGAAGTGTTAATTCTGGCTCAGCTCCCCCTGGGATCGGTTGAGGCTACTTTGCAATCCCACTGCACTTCAGATTCTCCTATGCTCATTCATGCTTCCTTCAGCTCTCTAAGGGGTTGATTCCAAGACATCTAGAGGCCTCCTGCATGTAAATGTCTATTTCAGAGGCTGCTTCTCAGCACCCTGGACCTATAGGAACATGACACGTGGCCCACAGGTCCTTCATGACCCGGCCCCCGCCCGTCTCCCCAGTCCTGCTCCTCCCCAGTGGCCCCCCTGCACTCCACTATTCAGCCTCACTCAACTCCCAGTTTCCTAACACCAAGTTCCCTCTTGCTCTGCCAAATTTGTGCATGATGTTTTCACATTGTTCAACAGATACTCATTTTGCTACTGTATCAATCATGGTCCTGGCAGGAAAGAGAAGGCCTACTGGAAAGGGGGACTGAAGAAAAAGTTTAAGGAAGGGGCTACTTAAAAGATGTCAGCAGGGTGATGGGGGACTCACATAAACGTCCTTAGACTAATAGCGCTGGCAGCTCCTGGGCTTGACAGGGAAAGGGAAAAGCAGAGAGTGGCACCTGCACTGTGAGAGCTGCCACTGTAGGAGGGAGCCATCAGAAAAGGGCTGTGACCTTCAAAGAGAAGGCTGCCGTTGCCAACCCAGCTGCCTAGAAGTGAGTTGCGGTGAAAAATTCCCCAACCTCTCTCTCACCACCCTCCAAACTCTCTCTAGTGCAGCTGAACCCAATGGGAAGCCCCCCAGCAAAAGATGCAGTCCCCAGAGGCCAGCATGCTGGGGCACAGACCTGGGTGGGAAAGGGGAAGAGTGGATTTGGAGGAGCAGAGAGAGCATTCAGCATGATCACTATTGTGTGCCAGACACTGAACAAAATAGCATTTGCCCACATTGTTTACAGTCTCAAAGAGGAAAATAGACTTTCATCAATGAATCACAAAAAAGTAAAAAGACAGCTGCAATAAGTACAACAGAGACATACAGGGCACCTTGGCTGGAGTGCTTCCTTGGCACAGACCCCTCATCCCCAAATCCAAGGCCCGTCCCCTCACAAAAGTCCCTCCCCTCGAGACCTCTCAGCTGTAACGGGGCAGTTCCAGCTCACACACTGCTAACATGACACCTTTCTGCGTCGGACAGCTGCCTCCTGCCACCCAACACACACGCATACTCCTTATTCTGTTTGCTTCTGTTTACTCTTCTGCCCGTCGTAGGGGCGATTGCATGATGAACTGACCCTAACAAACACTGACTCTTTACTGTCCCATTTTTACATTTAAGAATACTGATATGGCTACTCTTATGAAATAGAGCTATAGAGAGGGGAAAAAAAGAGAACTAAAATACTAGACAACGATAGTATATATATCAGGAGGAGAGTGATCTGCAGGTAAAACGAACACCCTTGTATTGTTTGGGAACAGAATAAAGATAATGATTAAATTTAGACTTGAAGTTAGGTATGCAAGGCAAAATTTCAGGACAAAGTACCAAAAGAATAAAAATTCAGAGTATAATTTACAAACACATAGAAGGGATGTACTTTCGGGGGCGGGGAGAGACTGGCCCTGAGCTGACATCTGTGCCCATCTCCCTCTATTTCGTACGTGGGATGCTGCCGCAGCATGGCCTGATGAGCGGTGTGTAGGTCCGCACCTTGGATCTGAACCTGTGAACCTTGGGCCACTGAAGCGGAGCACGTGAACTTAACCACTATGCCACCAGGCCAGCTCCCACAAATGTACTTTTAAAAAGCTGAATCTTTTCAAAATAGGCAAGGAAAAAATCAAAGATAAAGTAGGACAACTGAAAAGCAAAAAATAAGATGGTAGAAATAATACCAAATATATCAGTAATCGAAATAAATGTAAGTAAAGTAAACTTATTTAAAAGACAGATATTGTCAGATTGGATTTTTCAGGTTGGATTTAAAAAATCCAACTATTTACTTTTTACAAGAGATACAACCAAAAAGCGTTATGAAATGAGATCACAACAGCTGAAAGTACAAGGATGCAAATAATAGCCAGGCTACTACTACCCAGGATAGATAACAGACAGGAAGGACTTGTCTGGGATGAAGAGGGCTACTAAAAATTGATGAAAGTTTCCATTTACTCAGAAGAAAAAACAATTGTATATACCTAATAAAATAACCTTAGCATAGAAAAAGCAAAAATTGATACAATGAGACAGAAATCAACAAATCTACCGTGGTAGTGGAAGATTTCAATGTATCTTTCTTAATAACAGAACCTGCAGATTTTTAAAAAGCAAAAAAAAAAATACAGATTTAAACAACCCAGTTAATAAATGCGATTTAATGGGCACACATATAGAACCTTGACTCAGTAATCAGAGAATACCCATTTTTTTCAAGTACACATAAAACATAAAATTCACCATGAGCTAGCCCAGAAAGCAAGTTTCAACAAATTTTTTTAAAACTGGCATCATACAGACCATATTCTCTGTCCACAATGTAATTGTTCTAAATCATTAACAAAAATACATATATTTGAGTTTATCCTCACATTCAGAAATTTAAAAACATATCTATATACAACTCAGGGCAAAGAAGAAATCATAATTGCAGTTAGAATACACTTAAAACTGATGAATAACAAAAATGTTACATTTTAAAACATGGAATATAGCAATAGTTGTATTTAAAGGGAAATTCTGAACTTAAATGTTTACGTTAGAAAAAAAGAAAGGTTGAAAATTCATGAACAAAGCCTCACACTTAAGAAGATGGGGGAAAACAAATGGACTAGCCCTAAAAAGGAGACTGAAGAAGATAATTAAGACGAGAGAGAGATTAATGAGATAGAAAACAGAGGTACAGTGAGAGAAATGACCAAACCAAAAGTTGGTTCCCTGAGTAAAAAGAAAATGGTTGAATTGCAGTACGTTTGGACATTGGAATAATGTACTGCAGAGGATATGAACGCACACAGTGACGACGACACAGCTGGCATAAGAGTCAGAGATGTGATGAGTGCAAAGAGAAAGTTATAGAAGACTACATACAGGGAATACCGTTTTTATAAAGCTCAAGACCACGCAAAATGAAATTATATATTGATGAGGATACATGAATATTTGGAAAACTTTTTTTTTAAGCAAGGGAATAAGCACAATAGTAACGTTGGGGTGGGACACACACAGGGGACGGCTCTGAGAAGAGCACACAGGGGCTTCAAAATCACGGTACTGTTCTGGTTCACAAATTACATGGTGAATTCATGTGTTTAAAGTTACTATGCATCATAATTTACAAGGATGTTATATATGCGTTTTTGGAATATGCTTTTTTGGCAGGACTCAAATAAGAGGTAATTTTTTAAAACTGTAAGCAAAGCCTGCTCAGTAAAATGTCTCAGACTGACTCTGCATTACTTCTCCGCCTTCCCAGCTGGGAACCTGGAGCAGCTGCCCTTGTTCTCAGAGCCCGTGGCATCATACTAAAAAAGGGTCATACTAAATATATTCTTATGTAAATAATTTTTTACTCAATGATACAGTAGAAACATCTTTCCTAGTCAGTATATAGAGATCTAAGTCATTCCTTTTAATGGCTGCCTAGGATTCTATGGCATCAGCACCGTAATTCAATCCTCTCTTGTTGTCAGATGTTAACATTACCTCCAACTTAGTATTACAAATAATGATGCAATAAACACCCTTAGACTTCCATGGCTTTGCAGACCTGTGCAACATTTCTGAAGGGAGGGCCTGCCTACAAATCATTTCTGGAGCAGAGGACATACACATTTAGCACGTGGATAACAGGTCCTGCCAGAGTGCCCTTTTGCGGCTACATCCATGTCCTGACAACACAGGGACATGCTCATGCCCCACACTTATGAACAGGTTTTTACTTTTTAAAAAAAAAAAATTATTTTTCCAGTACATAGTTGTATATAGTTTTTTAGTTGTGGGTCCTTCTAGTTGTGGCATGTGGGACGCCGCCCCAGCATGGCTTGATGAGCAGTGCCGCGTCCGCGCCCAAGATCCCAACTGGCGAAACCCTGGGCCGCCGGAGCGGAGTGCACAAACTTAACCACTCGGCCACAGGGCTGGCCCCTGAATAGGTTTTTAATATTTATTTTTAGTAATTTGATAGATGGAAACATCTTTTTGGTTTTCATATGCATTTCTCTGATTACTAGGGAGGCTGAACATTTTTCAATATTAGCCAATTTGCTTTTAGATGTTTTTCTTATTGACTTCTTCATATATTAGGAATATTAACCTTTTATCAGTTATATACTGCAATTGTTCTGTCCAAATTAGTTGTCTTAATTTTGGTGTCTCCGGCTGTATATACATTCTTTATAATTTCTATCGTTTTTTTCTTTATGGCTTCTGGGGTTCTGATCACACTGCCCCTGAACTATAAATGAACACATTTACACCCACTTTCCCCCGGAGGCAGCATGTTGCAGCTAGTTGTAGAAGCAGAGGTTCTGGAGCTGGATTTCTTAGGTTCAAATCCCAGTTCTGACACTTATCAGTTGCATGACCCTGAGTACTTAATCTCTCTGTGCCTTGATTTTCTTATCAGTAACACAGGTCTGTGGTGAGCCCTGAGTTAATACACGGAAAGCATTTAGAATTGTGCCTCGCATGCAGCAGATACTCAACACGTGTGCCATTAGTAATTCCTTATACCTGTATTCTTTTACATTTAGATCTTTTGTTTATTTATTTTTTGAGGAAGATTAGCCCTGAGCTAACATCCGTGCCCATCTTCCTCTGCTTTATACGTGGGACGTCTGCCACAGCATGGCTTGCCAAGCGGTGCCGTGTCTGCACCCGGGATCCCAACCCAGGCCGCTGAAGCGGAACACGCGCACTTAACCGCTGCGCCACCCAGTCGACCCCTACATTTAGATCTTTAGTAGACCTTTTTTTGCCTATTTGAGTCTGTTTTCTCCTCAGGTGGATAGCCAGTTTTACGGAAGTCCCTTTGTCCTCTGACGTGAAATCCCACCTTTAGGATCCACTACGGGCGCCGCGCCCAGTCCGCGGTGCCGCAATTCCTGCGCTTGCAGGGAGGCCGTTCATCAGCTCTTTGCAGACTCCTCAGGATGCCGCTAAAGGCAGAAATTTCGAAGTTGAATTCAAGAATGTTCAGGAACTTGGTGCCCTCTCCCACCTGTGCTCCAACCAAACACAAGACCAGGAAGGCCACCCAGTTGCCCTGTTCAAGGGACAAGCCTGCTGAGCGATGTGTTCTTGGAAAAGCACGCCCAATCTAAAAAGGTGTATACAAGATATTTCTCCCAAGTATAATGGCAAGAGGGGGCGCTGAGAACTGTCACACTGAACTGCATCCTGGGAGACACAGGGTCCATGCATTTAAGACGGGGCGGGGGGGGGGGGTATGTAGTTGTGAGGTGGCTGGAGCTGGTGGAGGGGTTTCCAAGTGTAAGGGGCTTATCTGCATTAAGTGACGCTTGTGTAGGGGCAGGCTGAGAACCCCGGAGATTGGAGGGCAGCTTTTCCTTTAAGACTTGGCCGCAAACACGCTGACTGTTTAAGGTGTGCTGCCATCTCCTGGCCAGACTTGTGCCGCAGTCAAGTCACAAGCAGTTAGAGCAACAAGTGACACAGTCACATAAGCATGACATGGTAACCCAACAAAACAAAACAAACACATCCTACAGGAACGTGCCCACACCCCCTGGTGACTGCAGCGTGCTGCTCCGCCGGGAGTGGCCTGCGACGGAGCCTGCCAGGCACTGCTGAGCAAGCAAACCTGGAGAGGGCAGCGAGTTTACATGGAAAATTCAAATATTCCAAATGCAGACAGGCCAGTATGCAGGCTCCATCCCCAAATTCTTTCACGGGGTACTAGAGGAGCTGGGCTTGTGCATGAGCTCAGAATGCTGCAAGTGTGCGCTGAAATGAAGCTGGAGAAAGGGTGTGAACCCAAGAAAGGCTCTGAAAAACCAACCACGATCACCCCCTTCTGTCCCCTCTTCTCTGCTGTCCCATGTCCCATTCCCTTGCCTGACCCTCTGGTAGTGGTAAAACCAAGAGTGACCTGTGGGGAGTAGCACATTCCATCAGTCTCTACGGCAAACCTAGACTCCAGCCTGCAGAGGTCCTGGGGGAGATGGAGCGGAACGGGGAGTGTCTTGAGGTGCAGCAAAACAGAGCCAAACAGACGGAGCCCGGCACGCTGACACGACCTTTATTATACAGCACGGCTGGTGCCTGTGCACCCCAACGAGTATACAGGATACCAATAAAACCAAACCGCACCATTCAAAACCAAAGACTGAACCCACAGTCGCGTCTCTTAAAAACACACACAATTAGTACAGTCCTGCTGTGACGACGTGATGGAGAGACAGGCAGCTCAGGAAGGGAGAGAGTGTGAGGCCTCAAGTTGGTGCCAAAGTCATTTTCTCTGGTTATTGCACTTTTATTCTACACACCAGTATGTTACACTTTTATTTAATACTGTAATAAACATTAGTCCTTTAAAACAAACAAAAACATTACATTAAGACAAAAGAAAACAAGCTGTCCAGACTCATTTTCATTTCAATCCTCTGAGGAAGGCGGCCCCCATGCCAGGCGTTCTCAGCGGGACTGGGCATTGGCAAGGCAGGTGCAGGTGAACAGGGAACCTCGAGGCAGTGCTGCTTCCTGGAACCCCACGGGAGTGTGCAGTGCAGGCTTCTCACGGTCACTCCCTCCTCAGCCACTTTACCACTGCACTAGCCCTAACCCACGCCACCCCTGCATTTAGAAGGATACACTCTCTTTTTTTCCTTTTAAAGAAAATGTGGGTTATTTAATCCAGCAAATCTAAAAATCAAGCTTTGAAAACTCAAAGGAAAACTACTCTTTTGGTAATGGACTCCTCGAGGGCCGGCTATCCCGCTCTGATGCAGCACAGACTTTCAGCTCCCCTGATAGCCAGGTAGATCCCAAGCACACTTTCTCTCCAGAGCAGGGCCTGGGGAGTCTCTGTGCCCCAAGTCCTACTGTAATCACTAATCCCCTTGGCTTCTCAGTGCTAAATGATACGCCAAAAAATAAAGTGTCATCAGTGCAGTTATCACTTGGCAGCCCTGCCACCCCAAACCACTTCTCCTGTCAGGAAAACACTTTCCCAACCCCACTTTGGCAGCTCAAGCAAGGATGCAAAAAAATGCATTGCAGAGCCGACAGGTGCCAGCTGAGAGTTCGGCGTTCCCCCATTTCTACCCGTGGTAGTGATGTACCCTTTCCCTCACGGTTCCCTTGAATTTTAGTGTTGAATGTAGAAGCTGCTGCCTAGGCTCTGCCCCCTTGAACTGGATGGACAAGTGACTCTGGTCTGGGAAGAGCCAGTCCTCCTTCCTGGAGAAGTGAAAGGCTTGCTCTGTCAGGGAGAGACTCTGCAGAGGGCCAGGGGAACCAGGGCACGCGTGTGGAAACTCACCAATGAGCATTCCCCAACCCACGCCGGGCTGAGCCTGCCGCCCGCTCCCTAGGCACGGCCGGCCGCTCCGGAGCCCCAGGCGCCACCATTTCTTCTGATTGCTCTGCAGGAAGCTCCCTCACTCAGTTCTGAACCAACATAAGTGACCAGACTTCAAGCGTGTTAAAAATGTCCAGGTGATGGTTTTCAGGCTGGGGTAAATCGCTCTAATTAAGCTGATGGGAACGGAACACAGTGAGGGCAACTCTTTCACCCCCCCTTCCCCCCACAGCCACGATCTCACCTCACCACCTGGGAGCACATACAACCAAATTCAGGACCCTGGCCTTGCTGAGCCCTCTACAGCCTAGGTGCCGCATTTCTTTGAATACCTAGTGTCTTCCCAAGTAATATACAGTACATTTCACGGCATTCCATCACTTTAATAATAATGGGTGCCAAGGGACAAAGAATCCGAAATTAGCTAACAATGTTAAAAACGAAAGCACAGCATACACGTGTTATACACACGTACTCCCGCACTCAGCCCGCTGAGCATTTAAACAGCGCCTCCAAGCAACTGCGCGTGGGCTTGGCGGCCTGGAGGTCAGGAAGATTTTGCACCTTTTCTCAGGATACATTTTTTTTTAATGAACTGTAACACAACTACGCATTTCCTACTTAGCATCAGCCCCTCCCAAACTCCCTCCCCACTCAGGCAAAAAAATGTAGGGAATCTGCTAGAAACTTGTGTCTGAGAGCAGACTAAGCCAGAGGGGACAAACTGACAAGGGACTCTGAGTGGACAGAAACCTAACCTCCCATGTGCGAAGGGGGGTATGAACTAAGACGTCCAAAGAATGTTAGGAACGTGGTCTCCATGTGGGAGCACCGACTCCTGATTACAGCTAGAGTTAAAAAAAGTCTGGAAAAGGGAACCATATAAGAGCTTTCTTGGGGCTGGCCCAGAGGCCGAGTGGTTAAGTTCGCATGCTCCACTTTGGCAGCCTGGGGTTTCACCAGTTTGGATCCCGGGCGCAGCCCTGGCACCGCTCATTCAGCCAAGCTTAGGAGGCATCCCACATGCCACAACCAGAGGGACCTACAACTCAAATATTCGACTGTGCACTGGGGGGCTTTGGGGAGAAGGGAAAAAAGAGGGAGATTGCCAACAGATGTTAGCTCAAGTGCCAATCTTAAAAACAACAAAAAAAGATCTTCCTTGAAATTTCACACAGAACAGACTACTCATCTCTCTTTTTTTTTAACTTGAAACCTGGCTTCCTGGAAGCCCCATCATGGTCCCCAGACAAACGACAAGTTAATGCTGACAAAAACAGAGTGACTTGAAGTCAAACTAAATAAGCGTTAAAAATTCTAAGAGATACACTGAACATTTCCCCACACAAGGCTGAAGCCTACAGGAGCCAACGACACAGGGTCAGCCACTTGACCATCTGCCAGGAAGAAGAAATTTAGCACTCTATGGAGTTTCTGAAAGGGACAAGTGCTCAGGAGCTACTGCGCTCAAACATTTCCCCATCAGAGCCCAGGACAGTCAAAGAGTTAAAAGTGAAATTTAAAGTGAACTTTAAAACTTGTATAAAATTTTCTCATGGACTCCATTCATACTCTGTTAATATTCAGGAGATGGTCCTTCTGTCACAAACAACCCTAGAAAACTCCAGCAACAAGTCTGCCCCTTATCTCATCCGCTTACTCAGGACCCGCTTCGCACAGCTGGGGCTGGGCCACAGTGCCTGGGGAGCAGGGGCACGGACCGCGCATGCTCACTTCCACTGTCTATACCTTCACGACCTGTTTCTCTGAACCTAACAGACGCCTTTGGGTGAGAGAGGCTTGAAGTCAAGATCTGGGATGCGCCAGTGTTCCCCTTCCTTTGACGGGAATCAGAGTTTCTCTTCTGTACACTTCATGACAAATTCTCCAAAAGACCACCACCCCACCTTCCAACGGCAAGGGAGAAGAAGCTTCCCAGACACTAACACACAGGGGTGAGGAGCACAGCCAGAACTAGGAAAATGCCCTTCTCTTTCATCAGGTTCTTTCCTTCTCTTCTAACAGATCATATTTAAAATAAGGTAAAAAGAAGGGACAAGTTACAGAAGAAACCTTGGTTAAAAAGCTCCATCATCAAGTTTAAAAACATCAGTGTGTTAGATTCAAACACAAAAAGAAGAGACTCTCATTATTTTAAGTTTTAAAAACAATCTGGCGCCCTTTGAGTACATGTACACCTCCCACTTCTCAGGTCTCACCAGACACCTCATTGGGTCAGTTCTTCTCACTCACCCCTAAGGACCATGTTAACTGGAGCTTCCCCATCTTGAGACCAAAAAGAGAGAGAGAGAGAGAAAAAAAACAAGACCCAAGGGTAGAAAAAGAGACTCTGTTCTGGGGTTATCAGTACCTCAAAATCCAACAACATATATATACACACATCCATACATACACACCACACACACACTTTTTCTTTTTCTTTTTTGGCCTCCTGGTAACGTAACCGTGAAACCCTCCCCCCGAAATCAGGGATTGTGGCCCTATAAAGGTAAATGCCAGCCATCATAAGGAGCAGACTTCATTTCTAGCTCCCCTGCAGGGGCCTCTGGACGCCGCGCCCGACACCTCTGGCTGCGGATAGCAGGAACCAGCATCCACAAGTTAGTTTTTTGTTCCTATGTTCTCACAATCCCAGAACGAAGGTCAAATTTTTTAAGGGTCCTGATGACTGGATAGAACCAAACTATTCCTAGCTAGAGCCAAAATTATGAAAAATTATAGCTTTTAATACTATTGCCACTGCAGTGTCCCACTTGTCTCAGTAACATACAGTGAACAGACAATGGTAACATTTGCCTCCTTTTCAGTTCTGAGGCCAGAACATTGCATTCTTCAGCTTTTACAGATGCTCTAGACAATCTTTTGCTAAGGAGATAGCTTGGGGCATCAGTGAACTGCTGACTAGGCTCCGCCAGCCAACTCTCCACTATCCAGGAGTCATCTCTGCCTGAGGAAGTCTCCAGCGGCCCAGCAAGCATCAATGCCCTCCGGTGCTCTCTGTAATGAATAAACGTCAAATTCTTCCCATGGCCAAAAGGTGAAGGGAAGGAAAGGAATAGGGAGTGAAAGAGAAAAGTCTTTGCTTTCAAGTAGAATCATCTAGTCCACTGTTTCGCCGCTCAGAACCTGACTTGCATAGCCGATCCATGATGCCCTGGAGCATGGGCTGGACAATGCCCAAGAGAGGTCTCTGAGAAGGGTCACCATCCCAACAGGCTTCCATCAACTGCCAGCACTCCTCATCAAACACAGGAAGGCGTTCTGGACGGGCCCCTAGAGAAAGGAGCATGGGAACAAGACCAGAGGCAGTGAGTGTGATGGGAACCAACTCAACGAGGAGGCAGGATCAGCTCAAAGGCTGATTACCCAGTCGGGGCTCAGATGCCAAAGACTGCAACAAGCTTTGGCTTCAACTGCAGACATCTAGGTTAGAACCTAACAGTAACAGTGATTAAAAAAAAAAAACAAAACAAAATGGAACACACTGGCATAGGAAGTTGAAGAATTCAAAATTTTAAAAGAAACAAGCCTTTCCGAGATAGTGCAGTACAATGCTGCCTGGAAGCAAAGGTTTGACCTAAATGTCTTTTCCGGATTCCATGACGCTTTAAAGGTGCGTGTGATCCTGCTGTGGAGTGGCTGGAGAGGGTGACAAGAGGCCCCTGCTGCAGTGCCGGGTCTCAGCCGGCTCTCGCCACGGGAGTTAGGAGCAAGAAGGGCTGTGGCTCTTACCTCTCCGCACATTGTTCCAGAGATGGTCTTTGCTGGCACATCTCTCAAATGCCTCAGGGAGCTTGACAGAGCCTGAGCAGATATACCAGAAAAGAATGCCAAAGGCGTAGACGTCCACCGAATTATCGTACTTCCCTGCAGCAAGAAGGGGGACAGGCAGTGAGCCGGGGAGAGAAACGGCAGCATTGCCACCAACTTGCATCTGCAGAGACCTTCACACATTGTTTTCTAAAGCTTTTAACACTCCTTCTCTCTCATAGAAACCCTGCTAGGCAGCACACATTTATAATGCCCATATTATAATACAAAAAACTATGGACTGAGAGCTCAAAGCTGGATGTTAAGAGGGCCAAGACTAGAACCTAACAAAGGAGGACGAGAGGAAGGCTTTTACTTTAATGGGACAGTCTAAAAGATTAATCCTAAAACACCATATTAGGGAAATAAAGTTGGAAGTACAGGTGGGTGGGTAGGTTGGAAACCAAATATAAAGATTTTTCAAGTCAGACAGAGAGTTGGATTCAGAGGGCAGCAGGAAGTCATTTATGTTTTAGAGCAGGAGGTGACTTGAAGAAAATATTTTAGAAAGATTATTCTGACAGCAATAGGATGGACTGCAGTAGAAGCAATTAGGGGAATTTAAATACAAAGTAGCCAAAATTAAATAATAGCAGTGGGAATAAAAATTGAAAAAAAAAAACGTAAATCTAGAAAAAGAAAAATGGCGACTGTGTACTTCATTGCGATGTGAGTAGGACTATGGCTGCCCAGCTAACTCCTAATCCGTGGGTCTCACTCAGCGAAGCCCTGGGGGAAGACCTAGGCTAACGAGAGAAATCCAAATATATTGTTAATTTTAACTCTCACCAACACTAACAAGTGATTGCGATTACCTTTCCATCTTCCCCTGCAACGATACCATCATTCCTCATCCACTCAGGATCAAACCGCAGTTGCTGCTTAGTCATTCTTTGCTTATCATCATCCATATCAAGTTAATAACAAAATCTTGCCCATTCCTCCTCTGAATTATCTCAAATCCGTCACGTTTTCCATTTCAGCAGGACTACCAACCTGACCCTGGAGACAACCACCACCGGTCTCCCCACCTGGGTTCTCGCCACTCACAGCCCCCTGCCTGCTGCTGAGCGGGGCTTCCCGGGCGCTCGCTCCCCCGCAGCTGCTCACAGCTCAGCGCAGCTCCTCACTTCTTCCCGGTCAAGCCGTCACTCCGCTGCGTGAATGTCAAGCTCAATGTATTTTACCTCCAAACTTGTTTGCTATTATTGCCCAAACAGATTTCTTTCCTGTCGTGCTTATTTCTATCCTGCAATTTTCCTCATATTTCCCCTTCCCCAGCCTTCAGAATTTTCTCCCCTTCCTGATTCATGGTTGGACCCTAGAGACAGAAAGATCTAGATTCCAATCCCAGCCCCATCTCTTCTAGCTCAATGTTTTGGGGTGGGTTTCTTCATCAATCTGGCCTTGACTTTATCCATGACATGGACAGAAAAATGCATCAACATCACCACGGAACTGTTGTGAGGATTAAATGGAATAAAATATATGAAAAACACACTCACATGGCCTAACTCAAAGAATAGACTGAATAAATGAGTTCCCTTCCCACCTACCAATTTTCCAGATCTGACTCAAGTTTTACCCAAAATGTCACTTCTACCACAAACTATCAAACATTTCAACCTTCATTTCCCCTTCTCTGAACACCAGCATTACGTTATGCAGCACTCAATCACTGCTATCTTACACTGCTTCCTAATTATTTTACCTCTCAATATGTCTCTGCCAACTACTAAGTTCTGTAATGACAGGAGTTATTTAGCCAATACTTTGTGATTAATAATTGGTTGATCATGGCAATTATGGCACTAATAGCCTGGAGAGACATCCAAAAGAATAGCCGGTGACTGCCGCCTGCACTTCTCCTTCTCGCCCCTTCACTTCTGCACTTTCTCCTCTACTTGTCTCAGTTTCTCCTGTGCTGGTTTCTCCCCTGCCTGTGCCAGATCTGCCAGGAGGACCTGTGACCCGTCTCAGCCAAGGGGCAGTACTCGGGGTTAAAGTACGGAGCCTGCCCAAACCCCTCCCTGCCCTCCAGCTTACCTGTGAAAAGTTCAGGGGCCATATGGATTGGTGTCCCCACAATGCTGCCTGACATCATGGCCTCCGGCTTGCAGAATCCTAAGTCAGTGATCTTGGCACGGTTCTGCTTATCCAACTGCCAACAAAGCAGGGCAAGAGTCACCCTGTGCCTGACCCTGCACGTTGCACTCAGTTGCACACCCAAGCTCAAAAGTCTGTGTCTCCTCCAGAGCAGCACTTCACTCCTGCCTCAGCCTCCCTGTCTCCAGACTCACTCCCGCGGCTGCCTTCTCCCTGGACGGTAAGCAGCCTGACCTGATGGCAAGGACTGTCTTTCCATCTCTGTATCCCCAGCACTTACAGAGGGCCTGGCACACATCAGGAGCTTAGAAAATCCTGCAAGAACGAGTAAGTGAAGGGCACTGGAGAAAGTATTTCAGTTCCTAATATTCTCCTCTGACCTCCAGACCCCAGGGCAGAAAGCTGCTAAGTAAGAAGGTTGAGGTCCTCTGGTCAGCTGAAGAGAGTTTCTTGACAACCCTGTAGCTTCCTTTCCTAAAGGCCCAAGAGAATAAATCTATTTCTCATTTGGTTATTGATAAGCCTCTTAGGTTTCAGCCCAGAATTTTAGGAAGATCTTTCCCTTCCTGCAAACTCCTGTCCTCTTTATACATCATTTAAATGTAGCCAGAGACACCTCAATGATAATGCAATATATTTTCAAGAGGAGTATGTCAAAAGATTATTTATAATTTAGATAACAGGAGGGTTCTGGTGGGTTCATCTCTCTCGCCTTTTAAGGTACATTTACCCATCTCAGCCCTCATGCACCATCTCTGATCAAACCCTAAGAAATAGCAAGACCTGGAATCCTCAAAAGTATCAATGTCACAAAAGCAAAAAAAGGGAGAAGGACTATTCTAGATTAAAAGAAGCTAAAGAAACATGACAACAAAATGCCCTGTATGGATCCTGGATCAAACAAATAGACCATATTTGGGATAACCAGACATACTTGGGACAATTGGAAAGTATTAATATAGACAGTATATTAACTAATACTATCATATTGATGTTAAATTTCTTGGGTATGATAATGGCATTTTAATTACGTAGAAGAATGTCCTTTTTCTTGGGAGATACAAGATGAAGTATTTAGGAATGAACTTATCTGCAACTTATTCTCATATAGTTCAGTACAAAAGCGTGGGTGCATTAGGTAAAGAGAGAGAAAGAGACTACGTTAGGGAAAGAGAGACGATGAACCTGGGTGAATGGCATATAGCTCCTCACCGTACCACAGTGTTAACTTTCTGTAAGTTTACATTTTTTCACGGGTATTGAGAGAAAAAACCTTAAGCAGTATTAGCTGGGTGTACGATGCAACTCCTCCTTAAGCTTTAAGTCCCAGATACTGTCCAACTTCTCTGCTGTTAACTGTGCTTCTTTCCCTCCTGTCTTCTCCTGTGACCAAACAGATCTACGCGTACCCTCCAAAGGTCACTTAACCCACAGAGGCAGGGTGCTGTCTGGGGAAACGGCTCTTACCAGCACATTTTTCAGTTTGATATCACGGTGGACAAGTCCCTGGCTGTGCAGGAAGCGGACTCCTTCCACCACGTCGAGTGCAATCTGCAAACGCGTTTCCAGGGTCAGCCCAGCCTTGGGGAGACAAAAGAGCTGGCTTGTCACTAACAAGAGGACTCCTCAATCCAACATGCTTAACCCAACTCAGAATTCCTTCTGTGAGGCACTGAAAGGCTGACTGCACCAGGAGAAAGGCGGATGAGAAAAAGGGGAGCGGAGCAGTCGGAGAGGGAAGTTGAGGACCAGCAGCGGGGGCGAGTTATGAAGGCCAGATGAGATCTCTCGGAGGCTGCACTCAGGCCAGGCAGATAATCCCCAAGTGTGACGAGAAGTGCAACCCAATGACTGAAGGCATGAGCTCATTTCTACCCCTGAACAAACTCTAGAATGCCCTGGAGTGCAAAGTCAGCATTTCTACGTCCCTCAGGCAGATTTATTTCCATTGCTTTATAGGTCTAGTTAGCCCAGGATGGGTTCTATGGATGGATTCAAATACCAAAGTCACTCATCTTACTTCTACCAAACCTCCAATTTAGGATCTCTTGAATTCTGAAGAACATTACATCACTCATCCAAAATGGTTCTCCAGTCCACTTGTGGAAAAGCATCACGCTTTTCTGAAATGAAGAGGGAAAGCCACTTGGAGAGTCATTTTCTTCATCATATTGCTTTGTCATGGCTCTTGCCAGCATTTCTAAAGATTCCTCTATTCTACTTCTGGAAGCTTCCACATAAACTGGTACAAGAGGAATCTGTGAGAAAGGACCTACCCAGATACTCTGGGGTTAGCTTTTCCTCCCTTCTACTTAGCTCCAATGCAGGGAACAGACAAAGACACCTCTCTATTTCCCTTTTGGTGGTTGTTTTAGATGATGGAAATTCAACATCTAACTGAAGGTTTTTCACCTTCACTCAAATAAAATCTTTCAATAGCTCCACGTTGTCTATAAAAGAATTTAAATTCTATGGACATTATTAACATTTTTAGTCGTTTATAATTTGTTCCCAACATTTCTCTGCACATTATCTCCCATCCATTCCCAAAATGAATCAGCTGCTCCAATATGACTAGCGTCTTTATTGGCCTTCCCATGCTCTGGGCATTATGCTATTCCTTTCCCCTGGTATGGCCTCTTCTTTCCAACTGCCCAAATTTTACCCATCAAGGTGTACTTATCAAATTCAAACGTCACATCTTCATGAAATAGTCACTGATGACAATTCTCTTAAAAACTCCTGGCAATTACACTTTTTGATATCCCATTATGGTGCTTAATCCAGGGCCTTGCACAATGTACTCACTAATAAATATCTGTTGACTAAACAACAAAAACTGGCTTTATCCATTGAGAGCCAAAAACAGAAATAACAGCAGAGTTATAAGAAACTTTTCTGCTCTTCTGAGAAGTCTAGATTTTTGTCACCCCGCAGGAGGTTGAAGTGGTGAACTGCAGTACTCAGGATATGAACTGGGCCAAAAAATAGATTCTGAGAAATTTTTAAGGTTTTTTGGAAATAAGAGTAATAAAGCTTAATTACTCCAAAAGTGCCTCGTGAAAGCTAGAAACTCTGCATAAAAAAGAAAGGATGAAAGGCTGGAAAGGACCCTGTGGACCTGGCTGCCAGCTGAATCTCGCTGTGTCCTTGCCTCACCTCACCTTTAGCCCAGTGTAGAGGTCACGGTGCAGCCGCTCCATAATGAGCAGCACGGCAATGCTGGAGCCCCCACCATAGCTGTAGTCGATGACTGAGCCATGGAGATCCACCAGTCGCTCATGCTTCGGCAGAGACCTGGCGGGAAGGAGAGAGGTCTGGGCTCTAGTCCTGCACAGCACGCCACCATGTGGGAAGGAAAACCTTGAGACCACGCTTAGTCCAGGCCCAGAGGTAATGGCTCTCAGCACAGAGAGAGGGCAAAGAGAACGGCCTCCCTAACAAGGTCAAAGAATTATGGCATCTAAAAATTGACAGGCCTTACGGACTAAGGAAGGATGAGTCTGAGAAATTAAGATGATGGGGAAATGGCAAACAAAGACAGTAAAGGTGCTGAAGAGAGCACATTTCTGGGCCAGACACAGAAATACTGGTCTACAATGTTTTAAGACATAGGAATGGAAAAACAAGGCACGCTGTAGCCCTTGATGTAAAATTTATACCAGGCTTCTGGCTTCTTCTCTGGATCTTTCCCCACAGAAATGAATGAGCCCAGGGCCTACCTCATGTAGTGAAACTCCAAAGCCAGGTCATTCCAGTGCTTCTCATCCGGAGGGACAACAGACTTGAGGGCACAAGGGAAGTGTCCCCCCCAGCTGTCACATAAGTACACCACACCATACTGGCCCCGGCCCAGTTCCTGTCCCAGTTTAGGTTTTCCTGTAAGGCACAGAGACAGAGACAAGGAAGGAGGGACAGGAACTTGCAGGGCAACCTCCCTACGATTCTTCGACGCGGACCTGCCTAGCAGCAGGAGGCTGCAATTGTGCTGGGGAAGAAGTCCTGATGTTATTCTAAACCAGTAGAAAGTAACCTAACTGGTTTGATTTAAATAAACTTTGGTCATGTTATTTGAACTATATAAATTCATGGCAGGACCAAATAGTACTCAGGAATTCAAAACACATCAGTAGGTACTTAAGCAGCTTTGCAAGGAAGCAGCTTTAGACATTGAGATTCTCCAAGGTTAGACATGAGAATGTCAAGTATCCAGAACCTTCCTCCAATTTACTTAGGAAAAGACAAGGACTCACGATGCAGCAAGACATCCTGTAAAGAACGGCTTTCCAGAGACAGGCGGGCCAGGCGCGGGGCATGATCTTTCCGAACCTTCAGCCATAGATCTTCAGTTTTCTCCAACCGGCCTGAGTGGCCAGCTTCCAGCTGGGAGGGAAACAGAAAGAAGACATACGACTTAGCAAGTCCTCCCCACCTACCCCTATATATAGGGGTAATAATATCTACCTCATAAGATAACGGTGAGAGTGAAAGACGACGTGAGCAACACAGCTCAGACACTGGCACACAGCGGGCCCTCAGTAAGTAACAGCTTTTCCTCCTGGATGCACAATCACATCGACCCACCCTCCCCTCTACACACATGCATGCACCCCCAAAGGGACAAGCAGATGTCATATAATTGCAAAATAGTGTAGCAGTTGGAAAGTCATCTGTCACTCATTCCTAAAATACTATATAAACTTATATAAAATTCCTACTCCTTGATTTTCATTCCTCACTCAGTGAAAGGGGAAGAAATTAACTGAGTCCCTCCATCCTCCCTAGAGTTAGAAAAATATCCACATGAAAAATTTACTGATGAAATTTTCTGTAACATATTATCCTTTAACAGAAAAGAAAGAAAATATACGGATGGCTTTTTAAAAATTACATGGAAAGCAGTGGGCAAAATATTCCCCACTGGACGAAGTCCTTCTCTGCTTGATCCAGCTGTATGTCCTTTCCTACAGACCCACCTGCCGCAAGGAGGCTGCAAAAGCCTCGTGAGAGCTATTGAGCCGAGTCCGGAATTGGCTGCAAATGCTCTTGGCCAACTTGGAGGCACTGAGGCTCTCAATGGCTTCCTGGGCCGCCTTCCTCTTCCACTCTAGTGTAATGACAGGCGGGCTCACCCACGTGATGCGCTGGATGACCTGTCAGGACGAGGACAGTGAGAACACTGAGGGACGGGAGACAGGAGCCACCAGCAAGAACTGGTGCCCTTCCCTCTCTGGGCTACCCACTCATGCGGAGCAGGCTCTTAAGATAGGAGCCATATGAAGTCCAAGACTCCTCTCCAATGCCGTCTACCTCAAAATCAGGGCTCAGTCCAAAGGAAAGCATCAAAGGACACTAGGAATAGTCTACGTGTTCACAAACCCTCAAGATATTAAGTTCGGTCCCAGGCAGTGCCTGATACATCCCTTTCTGAAGTCAGCAAATAACTCTACCTAAAAGCCAGATCAAATTCCAGAAAAGAAATCACACTCATGGCCTCTGGCAATGAAGCCTGGTTCTGAGAAAATATTTTAGGTTGGAAAAAGAAATAAGAAGTTAGTGAAGGAGAATCTTATGGCTCCATAAAATATCATTTAAATGCGCCACTTTTCAGAGTTAGAGGGGGCACCGTTAATAACTATTTCAGAATAGGCATAAGCCAGAATTCTCCCAGGCAGGCAAACAGGACAAGCGGCCACCCTACACCACCAGAAGACCCTAGGTAGCAGTTTTTCTGTTGGGGAGACTGAGGTTCATTTGAGCCAACTAGGGGCTGAAAAGTTTTCCTCTAAGCAACCTCTACCTGTTTGATTTGCTCCCACAGCATCCTTGTAACCGAGGACCCTGAGTGAAACGTGACTTCAACATGATAGGCGGCATTTAAGATCTAAAAGAGAGCACACAAGGAAAACCAATATGCCCTGAGTGGAGGGCTTATTAAACACACAATAAATGATATTTAGTTCAAGAACAGAGTCCAGCTCCAAGGTTCCCAAATTTATTCCTCAGCATATGTGCAGTCACCCCAGCCGATCGTACGTTCTGTGGCTATTTGGGTCCTCTACTTCATCTTCATCTTCTTGCTTATCGACTTAAACTGCACTTTTACAGTTCACAAGCACCTCCTACAGGCAGTGGTCAAGTGACAGGAAAACAAAATAAAATTCAAACTGGACTGGCAACAAGTTAAAGGGAAATTCTTAGCTAACTTGAAGTTGGGCTTGTGTGTACAGCGTTTCATGTGTTATCTGTGACATGGTGTCTTAACCCATCCTTTGAGTACCTGTTTGAGATAATTACTGGTGATGTGAACTGAGACATCCTGAGACTTCTCCAGGCTCTGCAGACACCGTTCCAGGGTTCCGACGAAGCTCTCACGTAGGTAATCCACTGAGCTAATCAGCTTGTTAGCCACAGCCTGATTAAGCCGGGAGATGATGAGCTCCTGGATCTGTCGGATGCAGCACTTGATCTCTCTGGTGCCCACTGGTTCTCCATTCTCAGGGACAATGACGTCTATGGAGGCAGAGAGAGAAGCTAGCTGGCTGCAAGGGGAAGGGGCAGGCACACTGAATAAAGGCATCTCCCAGGTCAGAGCCAAGAGCTACCCTGACGACAGCTACAAAACACATGGTTGGCTGACAAACTCTGTCCCTCAGCATGATCAGGGGCCACGTACAGTCACACATCACTTAATGATGGGAATACATTCTAAGAAATGCATCATTAGGTGATATCGTCATCCTGTGAACATCACAGAGCGTACTTACACAAACCTAGACGGTATAGTCAATTACATACCTAGGCTATATGGTACTAAACTTATGGGACCACCATCATATACGTGGTCTGCCATTGACCAAAATGTCATTATGCAGCACATGACTATAATCCTCAACTACTTAAGGCATCTAAGAATCCTAAGAAACAACAACTATGTCTAGAACGAGCCTACTGATTTTGTCAGCTATTCTGTCACATTTATAGGATGGGAGGAACAATATTTATTGAGTGCAGACTATTTGAAAGGCACTATAATAAGTATTTTACATATGTAATCCAATTTAGTTCTCATAATAACTTTCTCAGGTGGGTATTATTGGTTATATTTTATAGGTCAGGAAACAGCCTCAAAGAAAGGACAAAGTGGGTATTGGGAAGGAGATGGTTAGGCAGGAAGTAGAGCTAGCATTTGAACCCAAAGCTCATGGATTCCAAAGTGTCTGACCTTTGTAATATTTCACACTGCCTAGCATATTGACGAGAAAAGTTCAAGAGTCAGGAGTTCCATTCTAGTCAATTACTAGATAAATAAAAAGTAAAATTGTAAGACTGTCTCCACTATGCTACTACCTCTCAGGATTAGAAAATCTGTTTTGCAAGCCAGAGGACAGAAGAACTTAAGAGAAGAAAAATTACCTGCAAAAACTCCACTCCTAAAAAGGCACTCTCATGTCTACTGGTGGAAATTTACCTTTTTGGGGGAAATTTGGCAATATCAAAATTTTAAACCAACCAACAAACAAAAAAAATCTACATACTCTTTGATGTAACTATTCTGCTTCTAGCAGTTATTTTTCTAGAAATAGACCGTTACAAGTCCAAAGATATAGTTGTTCAATGATGATCAACGCAATACAGTTTGTACTGGCAAAAAGAAATAGCCTAAATGTCCATCAGCAGAACAGTTAAATAAATTAAGGTACATCCATTAGAAGACAACAATTTTGCATGCACATTTATGGAAAGATCTCTAAGGTACGAGTTAAGTAAAAAAGCAAGGGACAGAAGAACACATGGAAGAACCAGACGACTAGGGGACAGCATCTTTATGCCTGAGTCCAGCAGTGTGTATGTAGGGATTATCTTTTCAAAAAATAAATATTTTATACAGTACGTATGTCATGATACCCAACATGCATGCATTCCCTTTATTTTAAAACAAAGAAAAACCAGTAATAGAAATCTGGCCCCACAGGTTAAGTGGTAGCCCTCTTCTAAATCTACTTATCACTGACTTAGCATAGACGTGGTAGCCTCAAGGATACCAGAAAAGACTGAGAACAAGATAAACGGCAGATACGTAAGTCCTGTCTAATATACAGGCAACCAGATAAGTAGATCCACAAATCCACTATGTAGTTAACAGAGCCAGACATCTACCTGTTCCCAACTCCCACATCTGTACCCCACTCACCACTGTATCCCAGGCACCAAACATGGTATACCTGGCACATTAATAGTCACCCACAATATTTCATTGTCTGCCCAACCTACCTACCCTGACCCCACTCTATCATGTGCACCATGATGCCGGCACTGATGCTCCAGTGCCTTTTAAATTCAATATTCAGAAGACTTCCTAGGATTTCCATAGCAAGTGAGCATTTCTCAGCAACTCTTCCCTACAGTGGGAATTCACCAAAGAGGAATCTTTGCTTATCTTCGGAAAGACCCATAAATCAGGCATCCTGTGCTTGCTAAAGTCAACTATGTTTCCTCTGTATCTATAAGTGTGACATAGCCATACACCATCATTCACACGCTCATTCGTTCTCCAAAAACGTACTGTACACAGACTCTTACATTTTCTGCAAGGGATATGATGATGAATAAGACCCAGATCCTGTTCTTCAACTCTAGGATTTTAGAAAATAGTCAGAAGAACATACATAATTATAACAAAAGATAGAAAGTGAAATATGCCAGAAATTTCAGTTCCAGATGAAATGCTGTGGGAGTTCAGATGAATGCAATCATTATTAGCTAAGAAAATTAAAGACAACTTCATGAAAAATGTTATTTGGAAGAGGCCTTGAAGGGTAGGTAAGATTTGTAAAATTCACAAATAAAAGACATTTCAGGTTTAGGGCAGGGCATGAGCAAAGAAAAAGTAAAGGAAGCATACAGAAGACAGCAAACAGTTGAGACCAATTGAAATAGAAATTAGAAGAAGGCGCGCAGTGGGAAATAAGACTGGGCAAGTTGGCACGGCTAAGCTTTGGACAGTCTTTAATATGGGGCTAAGGAGTCTCAACTTGGTCTACAGAAACACGGAGCCAATAAACGTGAACTGGGGAAAGGACAGAGATGCCAGGGAGATCAATTAGGTAACAAGAGTGCAGTTGGACCAAAGGAGGGAAGAGAAGAACACAGGTTTAGACAGGAAACACGGAAGAAGACTCATCAGGACTGGGCCACTGACAGGATGCGGAGATAAGAGGAAGAAGACAGTGAGAGGCCATGCCAAGGTTTGGAAGCTGGTCACCAGGAAGGTGGTGGCATCAGCAGCTGGGAACAGATTAAGAAACAGTAAAGCATAGAAACCCAAGAGTACAGGCTCAGGAATCAAGCTGTCTAGATGCAAAGTCTGCCTCTATCATTTAGTAGCTGTGTCACCTTGAGCAAATGACTCAACCTGTCTTAGTTCCCTCATCCAGAAAATGGTAATAAGCAGAATATATTTACCAAGGTGGTTTTTGAAAACAACAACAACAAACCTGCTGCCAGGTCCCAGGTCAGAAATTCTGACTAATATGTCTAGAGTGGTCTGTAGGGGTCTCGGGCATCCATATTTTCAGGAAGCCTCCCAGGTGATTTGGATGGAAAGCCATGACTGAGAACCTCAAGGGGAAACCATGTCACTTTATTAGCTCGTAGAGCTACTGTTCACAGGGAGGTTCATACAGCAGTCAGGATACAAAGACAGCAGCATCTAAACCTCAGACACTAAAAACCTGACTAATCACCTGGCCCAATTTTGTTAATAGCCATTCGTGAAGAATGGGACCACCAGAAAAGCTAAAAACACTATTGTTGAGAAATCCTCCTGAGTTGGGTTTTAGGAGCAACCTGAAAAGAAAAAAGTCCAGGACACACACAAAAAGAACCAATAAAGAAGCATGGGCCACGCTGAAGAAGCCAAGGTCACAGCATGACTTAGTCACATTCTTTAAGCAGCTCTTCTCTAGCTCCATCAAGGTCAGGGGACACAGACAGAAACTGGAGATTAAAGAGCGCTATCGGGACGAATTTACCAAAAGTCGGACTAACACTCCTGAGAAGGAATGACAGTGGAATCTTCCAGGAAGTTCTTTAAGAACAAGAGAGGCCACTTTGGCTAAATGATTTAAGGTGGGAAGCTGCTAATGACAGTGGAGTAGATGAGATTATCCTGAGGTTCCTTTGGCCTTCAAAATTAGTGTACTCGATTACCAGCCAGCAAAGGGGTGGAGGATCCCACAGCCCCGGTGCCCCACCCAGCTCTCTGGGACCCACCTTTAAACTCCATGTTGGCAGCGTCATCCAGAAGCTCCTCCTTCATGGAATTGAGCGTCTCAACAATCATGTCCTTCATCTCCTCCTGCTTTCGGTTGGCAATGTTCATCAATGACTCATACAGCTCATTCTCCTTTTTCCGAGTGTACTCCAGACGTTTGGGAGTGATCTGCAGGTCCCGCTGCATGTCAAAGGCCTGGTTGATAAAGAGGTCGAGGCAGCGGCAGTGCACCAAGTTCAGGGCCTTGGCTGCGTCCACCAGGCGAGTCTGCAGCACCTGGTGAGAGAACGTGCTCAAGTGCCTCAGCTTCTCACTTTGCTCCACCAACATGCTCTGCGCTTTAGCGTCCTGGCCGGGGGCCCCGCAGTTACAGTGACTGCTGCTCAGATAGCCCAGGTCAATCAGCTGGCGATGAAGTGGCGATCTTTCATTCTCCATTCTTCTGGTGGAGGAGTCAATTATCTCCGAGCCCAGCTTTGGCATTTTGAAAAAGAATATAGGAAAGGAGAAATACTTTTGGATTTCCTGAAGCTCTTGCTCATCCCTCTCAGAGAGTTCATCTTTGTGGAGTGCATAGGTTATCACAGGCAAGAAATCATTCACCAAGTCACCCAGAACGTCCACTGTGGCCCGGAGGCCTTGGCACGGTGCTACCACAATGTCCACTTCCTGGAAGGCGAAGGGGGTCAGATCAGCACTTCAGGGTCAGAACCAATCCTTGCCTCCCCAAAGTCCCACACTGAGACCAAAATCGAGATCTATGATGGGGCAAGTGGACTTCGGTACGCCCCAAGCATTTTTTTTTTTTTTTTTGAGGAAGATTAGCCCTGAGCTAACATCTGCTGCCAATCCTCCTCTTTTTGCTGAGGAAGACTGACCCTGAGCTAACATCCGTGCCCATCTTCCTCTACTTTATATGTGGGATGCCTGCCACAGCATGGCTTGCCGAGCAGGGCCATGTCTGCACCCGGGATCCGAACTGGCGAACCCTGGGCCGCCAAAGCAGAACGTGCGAACTTAACCGCTGCGCCCGGGGACCGGCCCCTGCCCCAACCATTTGTTCACCTCCTTCCTCGGTTGTGAACACTCCCTGGTGCAGCCTATATGCAGGCAGGCACTCATCTGGAGAGTGTGAAAAAAACACCTAAGTAGAAAGGATGGCAGTCACTTTAGCTACGTCAGATAAAAAGAATATTTAGTTCCTCCTTTCCTTCGTTGCTCAGAAACTCCCATTGATTCCATCTGATGAAGAAATAAAACAAACAACAGAAGGAGAACGAACCATTATGGAAATTATCAGGCTGGGAGTGAGTCTGCCTGAAAGCTTCCTCCCCTCTTACACCTGCACCCCCACCTTTCTAACCTGACGAACTCAAACATCCTTTAAATCTTGATGTGTATGTTGTGTTATACCCTTAAGGAGTCTTTCCTATTACACAATCCCAAACACTCTCTACTTCTCCTTTTCTTAACGTTCAATACATTTATAATTTACTTATCTAAAACCCGTTTTTTCCCATTAGCCTGTAATCTCTTTGAGGGCAGGGACTGTGACTGCCCTGTTCCCTCCTGTATCTCCAGTGCCTCGCACACAGTAAATCCACATTATTACAGTCCTACTCTAACAGTGTGCAAGTATTCCAAAGCCTCAGCCACCTAAGTCTTGGTAATGCCTTTATTACCAAGAAGGTTAGCCTATGCAATATTTGGCCTCTGCACTGCTGGGAAGGCAACGTCCTTCACAGACAGGGGCAGCTAATACGAAAGGGGGGCTTTCAGGAGAGCTCTTTGGAGGAGGTTTCACTCTGGCACTAAGTCTGCCCTTTGGCCTTGCCCTTCTTGCCAGGAGCACAGAGGTGACAGCCAGAGCAGCAGTGGTCATCTTGCAGCCCCAAGGCAAACCTGAGGGTGGAAACCAGCTCTAAGGATGATGAAGCAAAAAGAAATACGGAGCTTGGGTCCCTGATGACCACAGAGCTGCCACATCAGCCCTCAACTGCCTAGCTTCAGTCTAGTTTCATGTGAGGGGAAAAAAATTAGCAAGCCCCTGTTTTTCTGATTGTCTGTTACATATGACTGAACCCAATCATAACTGATATACCCAAGTTCCTAAAGTAAGTTTCAAGAATGTTCTGTGGTTGGGAAACAAACCTTTTACCGTCGTTTTCCTAGCAGTAGTTCCTGCTTTGTGCCCTCCTTTCCCGAGGGCCGCGGAGCACTTAAGAGCACACTTCCACCCCTGCACAGGCTGCTCCTCTCCGCCTCTGAACCTGGCTTCTGTTCCTGGCGCGCCAGCCCCAAGGGCTGAGCTGGAGGCTCACACCGACTCCCAGTGTCTTCAGGGGTCTGCAAACTCAAAGTCAACCCCCCAAGATGCTAGTACATTTTACTGAGATATAAAAGAATGCAGCACAAACCTGCTCGTTTGTGTCCTTAACAGCTATCAGATGTTGCAAATTTACTTTATTTGAAATCTAAAAGCTATACAACTTGTTTATTTTCTTTCAGACTAATACTGTTTCATTCCTCACCTTATTTGAGCAACAGGTATTTTTGATGAAAGACGTTAAAAATCAAAACCTGACACGTTTTCTTTTTTTCTCTCCTTCTCTAGATAAGTAAGAAACGACTGGGAAATGCCAGCCTATTGTTTCTTGTCCCGCGTGCGCGTGTGTGAGAGAGCACTCCCATTCCCAGCAAAACACCAAGGTCTCCCCTTCTTCCCCAACAAAGAACTAACAAGTTTCGTTCTCAGGTGGGTCACATAACTTTCATTTGGCTGGCCCCTTTGAACTCCCTAAAGCTAAAAGTGCTTTCAGCATCTCACCATTTGTAATCAGAGCAAACACCGTGTAAATCCACCGCCTTTCCATCGAGCACAGGCCAAGAAGAAATCTGCTGTTTCATGGGTGCCTCGAACTGCAGAGGATGTTTTCTGGTTGGAAGACTAGTCTGCCACTCATCGTGCTGTGCAAAACAAACCCCTTTCACTACCCTGAGTCACGCTGCTGGAGGATGAATCACTCACGAGGCATATTCGAAAAGTGGGTAAGAACTTTAAAGGTTTAGGGTGGAACATATGATTGCCTAAATGTCAACACTGTAACTACATATAAGATAAAGACTAGAAGAGAACCTCAAGAAATAAAAAGTTATAAGATAGAGAATTACAGGTGGAAATGTTTTTAAAAATTTTTATTTTAAAATTGCAACCCTGGGGCCACCCCCGTGGCTGAGTGGTTAAGTTTGCACGCTCCCCTTTGGTGGCCCGGCGTTTCATGAGTTCGAATCCTGGGCGCGGACATGGCACTGCTCACCAGGCCATGCTGAGGCGGCGTCCCACATGCCACTACTAGAAGGACCCACAACTAAAAATATACAACTATGTACCAGGGGCTTTTGGGAGAGAAAAAAAAAGGAAAAAATAAATAAATAAAATTGCAACCCTGTCTTAAACATATACATTTTTAAAGATATAAATCAAACTTATTATAGGAATATCATGGGAAGAAAGCCTAAATATTCAAAACCAGCTAAAGTATTCTTTAGAAAATTTTCAGGAAGAATTCTGCTTGCTTGTTTATTTGATGGATTTTCTTAAAATTCTAAAATAAATTTCCAGGTTTTCCTCAAAGGACCATTTTGTGTGTGCAACAGAACCATCAGCCAAAACTGCCAAGTCTATTTGCAGAACCAGTATCCTTTCTAAGAGACAGCTGACTTTATTTGCTCATAGGTGCAAATTCAATTTTAAAAAAATGGATTTGGGGCTTTCTAACGGTAGGTATTGCCTGGTATACTGGCATCTAGAAAGAAGCTGTCCACTCCTAAATACATCTTGAACTAAACAAAAACAGCCAGAAAACAAGTACCATGCCCTCTCTTCTCCACTCCCCAGTTATTCACTTGTGCAGCTGGTCTCACCGTTCTGACCATCAGGACTGTCAGAAGAGAGGCAACAGGAGCTGCTGGCTGACACGGGCAGCAGAGCAAATTAGAAGGGAATGTGACATGCGCTTCTGCAATACTTAGAGTGAAGGGATGACTCACACCTGACAGAAACAAAAAGGGAAGCCAGCACTGTCTCCTGGAGACAGGGAGCCAAAAAACTAATAATCAATACAGAGAGGATGAGCCAGACCTGTTCTGGGCCCTATTACGGCCACCTGAGAGGGAAGTCTGACCTCAGACTCCACTTCATGGAAGGCTGAATTCCTTCCTAGTACCTAAAACAGGTGCCTGGCACTTGGTGAGCATCCAATAAACAAATATGGGATGAATGGATGAATAAATGATGCCTTTCCTACTTGCTCAAAACCACTTTCAACATTCATATGTAATATTTTCTATCTTTCAAGCCACATCCCACACATTTTATCGCACACATTTATCTGGAACTGCTGTTTGCCTCTGCTCCGAGAATGAAGTGGTGAGTAAGCATTTTGCTCCTAACTCAATGAAGGAAAAATAATTGCAGGGGTGGGGTGGGGGAGGATGCCAGCCCGGTGGTGTAGCGGTTGAGTTCGCATGCTCTGCTTTGGAAGCACGGGGTTGTAGGCTTGATCCTGGGCGCAGACTTGCACACCACTCATCAAGCCATGCTGTAGAGGCATCCCACACAAAAAATAGAGGAAGACTGGCACAGATGTTAGCTCAGGGTCAATCTTCCTCAAGAAAAAAAAAAGGAATCCCAGGGAATCATGAGAGTATCCCACAATTTCCATTTTGAGTCACAGAGAATTCCTAAGGAGATTTCTCTCATGGAATGTATTCTGCACAAATCTGTGGAATCTACAGAAGTTGATTCGTTACTATTAATTCTCTTGGCAAGATTAAGAGAATTCAACAGAAAAGAGATTGCTACTCTGCAAACAACCAGAATTCACTTCTTTGGTTTTGTTTTGATGTAAAATAACACTTTCTTAAATGCCAAGAGGAAATCACTTAATCCCTGAAGAAGCCTGACCACTTCCTAAGAATACTGGCTCTTATTGGTGAGGACTCCTTATTCCATGGTCACGGCACATGACCGAAATTCAGTTACAGCTAAGGATGATTCTATCAAGTGATGGTTCAAACAGAAGACAGCCGTGTGCTCAGGCGGGTCACAGATGTCTTTGCTTTCTCCACAGGTCTTAGGCCTCAGGTTTACCTCACACAGAAAAGAAGTGGGCAAAGTCCTGCCCTTGCTCAGCAACTGACACACACAGCCTCGACCTCAACCCCTGTACCCATATTCTCCCCATCTTCCCTGTCAATTCTGCCCCCATGCCACCTTGACAGAGCAGCTGAGAGGTTCTTCCCGTTGCTTTTTACACAGGGTTGATTCCTCTTCATTTTTATCTAGGTCCCTGACCACACTATCAGGCTTGAATGTTAATTACATATTAAGGAAAATACGTCTCTACTCTTGTCACATTGTAGAAAATACCTTGACTCTTGTTGGTACAAACACTCTCCAAGGGGGGCTGCAAGTGAACAGGTTTCTAGGCTGTCACAAGGCTCATAAGCAACTGGGACTAAGGCGGAGCCAACCCAAGCTTCATCCCAGCAGTCAACAGAATGCAGACAAGCTCATCTCTCCACCTAGCACAAGCATCGGAGTGGGAACTCAGGGGCCAGACACAAGACTGGGGGAAAACACAATCCCAACCAAAGCCCTAAACTAGCCACATGAAACCACCATGCTGAAAGTGAAAATCATTTACAATCCCAAACAGCCCAAAACAAAGGCGTTAGCTCTGCATCTCAACTCATAAGCAAAAGCCTTAAGGATGGGAACGATCTTCTCTCTTTCACACTGTGATGGATCAGGTAACAGACAACGCGAAAAGAAGGTAATGAATAGCCTCTGTGCACTCTGCTTTGTGGATATGCAAGCGTCCAGGTGCCTACAGACACAGATAAAAGTAGGAATCTGAAGCTTTATTCTCCTACCACTTACTAGACAGATCAAGACAGAGAGACAAAATAGTATCATGGAGAAGAGAGAAGGGGGAAGAGAAAATTTTACCTTTGAACTTTTGCATTATTTACCTTTTTATAACATCTTTCTCTTTTTTCACTTTATTACAAGTAGTTCATATGGAATCACGAAGAACTTTGTCCCTAACTAGAGCAGAATAATAACTATAAGTAAGCTGGAACCACAAGGACTTAAGTTTGACAACAGGAAGGCGTTCCAGCAGGGATGGTTGTCAGGGAAGGGACAGGTGACCGAGAGTAGGAAATCCTCTTCTCAAGGACACTGATTAATTCACTCGAATGCAGAAGAGAACCGATTCACTGCGTGCCTGACACTGTGTGAGGCGCTTTATACATTCTCTCTCATTTAAGCCTCATACCAGTCCTAAAGATGCAGATTACCACCCCCGTCTTACGGACCACGGAACCAAGCACCAAAGCCACAGCCAGTGAAGGGACAAAGCCAGCATGTAAATCTAGGTCCGTCTGACTACGAGACCATGTTTTAACAGTAACTGGGGGCCAGCCCCGTGGCCGAGTGGTCAAGTTCACACGCTTGGCTTTGGTGGCCCAGGGTTTTGCCAGTTCAGATCCTGGATGCAGACATGGCACTGCTCATCAGGCCATGCTGAGGTGGCGTCCCACATAGCAGAGCCAGAAGGACCCACAACTAAAATATACAACTATGTACCAGGGGGCTTTGGGGAGAAGAAGGAAAAATAAAAATCTTAAAAAAAAAAAAATACAGTGACTGGAGGTCACTGTGTGTCAGAACCATCTGGGCTGGTGTTAGGGAAGTTCTGAAAGGAGAATGAAGGATGGACGAGACGACTTCAGGGGCCCTGACGATCCTGGGGCTCTATATTAAAAAGCACATGCTGGCTTCGAAGTAAAAGCCGTGCTGTGAAACAACCCTGCAAGGACTGGCCGAGACATTACAAAAGAAGTGAAAAGAAGAAGCATTTTGATAGCCCCAAAGAGAGCTCCTGCCTGTTGACAAGACTCTCAACCTCAGAGTCTCTGAAGGAGGGGAGATTTGCTGGCCACATATCCTCTACGCAAAGGGACACACAAACAGATCTTTGAGATAGTGGAAACCGAGGGGGAAGCCCTCCGATGCAGGAAAGAGGTAGATGGGATCCTAAAAAAGGGAGAAGACAAAAGGGGAAGATTAAGACTCCCATCTCTGCCAGATTTTCTCCCCAGCAGCTCACCGCGGAAGGCCACAAGCGAACCATTGGTGGTGAACTGAGAGGATCCAGCCTCAGCTTCAAGCTATTCCTTTTAAGAGAGAGCAAGGCTACTAGAGTGAGTATAGGGATTTTTTGTAAAATCTTGCCTCTAAACCACATATATCCTTAATAGGCAAATTAACTTATAATAGGTAATTCCCAGGTTTCTTGGCAAAGAGCAATGCAGACAGGAGGGTTACATTTCACTATGTATATTAGTCTGCTAGGGGAAAGGTAGGAGAGACGTCAAATTCAAAGAATATAGGATTACTGCCTAGAGGGAATTTATAATTTAGATTTGCCTGAACTTCCCATATCCTTTTCAAACATATCACTTTAGTTCCCCTTTCTTTTGCCCCATAAAATCATGGTTTATTTTAATTACATCTCTAGAATATCATTCTTTATTTTTCTCTCTTATACATATTACGCCCACTTGGTTTCTTTTCCCTTGGAATGGCCATTCTGGACCTAATCCCATATACTCTCTTCTCCCACAAGCATCTTCTTGCCCTGAGGCCCGTCACCTACCTTCTTTCTTACTTTTTACCCATCAACTGTCATGTTTGAATCTAGATACTTTCAAGAGAAGATATGGTAGCTAACTAAAGGTAAACAACACATAACAAATTTAGTTTTCTAAGGTGCCATAATAAATGTCAACAACTAGACAAAAATTTCGAGAAGCTAGTTTTCTAGCAACAAACAATGATTAGCAAATTTGGGGGTTAAAATTTTGCATAAATTAGTGTTATTTTAAGTAAGATCCTTTATAATGATTTTGGGTTGTGAAAGTATTAACTGCTGAGAAATTAAAAAAACCAATGTCTGTATGATGTTAAAAATAGATTTTGGGGGCCAGCCTGGCGGCATAGTGGTTGGATTCACGTGCTCCACTTCGGTGGCCCTGGGTTCATGGAGTGTGGATCCCAGGTGCAGACCTACACGCCACTCATCAGGCCACACCATGGCGGCATCCCACATACAAAATAGAGGAAGATAGGCACAGATGTGAGCTCAGCGACAATCTTCCTCAAGCAAAAAGAGGAAGACTGGCAACAGATTTCAGCTCAGGACTAATCTTCCTCACACACAAAAAAGATTTTTTCCATTGAGAGCTAGAGATTGGCGGTTATAAAGAGAAAACTTTACTACTCCAACTGGTTAGAGTTAAAGGATAAGTTTATTTGCAAGTCATTAGACCTTGCTTGGAAATACTAATCTACCTCGGTTCCCTGAAACATACCCTACCAGACATCACCATGAGCCAATAGCCTTGTCAGTGTGTGGCAGTCTGGCTGCCAGGCGACACGGACATTTGTCCAAAGGCCAGAAAACACCTGGTGGGGATAAACAGGCTACTGACAGGCGCAGAGCTGAGAACTGCAGAACTGCCACAGGGAGCGGAAGGGCACTGCTAAGCTGCAGGAATCCCATCTCAGACTGAGGGAGTTTAATCATCTCTGCTTCTCTTTATTCCTTTTCTTACAGGTGTTCATAGGAAAAAAATACACACACACGCCAACCGACATCAGATTGAGGCAACTCTGAGGCCGGCAACTGTGTTGCCCTGGACTCGCAAGAGGAAAAACAGAAAGAGAAAAAAGGAGGTGCCAGAAGGGGGGTGAGGGTGGGAAGGGGAAGTGGTGTGTACACATGGAGACAGACCCAGCGAACATGAATGGTGAAATGTGCTGCCAACTGGAAAATGACTGTTTTTAACACTAAATGGGGTTTCACAAACTAAAGGCTTAACAGTGCTCCTCCACTGCTTAACTTTGAACTGAGAATCTCAGGGGACCGAGAGCTAAAAAGCTGGGAATACCAAGTACTATGAGGCCATGTGAGGTGGCCTATTCTGGAACAAACTGAAAATGGCTAATTTATGAGGATATTAAAGCAACCTATTAGAAGAATGCCCATTGTATAAGAGGGGAGGGGAAATTCTGCTTTGATAATTTGACAGTTGAGATGAACATCTCATTTCCCCTAATTCAATCTTGGTTTCCTTCAGCTACATGTTTCCTTTCTTTGCCACTCCCTTTACAAACCAAATGGACCGGCTGCTTAGAGGTAACTCCCTGGTCCTAAATGTAATGGGAGCTAAACAAAAAGGTCTTTCTCACTGTCATGAAAAATCTGCAAGGGAGCTGTGGAACGCTCGCAGCAGTGAGCTGAGCATGACTGATGTCTTTAATGGAGACAGGAGCCTGACTCTAGTGACAGAGCAGGGTCTGAGCTCCACAAAGGCTGCTAAGGCCCCTCTGCGGCCAACATCAAGGGGTTCTAAACTTAGAACCATTGGGGCCTGTTGCTATTTCTACATCAAAACCATTGGAGAATAAAGCAGATCCGGTGAAACACTGGCTAAGGAAGCCTCACAAACCACACGAAAAAGAACACGAGAGGCTAGAGAATTCCTCAAGAAAAGAGAAGAATATTCCTCAGGAAAGAGAATACACATTTCAACTGTGTGGAGAGAAGGCTGATTTGGCATCTCAACTTCCCAACCTGGTCGCCGCCTCAATCGCCAGCTCAGTCTGACACTTAGCGCGTGGCAGGAGCAAGCACTGGGACTCTCACGAGGAAGACGTACACTCAGATACGCGCTTGGGAACGGCTCCCACTCTCCTTCCTGTGGCTGTCTCGTATCCCCTCAATTCACGGAACAAAAGTAAATGAGCCAGTAAGACGAAGGGACACAGGAATCAATCAAAACATTTGTCTCTCCTGCGGATGGCTCTGTTCACATTCCAAGATTGTTTTTAAAAGGCAAGAACAGGAAAAATCACCACCTACCCTACAGCCTTCATTTCAGGTATTTAACAGTGTTTTTTAAGCTGCAGGTCACAATGTATTAGGTCAGAGCATCAATTTACTGGGTTGCTACCATCATTTTTAAAAAATGAAGTCAAATAGAATAGAGAAGAAAACATCAGTGTGTTTTGCAAGAAGTAAAAGTATTGTTTCACGAAACTTTATTTCAAATGTATATGTGTATATATGTACTGAGTCCTGATATTAAATGTTTCTACTTACAGTGAATTAAAATCTAAAAACTTGGAAAACTGCTGATCTATTGGAAACTTAAGGGAACTAGACCAGGGTGGTATACCAGAGAGTGTAGATGGACCAGACACATACGCATCGCGAAGAAGTTCACGCATCAACTGAGCAGCCTCGGTCAGTAAACAAGGCCTGCTGTCAGTTACCCAAGAACTCTCACGTCGTCCTGGAGACAAGCAGCGCAGGCCCTCAGTGTGAAGCAGGGAAAGCCCCACTGAAACTGAGCTGAGAGAAATGCTGCTTGTATACGTAGCCCCCTCCGGCATTTATCAAGATAAAAGAAATCTGGACTCTGGAAGGAAATGAGATGACAGTTTCTACTTTTAGAGTGTCATAGGCCATGGCCACAACCAAAGGACCCATTCACTGACTGAGAGATCAAGCCTTTGAGAACAGGAGTAGGTGAAGGGGCTACTAAAAAGAAGAAACTCCCCTCCTAGCCCTGCCAAACAAGCCCGTCCTTCCGCACAGCTAGCCAAGGCGACACTCTCTCCGCTCTGAGCAGGCCCGCATTCTTTTATTCCCACCCACTCTTGACCCCTGACAGTCACACCTTTGCCAATCCCCACTTGGTCTAATCAAACAGCCCAGTCACAGCTATACGGTAGGAAAGGAAGCCCAGCATGAGACGAGTCCTTCTTAAGTGGATACGCAAGTGCCAGACGGACAATACGATCCCTCTGGAGGTGCCACCAGGCCAGTGCTGTCTCTGGGAACTTACTTCAAGAGAGAAGCAAAGATATTCTTCAGATGACGGGATCTCCAGATCTCCTTACATTGAGCAAGACCTGCTCTCACCTTCCCAAGTTCCTCAGAAAGCAGGAGACATGGTCTACCCCGTTTAGAAAATAATGGCCAGGTCTAAGGAGAACTCACAAAATTCTTCACGTAGTCTCAATCTAATAAGAACATTAATTACCCATCATCTTACCATTTCTTTTAGAACGAGACGGCTAGAGACAATTCTAGCAATATCTTCCTGCTAAGAAATGAAAAAGGGTTTCTAACTCTGATCACGACTATTCTGTAAAAGCATGTCAAGATGAAAGTATCACATTCCTTCCCTTTTAGAAAGGGAGACAAGGAGACAAGGAGCCTGCTCAGGGCCTCGCAGCACGATGGCAGAGGCAGGGACGGCACTGCCACAGCCTTGTCTGTCAGCTTCCTAGGTTATGTTCCTTTCACTCCATCAGCTGATGCTCAGAGCCCAGAGTATACACTGCCAACTTACTTTCTGAGAAAGCTCCAATACAAGGAAAGCTGGTCTGTATGTGTACAGTTGCTATACGAGTATGAAGTCGGTACCTGCAGGAGTGCATGGTGCATCGTCACCGCCAGTTCGGCTAAGACATGGGCAGCATCCTCACCGTCCTCCTGGACCTCCAGGTCCTCCTCAGGGATGGTTTCCCAGTTGCCCTGGTGAGCAACCAGCGTGTGCACTAGTTCATACTGGCCGGGGAGCGCCAGGCTGACCCGAGTCTGAGTCCCGTAGGTGAAGCGGAGGCGCCGAAGCTTGCAGCTCTCCTCACTGCCCGGCCTGCTGGTGGGAAGCACCTGCACGCCCAAGAGCAGGTTCAACAGCCGGCACTTGACGTGACAATCCTGGCCGAGGATCAAGATGCAGGGGAGGCAGTCCACAATCTGCTGGAGGTACTTCTCTTCCTTAGGTGGGAAGGAAATGCAGCTCAGCTGGCCTGGTTGGGGAAGGGGAGGGTGGAGGAAGAGAAAGGAGTACAGAGAGAAGAAGTGAGGAGGGGTAGAGAGACACACAGGGACCCCAGTAGGACGCCAGGGTCCTAGAGAAGAAGTTTCTAGGAAGCTCTTGGTTGAAGGAGGCATCAAGAAAACACCCCAGTCAGAAAAGGCTTCTCAAATATCAAACCAAATTCCCCTCCCAGGCTCATCCCAGAGCAGCTGTTTCTGTCCAGAAAGGTGGCAGTGACAGGATCCACCCTCCCCCGCTTCCTCATCCAGGGGAAGGATTGCCTAAGGACTTTACAAGGACTCAATCACAAGCACAAGATCATTCAACTGACAAAGCAGGAAAAGACGAACTAACTGGGATGTGAGTCCAAGAGAAACTACACCTGAGTACGTCAAAATGAAAACCTGCCTTGAGGTAGAAGAGCCAACGCTTGAACACATAAGGCCCTTTCAAACGTCTCTACCACACGCAGCTTCAGATTGCTACTTTCCTCATTTACGATATATTTTATAACTAAATGTGTGAGCTAATCTTTATTTCCACACATGTCGAAATAAAATGTTATTCAAGTTTGCATAAGCTCTAGAAGCTTTTCTGGTTCATCTCTCTGATAGCTGGTGACAGCATTCTGCTGCCAAGTCATCTGTTTTCCTAAAACATAGGGTGCTCAGTTAAGATCAATATCTCCTAATCAAATCATATTCCTTCAGTTTACGGGTGACAAGACCCTGAGTGGGACAAAGGGAAAGAGCGCCTGTCAGGATAAAATCCAGGCAAATCCAGAAGAGATGTGATCTAGCTCAAAAACACTCTTTCAGGACGACCTCACTCATCTAAATGGCTAGCTTCCACAGGATCAAATAGTATTCAGGAGAGAACAAAAGGCTTCCTGAAGTATAAGAACCTCTGTCTGGGAAAAAGAAGCAGGAATTAATTGCATGGGACTCTGGGATTCTGAACTCCATCATCCCCACCGTGTTCGGTGCCAGTGCCTGCCCATGTGCAGGACTCAGGCAGCCCTTGCGTTTGTTCAGAAAGGCACAGACACACAGCTCTGAGCTATCAGAAGGCCCATCTCTGAGCCAAACACACACATCCTAATTGAAATCTGGGGTGGCACCAACTGAAACGGTCCTCCCTGGAGTCACTTATCCATGAGCGGCATTAAACCCTTCGTAAGCTGTTGACTTTGTTCCCGTAACTGAAGCGAGAGAGGCCTGACTCATTTAAGAGGTTGTTCTACTTCAGACTGTGCCTATCCGGCTACGAACTTACTATTTCAAATCCTCAAACCTCCTCTTCCACAAACGGCACTACCAAAAGGTTTAAAGAACTCAGCCTGCACCCACACCCCGGCACGCACTTCATTCAGCCCTTCCTTTTCTGTCGTCCATCATTAGTACACGTACCTCAGCAACACTGGACACTGACACAAGAAAATCTACTCTCCTGGGAAAGAGGCGGGTTCCTTTGAAAAAGCAAAGAGCATTAAATGAGTGCCTAAATCTGCGCAAGGTATTTACTAAGCACGAGAGTGAGATCACCAGATCACTGGTCTAATCTTTGACCTACAATCTAAAAGCAAGAGGACCCAGGAGCCGGGCCTGTGGCCGAGTGGTTAAGTTCGCGTGCTCCAATGCAGTGGCCCAGAGTTTTGCCGGTTCGAATCCTGGGCGTGGACATGGCACTGCTCACCAGGCCATGCTGAGGCAGCGTCCCACATGCCACAACTAGAAGGACCCACAACTAAAAAACACACAACTATGTACCAGGGGGCTTTGGGGAGAAAAAGGAAAAAATAAAATCTTCAAAAAATAAATAAATAAAATAAAAATAAAAGCAAGAGGGCCCAGCCAATTGATTATGTGACCAGTAGCAATTCTGTTCACAATTAAACATTTAGCACAGTCAATTCTAGTTATCTATTTATAATTATCAAAAGCAGGAAGAACCACCATATTTCTCTCTATATCCTCAACACCCAACACATAGTAAGTGCGTTCTGTTATGCATTTCTCTGCTCTGTGTCAGAATCCATTTATTGTGGAGAATTGTCTACAAAAAGCTATAAGTGGTTCTATTAAGTATTCTGAAAAGTCTGGTACCATGACGAATAGCTTAGGAGCAACTGTCATTCCCCAAAACCTCCTTCATCTCAACATGAGAGTAGATGTGGACAGAATAGGACTTCCCCACTCGCCTTACGGAATTCAATGCCCATAGTGTCAGCCTGAGCACAAGTCCAGCTACATTCACTCTTATCTACACTTCCTATCTTCCCTCTTTTCCCAGGCCTCCTCAGATTTTCAGATAGGTGTTTAAGTGTAAGTGCATACTGACAACCTTTATAACTCCTCTAACAAAGGCTGGTACGTAATTAAAACCCACAAACCCAAATGAGCTCTAATGCTGCTCCTAGGAGAGCAGATAACAGAGAATGAAAACCAAGCAACAAAAAGCATTTTTCAGAACCAGAGGGAGAGCTCTCAATATCTCTGAGACAAAGTGTCAACTCTAGGAAGCCAGTAAAACATGCTGCATCAGCCCAAACCACAGCTGACACATCCCAAATTATCACCCCGTCTCTGTAGTGGCAAAAGCAGTCACCACAAATAAACCTGCTGGGGTCAAACACCACAGACCAGTGCAATGGGAAAGCGGGCTGATGCTGAGCCCAGTTCTAATCTTTGTTTCCAGGCACCCTGCCAGGGTTCTACGTGTCACCTATTGGACTGAAGAAAGGTCTTCAACACGAACATCGCCATCTGTTTTTCGATACGTCATTAGCCAAGCCCTTAGCTTCTCCCACTAATCTTTAGCTTCTTCAATGATCTCCAACATGTCTACAAGATTTGAACAAGGGCGTGGGGAGAACGAAGCTGAAGCCAGCCTGTCACACGCCTTGCTTCTCTGGGCAAACGGGCAGGTGAGGGAGGAGCGCAGACCGAGGGGGGAGAGCACCAGCGAAGAGGGCAGACGCTCCGACCCCAGCCTCACCACGGACCAGCTCTGCGACTCTGGCAGCTCGCTGGACTTCTCTGAGCCCTGGACTTCTCATCCGTGAACTGACGGAGTTGCATTAGATCATCTTTAACATCCTTTCCAATTCTAAAATTCCAGGATTTCATCAGGTTTTAACTGTTGAAAGAAAAACCATTGAGGGGGATGGGAAGCTGGTCTGGCTGTTTTTGCTTTAAATTCTATGTGAATTTAATTATGCAAGCTCTTCCTGGACCATTCTAATTGCAGATCAAAAAGTGGACTGAACTGGCCAGGGCTCTGAGGACCTGCAGAGCAGTTTCCACAGTTCTCTAGAGAAGAGATTAAAAACTGGGGCCTGACAGTAGGAGGGAGGAAGAAGATCTGTTTCAGAGCTGGAGCAGCCGCCTCCCAGCCTTAAAGGACTTCTGAGTTAATTGGGTTTTCTTTTGTAATTAATATAACAGCATCTGCATACGGGGCTGCCAGAAGGTGACAGCAGGGCCTCTCAGCTGGAGCACATTAACCTGCCAACTCGCCTGCAGGAAAAGGCAAGTCAAACTGTCTTAAGTACAAGCCAAGGTTGTTTCTTCTTCCTTGATGGTTCTTAAATACAGATGATCTTGATGGGGTCACTTCTAAACAAGGCTTCAAACTAGAAGCAGGAGAAGAGCAACCAAAGCGGCCACCCATTTTGCGTATTTGTTTCAGATAAGGAAAGGGAGCAAAACAGACCAACTCAAAACATGCTGCTTTGGCATACGGATTATTTTAAGCTGGTTATTTTTAAGAAACAGCAGACACAGGTGAAGCTCTGAAAACTGAGTAGAAGTTACTCCTTTGTAAGAAACATTTACAAGGGAAATTTCCATTTGTAAAAGTGTCTGCCTCTCAGGTGCTAAATCTCTAGAAACTTTTCAAGGCAGAAGGCAGGGACTTCACCGCACAGCCCTTCCTGTCTCCTCTGCGCTCTTCCCGACAGCCTCCTGTAACCGGCCTCCCCCCACACCAACAGCTTTGGTCTTTCACTGGAGATGATATTTAAGGTGGGCCATTTTGGCAAGTTATTTATTTTTTCCCGGGTCTCCTGCATGTACACAGGAGGCATACACGTTATTAAACTTGTTTGTTTTTCTCCTGTTAATCTGTCTTTTTATTACGGCGGTGTCTCAGCCAAGAACCTAGTAGAGGGAAAATTATTTTTCCTCCTCCACATTAACATTTACTGAGTCCTTTCTAAATACATCACTTTATTTGTCTCATCTCATTTAGTGCTCATAATTCTACCAGACAAGAACTGTTATTATGCCCATTTATAGATGAGGAAACTAGCTTAAAAAACAAAGCAGAGGGGCCGGCGCGGTGGCGCAGTGGTTAAGTTCACACATTCCTCTTCGGCAGCCCGGGGTTCACCGGTTCAGATCCCGGGTGCGGACATGGCAACACTTGGCAACCCACCCTGTGGCAGGCGTCCCACATGTAGAGGAAGACGGGCTCGGATGTTAGCTCAGGGCCAGTCTTCCTCAGCAAAAAGAGGAGAATTGGCAGCAGATCTTAGCTCAGGGCTAATCTTCCTCAAAAAAAAAAAAAAAAAGAATAAAAAAATAAAAAAGCAGAGGCTGGCCCCATGGCCGAGTGGTTAAGTTCATGTGCTTTGCTTTGGTGGCCCAGGGTTTCACCAGTTCAAATCCTGGTCATGGACTTGGCACTGCTCATCAAGCCATGCTGAGGTGGCACCCCACAGGCCACAAATAGAAGGACCCACAACTAAAATACACAACTATGTACCCGGGGGGCTTTGGGAGAAAAAGGAAAAATAAAATCTTTAAAATAAATTAATTAATAAAATAAAATAAATAAAAATAAAAAAGCAGAAAAGAGCCCATGTTTCTCCATTTATCTAAGCAGATAAAAGGTGGCACACAGGGCAGTGCAGGAGCTGTCCCCAGGTCTCCGGGGGCCAGGTTAGTGCTTGATAGTAGACAGTGCCCGGACCAGCGGCGGAATATGCCATCCCAAAATACGCCACTTTGGCATAAGGATTATTTTGAGCTAAAGGCCCTTGTACACAGCAGGTATAAGAAGGGCGCTGACCTCCCTTTTTCTTTCTGAAAGCAGGAGAGAAACCCCATCTGGAAGATGCCCTCCCTGTCCCAGGAGGAAGGCAACATTCTTATCACCAGAGCCCAGGATCAAGGCCAAGCAAAATCTGCACAAATAAGCCTTGTTAAACTAACTCTTATTTTCCAGTTACTTTTCCACCATTAGCTGCCCTCGCCCAGGCCCCTTGTCTTGTCACGCTGTTAGAATCTACTTCTCTTTGTCCCTTCAGTAGATAAATGTTCAGCTTTCTTTCTTCATTCTCTTCTAGGGACGCCCCTGTACATACAAAATTTAATAACATGCATATGCTTCTCTCCTGCTTATCTGTCTCATGTCAGTCTGATTCTCAGGCCCGGGTGGAGACTAAGAGAAGAGAAGAGGAATTTCTCCCCCCCACACCCCCATCACATTGTTTCCCAATTTGGGGCCAAACACAACTCAGCAATTGCTGGGCCCCAATTTAAAGCAGACTGATAGAGTCCCTGTGAAAACTGTCCAGAACCATAAGGAATAAAGGCTGGGGGGAAAACACAGTATTACCAGTAGCTGGTGCATACTTTCGTGTGTGTGTGTGTGTGTGTGTGTGTGAGGAAGATCGGCCCTGAGCTAACATCTGTTGCCAGTCTTCCTCTTTGGTCCTCCCCAAAGTCCCAGGACGCAGTTGTATATTCTAGGTGTAAAGTCATTCTAGTTCTGCTATGTGGGACACCACCACAGCATGGTTTGATGAGTGGTGGGTAGGCTGGCACCCAGGATCTGAACCCACGAACCCCTGGCCGCTGAAGCAGGGCATCCGAACTTAACCACTTGACCACAGGGCCGGCCCCTGGTGCATACTTTTTAAAAATGTTATTATTCTACCTAAGATCTCTAGAGTCCCTTTTCTAAAAGAAATAGGAGGGGCTTTTCAGAGAAATTTTTAATGCTTACTCATCAGTCAGTGTGTATTATATTAAGCCCCTTTGGGTTTGAGGTTAAGACTATTCTAAGAAGGGAGAACTGGAGTGAAGGAACGCCAATGGGCTTTTTACATCTCCAGTGACCCATAAGGATAGATGTTTTATTTAAGTTGTTTTTGGAGTAACAGCAATGAATTTCTATCAATACACTCTCCTTGCCTGTCTTCCATCCCACTCAATAGCAGACACACGAGAGGTGAGTGAAGGCCAGTCCATGACCAAGGCAGGGAAGGCACCATATGGAGTAAGTGAAATGGAACTCTATCTTTGCCTTATCACACTATTACAACTCAGAAGGGTGACGGGGCTCCAGAGCTCATTTAGGCCTCATCAGAGTTGGGACTGCAATCCTTGTTCCTGGTACCCAAGGGTTTTCCTCCTTCAGTAATTTTTTTTTTTTGCTTGAAGAAGATTGGCCCTGAGCTAACAACTGTGCCAGTCTTCCTGTATTTTGTATGTGGATCACTGCCACAGCATGGCTGATGAGTGGTGTAGGTCTGCACCCAGGATCCAAACCCATGAACCCAGGCCACTGAAGGTGAGTGCAGGAACTTAACTTCCATGCCACATGGGGCTGGCCCCAGTAAAGTTTTTTATCTCACTTTTAACACGAATGAAATACAAAGGATTCTGTAATTCACTGACGTAATCAGAGACACAAATATGCATTTCCACAAATAAGTAGTGATATTTTATTTCTCGTTAACTATATGTGCCAAGAGTAAAGAAAAGGACAACTCCTAAGCTGAGAAATGAATGTTATACAGTCTTTCTTCTAGAAGCTTTAAAGTGTTGAGCTACAAAAATCCCAAGAGCCGAGAGAGAAATAATTCTGCCAAGAAACATGTATCATTTCCAAAGGAGCGCTCTGACCTTCAGTCTAATTTAAAGGATCCTGAACTACAGAGGAGGCGTCCTCACATAAGGAAAACACATGCTTAGGGAGGCTGGGTTTCAGGATCTTCAGGACCAAGTAGGACACGGTACTTTGGTTGAATGGGATGGTTTCTGGAGACTAGAGACTGAAATGTACTTAAGCAGCCAAAGCTCTTGTTGAAAGCTGAGAAGGCGAGCTGGCAGAAACATCGCTCAGGTTATCCTACCTGGTGGCCACGTTAAGATCGCCAACAGCGTTTAAGAAGTGGATTGTAGGGGCTGGCCCCGTGGCCGAGTGGTTAAGTTCACACACTCCACTGCAGGCGACCCAGTGTTTCGTTGGTTCGAATCCTGGGCGCGGACATGGCACTGCTCATCAAACCACGGCGAGGCAGCGTCCCACACGCCACAACTAGAAGGACCCACAACGAAGAATATACAACTATGTACCGGGGGGCTTTGGGGAGAAAAAGGAAAAAAATAAAATCTTTAAAAAAAAAAAAAAAGTGGATTGTGCTGACACCTGGGGAGAGGGAGATAAACTCCCCACAGCCTCATACCCCCTGGGAGCCATGTGAAATGAAGAGACTGCACTCAGCAGCCTGCTGACGCCTTCTTTTCCTGAGGCTGGTCATGCTGCAGAGGGAACAGAAAGGCAGGTGGCAGCTGAGGCCATAACTTATGAGCTGCAGAGATGGAAGCGGTTCCTTGAAGGAAATCAACCCCATGCTGCACAGATGAGTTTCTATCATGTGGAAGGCAGCATTTTGTAGCTAGTAACCATTAAGAATGATCCAATGGTGGGAAGACGTCAAAAGGACGCAGGAACCAGCTCAAAGCGGGGCTCACTGACCAAATCAGGGACAATTTAAGCCTAAAAATTTTTTAAAGAGATTATAATCCACTGAAAAAATTCACAAGTCCACACTGACATAAATAGGTAAACAAACAAAAAGGAAAGCTCTTTCTTACCAAAGAATACCAAATAAGAAATACAGAAGGAATGATGGATACAAAAAGCACCCCGTGGCAGGCGGGAGCGGTCAGCGGGAGCTGGGTCTGGTATAGGGAAGTTTTTCTCAGGAACAGGACTATCAGTGAAATCTTAGAACACCACCCCACAAAAGACTAAGCAAATGCAAAGGGAAAAACGGCGACTTTAAGGCGGAGAAACCTAGAGGAGACAACATGACCAGGGATCAAGCTTAACATCTCCAGGGTCGGGGCTAACACCATGCACCCCGACGTGATGCACATCCCACCATTTCTGGGCCTCGTCCTGCTAAGAGCTCATGGCCTGAGTCTAGCCATGAGAAAACAAGACAGATTCAGGCTGAGGGTCATCCTACAGAATGTAAGGCCAACTCTTTGAACTGTCAAAGATATAAATGCCAGGGAAAAGCTGAGGAACTATTACACATTAAGGGAGTCAGAAGAGACATGACACCTAAATGCAACCTGTGCTCCTGCATAGGATCCTGGATCAAAAAAAAAGAGAGACATTATTGCAACAGTTGGCAAAACTTGAATGGGGTCTGCGGATTGGCTGGTAGTACTGAATGAAGGTTAATTTCCTGATTTGGGGAGTTGTATGCTGGTACCTAGAAGCATATCCTTGTTCGGGAGAAATGCACACCAGAGTGTCTAGAGGAGATAATACCACCTATCTAGAGCGTGCTTTCAAAAGGTTCTGAGAAACGGTAGACACAAGAAAGAGAGAGAAAGAGGGAGAGATTGGGTGATGGAGCAAATGCAATAAAATGTTAAAAACTGGAGAATCTGCATGAAGCAGGTATGAAAGTTCTTTGTACTATTCTGGCAACGTTTGTGGAAGTTTGAAATTATTTCAAAATAATTTTTTTCTTTTTGAGGAAGATTAGCCCTGAGCTAAGATCTGCTGCCAATCCTCCTCTTTTTGCTGAGGAAGACTGGCCCTGAGCTAACATTCATGCCCATCTTCCTCCACTTTATATGTGGGACACCTGCCACAGAGTGGCTTGCCAAGCGGTGCCATGTCTGCACACGGGATCCGAACCAGCGAACCCTGGGCCCCCAAAGAGGAACGTGCGAACTTAACCACTGCACCACTGGGCCTGCCCCTCAAAATAATTTTTGAAAAAGGAGCCAAAAGGATACCTAGTAAAGTGTATCTAGTTCTGGATCTCAGAGGAAAGAGATCAAGAGATAGAATTTTACTTGACAAAGAAAAAAAGAAAAACTACATCCAATACAGTAATGATAGGCTTTAAACAGTAACAGCGTCTTCACTGTCTCACTTTGGCCCTGCACATCACCTTCTGCCGCCTCAAACTTTCTGGGATCGTTTCCTGCTGCCAGTTCGGGGTCTGGGGAGTTCAAGGCACTCATCTAAGTAAGTAGTTCAGGATCAGATTCAGAACCCAAATCCTCCAAGCTGAGCAGTACAGACAAACATCACGCTCCAGGGCAGGACACGCTGATGAAAGTTACCCATAACCATCCACTTCACTGGACAGCAAGTCAGCAGAAGAGCTTGGCCTCGCTCGGCCTGCAGCGGCCCCTTCTGATCCCGCGGCGGTGGGGACACACCTCGACTTCTGGAGAACAGGTCTCCTCCTCACCAGGTGCTGACAAACCCCTTTTCCAAGCTGGAGCAGAACGTCTCCATTTCTCTCCAGGGAACCAGGCCCAGCAGAGCAGCCCAATTAGATCAGGAGAAACTGAAGGAGGTGTCCCAGCGGGGCTCTTGTATGCTGGAAGATTAAGAATGACTTTTCTCCTACTAGCTGTTTCCCACATTCCTCCTTGCACCTACACATGTCCATATTAAAAGTTAAGGCCAGACTATGTTGTAGAGAATGTTCCTAAAAGGTGAACTCCATATTGATGCAGTCACTGTCCCTCTAATTTGAATAAAGAGAGAGGTTTTATTCAAATTAGTCTTGTAATCTAGCTGATTTATCACAGGGCCTTAGTCTTTGCTCTAGAAAGTTTGGCTTGACAAAAACAATCCTTGGGAATTGTAATTCTCTCCCCATTACATAGACTGGAAGACGGAAACACACTACACTAAAATCTGTCGGGCATAACAAGGCAGTGACACTTTCAATCTGATGAAGCTAAAGTTATACTGTTTTTACATCTGAGTAAAAGAAAAGGGACGAGAGCATTTTTTTAAAAAGTGTGAGGTTTTTTTAATCAAAGGCTTTTAAGAATACATAACCTATCATCATGCTTTAGGATCGTTTTGATGCGTTTTTAGTTAGACAAATGAAAAGCAAAACAATCCTTCATCCTCCTCCTCCTCTTGCTGCCCACAGGCCACCACCCTGGGGAGCCGCAGCCCATTACAAAGCCCGACTCCAAAGACTTGTGGCCAAAAAGCTCCCGCAGCCACACCACCCAAAGCTGGGGAACACATCCACACCATGCACACCGCCTGCTGAAGGGGACAGAAGGCGGCACCGCACGGGAGGGCACCCCAACCAGGCCCTGGGATACTGACGAGCCCCCATGCTCCAACGAACCTTCCTCCAGAGCTTTGGTTTGGACTTGGAAGAACGTTATACATAAGGGCATTTTCTCAGAGAGGCGGATTTACAGCTCTAAGCAAGGGGACACATATCTCAACCACTGCTACATCTGTTCTCCTCTGTTCAGGTGTCAAGTTCCAGGATCCCCAAGATCACCAAACTCCCCATTTGGCAAAGAATTGACTCAATTTCCAAGTATGGAGTGGCATATACTTAGCCTGGAAATCCTACAGGGGACTCCAACCAGACCTTTGAGAGTTAAGGCAGAAGAGCTGCCTACTCCACATGGACTCACCCTTGATATGAAGGACACCATTTGGATTCCCTGGACCGCATAGGAAGCAACACCCATCATCCCCAGAGGTGAATTGTTTTCCTACAAGACGTAAGGAGCAAACTCAACTTAGGTCTTAAAACTGCTAGGGAAAAACCACATGCACCCACACACCTCATACTCTTCATACTGGCTTCTCTGTGAGTGCCTTCTGAGAACCAGAGGGAGATAAAAGACGCTCTAACAATAACCTTCATGAATGCATTCTGCTTTTGAACCATACCCACAATTACAGTTACTCCATCAAAGGCAGATTGGGACTAATTTTCCTGTACTCTGTCAGAAAGTCAGTAAAGCATCTCAACTCCAGTTTTTATCAATGCCATCTAATCTTACAACTTCCCATATGCATTATCCCCACACCCTCAAAGACAGCTAATGATTAAGTAGGTAACCAATCTGTAGAAAATCCTCTAGAGGGAACATGAGAAAACACTAATCCTTCTTGCACAACATCAACTTGGAATTAATAATATTGGTCAGTTGGGCACGGTTCAGCACTGAGTGTCTTGTGGCCAGTACAGAGTCAGGCATTAAGAAAGGTATGCTGACAGACAGAGAAGGACAATCGCTGTCTGATTCCACTCATATGAGAAATTTAAAAATGTAGACAAACACAACAGATTAGTGGCTACCAGGGGAAAGGTGGGGTGGGGGGTGGGCACAAAGGGTGAAGTGGTGCACCTACAACACGACTGACAAACAATAATGTACAACTAAATTTCACAAGATTGTAACCTATCATTAACTCAATAAACATTAAAAAGAAAAAGAAAGGTGTGCTGAGTGAATGAATATTAAGGATTTACTTCCCACATTATGGTGGGGCTCTGGTACACTGGTATTGTATGTAACTCATTCTTTGGGCCATGAAAATCATTCTTTGGGATACTGGCACAGAATGCAGCTCCAGCCTCATCAGTCGTCTGTCAAATGCATATCACTGTTCTTTTTTAGGGGCCCAGATAATAGAATGTGGGCAAATCTACTAGAGTCTATATCTTCTATGGGGGAGAAAAACGCCTTTCTGAAGTGGAAATTAAATTGCATTTAATTTCAAAACATTATTCCAGTATCTGCCAGCCATGGAAATAATTTGCCTATTATGTACAAAGCACTATAGGAAGCATTGCAAGGGATACAAAGACGAGTAAAACACAGTCTTTACCCTTAGGGGTTCGCAATCTAGTAAGCGGGATAAGAACAATACATCCACAGCTATCAGAAAAAGACATAAACAAATAAAAGTAGGATCCCTATGCCCAGAACCTATAGGAATTGAACAAGTTTAAGGTGAAATTCATATTCCCCTTTACTTCAATAACATATTTTTTGAGCCTTTTTAAAAGCTTGCTTTTGAGAAGTACATTTACTGCAGGAAGGTTCTTAACCTACTGAGACAGAGAACAGAGGCATGAAGAAAAAAAGGAGATGCTGGGAAAGCAGACAGACCAAAACAAAATTTAAAGACCAGAGTGGGTTTTTATTTAAATCCTGCTTTCTTTAAAAACTACTTGCAAGGCTGAAGAACTAACCATAATGAAATCAGTAATGACTTTTAAGACTAAACATAGTGCAAATGATAATAAACTTACAGGTGATAATGTCTTTCAAGAGCAAATGGAATTATCCAAGCCTTTTTAATAGTGGGCTTCCCGATGCAACGGGAACATGATCCTAGGAAAGGAAGCTTAGGAAGGGGAAAGGTGGTAAACGGGAAGGGTCCCCAGAGCCACTGTATTGTAGAGGCCACCGCCTCCCAGAGCTCCTTCCAGGGAGCTGGAGGTAGCAAGACCAGGGAAGAGGGGCCTGGTGCCCTCAACGACAGGGACCGGCAACTGGAATAAGAAGCTTGAGCAGGTAGTGTCGCGTTATACTCATTCAACTGGATAAAGTCTCCCACTGAAGTAAATTATGGTTCCACGGCAAGCTATGGAGCCTAGGTTGTGACTCATTTGTAACAAAATCTCTCCACTGACAGGGTGCATTTTATATTCCCATGGCCAGGTCAGAAAAGAAGAAGGGAGGAGTCACGGAAGCAGAATTAGACTGGGAGCCCAGACACCGGGGCCTAAATCTGGCTCCAGTTCAAAACTGTTGTGTCCCACATTCCACCTTTCTGCTCCTTAGTCTTCCCCACGCCCACCATGTTCCAGCTTCCCAATCTAGGTTCACAACTACATCCGCACACACAAACAGCCACATGTATTCAGACTAAATGCATGCCGGTGCTAAGGGCTTTACTGTAAATGTCACAACTTCATGAGATAAACATTATCACTCCTATTTTATTTATTTATTGAGATATAATTCACAGATCACAAAATTCACCCTTTTAAAGTGTACAAAATTTTTTTAGTATATTCACAAAGTTGTGCAAGCATCACCACTATCTAATTCCAGAACATTTTCATACCCCAGAAAGAAGCCCCGTAGCCATCAGCAGTGCCTCTCCATCCTCCTCTCTCCCAGCCCCTGGTGATCACTAATCTACTGTCTCTCTTTATGAATTTACCTATTCTGGACTTTTCACATAGATGGAACCATACGATATGTGGCATTCTGTATCACTCCCACTTTACATAGGAAGAAACCAAGATTCAAGTAGGTTAAATAACTTGCCCCAAGTCACACAGTTTAAGAGGCTGAACTGGAACAGGAACCCAGGTCTGATTCATACGCTTGTGCTTGCTTTTGACCAGTATATGCAGCATCCATATAGGAAGAAAATGGAGAGAGAAAGTGAAGTTTTAGATGTACTTGGGAAAATGGGTTCTGTTCATCTAAGGCAATACAAGTAATAAATAAGGACCACAATTAGAGCACTATCTCTGCGGAGCTTATGCTGAAACGCACGGCAGCTCTTCTAAACAGATGATGGCAAACTACCAGAAAGCATGCCCATCCCAGTCTCCTGCTCTTTCACCCCAACACCCCAACTTCTCTCCACCCCTCAGCCATGAAGATGGCAGCTCTACGGAACCAGGCTGTGAAGAATCCCCTCCCCCAACTGTCCGTCCCTTCCCCAAATGTCACTCTGGCACTTAGACTTTATCATCCATACAAACTGCTATCTAAGAAGTTCAAGAAAAATGTCTATTTTAAATAAATGTACTAGTGCTTTTCCTCTTTCTTTTTTTTTTTTAAAGATTGGCCCTGAGCTAACAGCTGCTGCCAACCTTTTTTCTCTTTTCTTCTCCTTCTCCCCAAAGCCCCCCAGTGCATAGCTGTATCTTCTAGTTGTAGGTCCTTCTAGTTCTGCCACATGGGAAACTACCTGAGTGTGGCCTGATGAGCGGTGCCACGTCCGCACCCAGGATCCGAACTGGCGAAACCCAGGGCCACCGAAGTGGAGCATGTGAACTTAACCACTTGGCCCCGGGGCCGGTCCCCTCCTCTTCTTTTTATTTCTGGCAACCAATTTATACACTAGGTGTGACAAAAAGAGGATGAAGACTGTTGGAGGAACTAAGTTGTCCTCTAACCAAGGGCAAAGAACTATAAAAACCTAAGAATTATAACTCACATAAAATGCCTAAAATCTAGGCATACCTTAGCTTTCTGCCCTTTTTCTGCTTTACGCGTTGCACATATATAATGGCTGAGATCAGATCATGCCTTTCTTGAAGACCAAGTTCAGGTCTTCCTAGTCCTTTTCATCCTTCATCCAACATAAACAAATAGGTGTACTGGGGTGATGATAACTATAACTGTTTGCTCTTTCTTAGGAGAAAAGTATAGAAGGGAAAGACTGATCTCCACTAACCCAAGGCCAAGGCCAATGTCTTTGACCCTTTATCCCCCATACCAGGCACTCAAATGTTCACTGAATACTACTAATAGCTAATATTTACACAGCACCTCACCAGGCACTGTTCTAAACGCATGCATACATTAACTCCCAATGACCCTGGAGACAAGTACTATTATTACACTCCCCATTTCCAGATGAGGAAACCGTAGCACAGCACAGCTGTGATTTGCCTAAGGTCATTCAGTTAGGAAGGGGTGGGACCAGCACTAAGGCAAGCAGCACAGGCTAGACACATTCCAACCAGACACAGTTGAGTCACTCCAATTTCTTAAAATTGAGTAGTTTTTGATGCACTGCAACAACTGGGACCTCTACTGGATCGTAAAACAAGAAAAATACTTTTCCCTCTGCTACTTTGTATAACACTCCTTTCTGCCTTTCTTCAGAGGTGCTCAAAGCCTTTACCTCATTATTTCTGACCGCTCTGACAGAGGAAAATCACCAGATAGAAGGGCTCTCAACCACTATAGTTAAGTGAAAAGAAGACCAATGATTTGGACAGCAGAGGAGGACCTGAAGCAAGGAAATTTCACTCATAATTCCGTTTTATTTGTACAGGCCAAGCTACTCGATTTTAGAGTTCTAGACCACCTACTCTAACTTCTAAAACGTCATACGCATATATCCTCTCTATGCTGCCCCAGTGAATACAAAACTCAAAATTAAGAAGGAAGCATTATTTTGGGTCCTTTCCATTTCCTTTGTGGTTAAAAGTGAAATAATAAAAACTTAGAGTTAATCCCCATACTCAATTGCTCAAACGCTATATGCTACATCCAACCTAGAAGCACACGTCCATTCTGAAATGGCGATTAGAACCCTCTAGAGGTTTGTTAGGTTAAGAATTGAGTGTTCCTTCTCTTAACATTCCAAGTTGCTATTAATCAGAAACCAACATTCCTATAAGAAAGGTGAGTCTCCAAATGAACTTGACCTTGCAAAGACAGCCTGTAAAAGGGGAGAATAAGAACTTCTTGTCTTTTTAGGAGCAGTTTCTACTTTCTAACATGATTACCTAAACAGCTGGGAAAACAGCATCCCCAAAACATACATAGGAAGCACGACCCTACTCATCTGCCCTGATGTCCATTTTCACTTCCTGCCACCTGCACCCTCCCATGGTTTTTATTTCAGATGGACAGACTCCAGAGGGTGAAGAGAGTTAAACACACAGAGATTAGTTCATGATGCAGTCAACTAGAAAAGCCATGAGGCAAAATACAAAGGTACATTTGTATCTCTCAAGTTGGCTTTTAAAGCACAAAAACAAGAGCCAACCAAGGTGCCGGGGAAACGGCCACCTCTCTGAGGCGAGCGACAGGTGAACTTCCAGTAGGAATTCTAAAGCAAACAGTTGTTATAAAATGACACAGCACAGGGCTTTTTAGACAACTATGAGAAGAACTTCTGAGTAGGGAAAGCCGCTGGAAAGCACTGCTCAGGGAGAGGGTGAAAGTACACATTCTGGGGTTCATCTCAGAAAACACTACAACAGCTGTGTTCTGGGAGCCGCACTGAAGTCGGCCCTCTGAAGGTCCATTTTCAGACAGCAACCCTCTGGGCAGAAGATGCCAAAACCGCAACTTCAGAAAAGCTGGTCATCCCCCTCCTCCCATTCATCTCCTGAGATAAAATCAAAGCTTTTTTATTTACATTCAGGCCAACTAAACGTAACAGCATCATTCAGGACCATACCAGAATGACACTATCTTCTTTTTATCACCATTTTTTGAGTTTCAGACAAACTTAGGATATTAAACATGCAACTCTGGAAATATAGGGCCAAACACACAAACTCTAAAGAGTTTAACAATTCATTCCGTTCTGAGTCGCGTGTTCAAATTTGCTATCAGCACCTAAATTTGTGTTTCTGAAAGCCGGTTTGCAGACCACCTGCACCAGGCTGCCCAGGGGACTTGCTACGTTTAAATTCTGAGGACCCACCCACGAGGCCTACTCAATCGATCTGTGGGACGGCCTGAGATATTTTAAATTTTAATTTGATTTTAATACACACCAGTTTGAGAATCACTAAATTAAACACACTTTCTCTGCTGTTGTCCCCAAGGCATCCGTCTCCGTGGGATGCCAGTCCCTTCTCCCTTCCAACCTCGTTTATTTCCTAATTAGACGCAGTAGTTAACAAATCCTCCAGTTCCCCACCTATAGCAGTTTCAGAGGAAGCAAGAAATTAGGAAAGATCAAAGACCCTGCGCGACTGTGAGCGCTTTAGGGCCCCCACACATCCCAGAGGGGATCACGTCGAGGAGCGTCAGGACCAAGAGCGATCCCCTCCCGCTCCAACTTCACCGCCAGCACAAGCAACACCTCTGGAAACCCCCTGGCACCATCAGATAGCATTCCCTTTAGCGACCCTAGCCCCATTCAGGGTACATTCCTTACCTCTTCAGAGAGCTGCCTCACGATTGGTGTAAAAACACTTACATGCATAACCACACACGCGCGCACAATCCACACACATTCAACCCACTAGAGCTCCCGGGCCTCCCCCGCCTCCCGGGGCCCCCTGCGACTGCCCCTCGTCCACCCCTCCTCTCCTCCATCCCTCAACTGGGGCTCGGACCCACGAGCGCCCACCGCGAACTCTGAGCGGCTTTCCCCTCCTGGGGTCAGCCCCGCTCCCTGCAGACCCCCGCCCCGCGCCGCCCGCGCACCGCCCGGCCCCCGGCCCTCCCGGGCTCCCGCCGCCGCGGCCCCCGCCCAGGCCCCGGCCAGCCCGGAGGATGCGCGCCGCGGCCCCGCGCCCGCCCGCCCGCCGCCTCCTTACCCGCCTGCAGCCCGGGCTCGGCGACGTCGCCGGCAGGGCCGCGCTCGGGGCCGCCGGCGCTCGCGGGGGAGGGGGGGCGGCCGCGGGCGCGGGAGCCCTCGATGTCGCGGAAGAAGCTCTGCGTGTCGCGCAGGTTCTGCCGCAGCCGGGCCAGGTAGCGGCGGTAGCGCCCGAGGCCCCGGCACAGCTCGCGGGTCGGCCCGCCGCCCGGGCCGGGCCCCGACACCGGCTCGCCCGCCCGCGGCGCGCCGTCGCCCTCCATCTGCCCAGCCCGCTGGCCGCCGCGGCGCGTCCCGGCCGGGCCGGCTCCCCTCCTCCCCGCCCCCAGGCTCGGGGGAGGAGGAGTCCGCCCCCGACGCCCCCGCCTGCCGTCGCCGGGCTCCCCGCCTCCGTCACCGCCGCTGAAAACACACCAAGCCGCAGTGCGCCGCAACGGAACCTTTACCCCACTGTCCGGAGAGCGAGGGAAGGATCAGTGCAGCGCGCCGTCACCGCGGGGTCTCCTGGGACTTGTAGTCCGGGCTGGGGCCGAACTCCCAAACCGGAGCCTGGATGGGACTCGTTCCACTCGGGTATAAGCTTCCCTTACCTCAGCGTGTGCTTGCACGTTCTCCTCAGGTAAAAACGCGTTCCTACTCCCTATGTGTGTCCCTGAGGAGAGAGAAGAGCTGCAGAATCCAGACGCCAGCAGAAGTGGGGTACCTTACTGAGATCACAGCGAAAATTTTTTAATAGCAAAGAAAAGGAAGGAAACAAGACCGAGGCCAGCAATATTTCCATGCTACCCTAAATGACTCTCACTTTCCAGACACAGTAGACACTGGAAAGCAGGCTGAAAATGCCCTGGAAATAGGGAAACCCATCACGTTTGTATCGCATCCTCCTTTTCTGACTTTCCTTCTCCAGGTGTGGAAAAGGGGGATGTGAAAATGTCGTTAAAGAGCTTTAAATGGAAGTTCAGTTGGTTTCTTGAAGTGGAGAGACCGTGCTGGGTAAGGGGAAGCTGAGGTTTGTAGCCTTCCAAACCAGCTCTGAGGATCTCAACTAGGCTTCTGCAAATAGAGAGGACGTTTATTGACACACTGTCGCCGAGCCCTGGACACAGTTACGGAGGAGACAGAACTTGACGACCGCCTCTTTCTGGCCTCCTGCTTTCTCTCCCCTTCCCCAGGCACAGAGCCCTCTGTCTTTCTTGCTGTGGAAAGACCCCATCTTTCAGCCAGGCCAGACCTCTTCTCTCACAGTTGCATGGTGTGAGTTCCTCAACTGAATTGAAGAGGAAAGGTGATTTTGAGTCTGAGCTCTCCCAGTGCCTTGCCTTGGGACCTGTGAAGTAAGGGTTCAGACTAGTTATCTTTAAGCCCATTAGGCTCTAAAATTTTTGTAATTCTTGCTTCAGAATGTTCTCTCCTGTCTCCCAACATCTCATACCTTGTGGGTGCTGTTAGCTGTGATGTCAGGATAATTGGGTTAATTCAGCGTAAAATGTGAAGGCTTCGCCTTTCCACAGGCTTTCAGCATTTTATAAAAAGGGGCCACTGGTTCACATGAATCTCTGCTGGGTGAGTGTGTGTGAAGGCTGCGGGCATGGCGGGAGCCGCGAGCTCCTCCCCATGTACTTCCCCCCTTTGACTTGTTCCCGTATTCCCCACTGGCCACTCCGCATCTTTGCAAGACCCCGATGCAACTCCTGAAAGGCTCCATAAAACAGAAATGAAAATACAAAGTGGAAAGTTTCACACAAATGGGTGATACTATTTTTAAAAAGAAGAAGAGGAGCTGTAACAATTCAGGGTGATGATTTGCCACACACGGTAATTTCTAGCAAAAGAGATCGGATGAGAGAGTCCCTCGCTGGAGTTGTCCCAAAAAGGAACTGAGAATTAATATGTATCTTGAAGAAGGAGCAGAATTTGGATAGGTGGAAGTAATCGGGAAGGGCATTATGTCAGGTAAAGGTCGTGGAGCTCATCCTTTTAAAAACTATTCATTAGCGCTTTGTATTTATGTTTTAAATAAGTAATATAAGACTGCGGCATAAAATTCAAATGGTGCAAAGGGTATAGATGGGAAAACCAAGTCTTCCTTCTCCTCCCTGTCTCCCAGTCACCCAGTTCCCCTCCTAGGAGGTAACCACTGTTGCAGATATAGATACTATAGAGATACATATGTTTAAATACAAATGATATCATACTCTGCTTGCAATATTCTGCCCTTACAGACTCTTCCACACCAGAACACGCAGATCTGCCTTATTCTTTTTAACTGTGTAATATCCTACCATAGGGATTGGCATGGTTTATTTAACGAGTCCTCTATTGATGGACCTTGAGGTTTTTTGCAGTCTTTTGGTACGACAAACAATGCTGCGGTATAACCTTCTACATACATAATTTTGAACTTGTATGACTATGTCTCATCCCCATTTTTGATCTGCTGAGGAAAGTGATAATTTGTTTCCTGCTATTTAAAATTTTAAAGGATGTGAATGACAGTGAACTCTTCCTAAATCACAATCACCTACAAGTAGAAATACATATTCTATTCAAATATCTAATTTTAAGGACAAATAGGGGGAAATAAGGGCTTGAATGGTAACCAGAGAGGATTTAAGTTAGTACAGGAAAGAGTTTCCTGAAAGTGATGAGTTAAACCATTAAGGAAGATAAGACACAGATCTACTTTTGTTCCCTCCTAGAACACTACTAAAATGACAGTAATGGGATTTTTTTCTTTTTCTTTTATGATTGGCACCTGAGCTAACATCTGTTGCCAATCTTCTTCTTTTGCTTTCTTTCTTCTTCTCCCCAAAGCCCCCCAGTACATAGTTGTGTATTTTAGTTGTAGGTGCTTCTAGTTGTGGCATGTGGGACGCCTTCTCAGCAGGGCTTGATGAGCGGCGCCCGGGATCTGAACCAGCGAACTTAACCACTCGGCCAGGGCCAGCTCAACAGTGATGGGATTTTTAAAGGCATAAGCCCACAACAATGAGAGGAGCCAGTAGCAAAAACAAAAAAAATGTAGACGCTGGAAAGCAAATGGGCACGCGTTCACTGAGTTACCAGCCTGAGGAACCTGAACCCTAAGCCCAAAGCGGGAAAAGCTGAGACCGCCCCCTGATTCATATGCAGAATCCCCCAGTCTCAGGAATGTCCCCACTGCCTCCCAAGAGGTCTAGGACAAGAGGGCTGCCAGGTACAGGTTGTACCCTGGGCAGGGAGTAAACAGGATTTTGAAAGCTAAGAACAGTTGGATCCCCAGGTCACCTCCCCCTTCTTCAAGTGTCCCCGCTCCCCCCAAAAGAAGACTGAAGCATTTACTCTCCAGAGCGGGTTGAATAGGAGGTCTCCATATACACAGGGAGATTAAGTGAATTTATGGGTATTGGATGCTAAGATTCCCAGCCCTCTTCTGCCGTTCAGTTCCTAGGTGTCTGGCTACCAGATGTTTACCAGCCAGAGAAGAAACTTGAAGTGTCTTCTTCAAGGTATCTGACCAGCCCCAGAGAAAAGGCCCAAAGATTGTTGTCTGGCTTGTTCACTGCTGTATCTCCAGCACCTAGAACAGTGCCTGCCACTTAGTAGGTACCCGTTAGATATTTGTTGAATGAATATTCACTGTACACATTTTTGAATATTCAGGAAAGCACAGAGGAGAACATAAAAAGCATTCATATTTCTACTATCTAGATGTCTCTCCCTCATTGAGGCCTGGACCTAACCACCTTAGTCCCTGGCTCCCAGCCTGCTGAGGCCCACACAGCCAGACTGTGAAGGGGTTGCACCTTCCCACTGCCCCATCTCCCTGCTGTGCTCTCCCCTCACTTGCCTGGCTGCTGCTCTAGCCGGAGCACAGTGCCTTTTTGTGTGCCCTCTCACTCTCTCTCTGAAAAACCTGCTTTCAGGAAAGATCTGATACACTCATTCATTCTCAGATGGAAGTGACTATTAATACCTTAAAAATGGAAAAAAATATTTTAAAATTATATAAATATATAGATAAAAATATAACCAGGTGATATTAATGTTGATCCTCACTGGAGGAAGAGGGATAGATGAGAAATATATTAGAGTTTCTAACTTTACTTTTCTATGACAAGTTCCTCTTGGTTGGATGATCTCTAAAGGGATCCTGAAGACTTGATCTTCATGTTTATGTAGATGGGAATCAGGTGCTTTTTGTGGAAGACCAGAAGACATTCACATTTAATTCTGCCATGTGAATTAGGAACAAGCTACCAACAGAAAGTATGACTATTCTCTATTTTGCAACATGAAATCACAATCTCAAATCCAAGAAGTAAAAAACCCACAAATTAAAGAAAAAAATACAACAAGCAATTAAACATTTCTGAGTTTTCCATAGGTATTTCTTTACTACTGTTCAGTTGTTGTCATCTTCTAAAGTTACTAACAGGCAAGTAATATCTGGCTCCAAAGAAAAGAGGAAAAACTATGGAAGAGAAGATGAGAAAATAGAATTCATTAACTTAATTTTTTCTGCGATTGGGAAAAGATCACCATTATCAAGTTTAGCAGCAGAACATACCTTCTTCCAGCTCACATCTGATTTCCCAGGGAACATGTTTGAGATGCCCTGGTCTGGACAATCTTGCTCTCTTCTCTGCTAATTCTGTGCATTGCCAGCAGTGTTGCAGCACAGTGCTTTTCATTCTTGTGCACAAGAGTCACGCAGGCATCTTGTTAAAACACGCTTGTGAATCAGTAGCTCTGGTCAGGCCTTGGGATGCACCGTTCTAACAAGCTCCCAGGTGATGCCAAGGCTGCTGTTCCGTGGACCACACTTTAGGCAGCAAGGGTGTACGGAGACAGAACAGGAGGCAGCAAAGCCTCATGGTCTGGGAGTCAGAGACCTGCGTTCAATTCTAGTTCCACCCTTTCCAGTTTGTATGCCCTTAGAGACGTGACTTATTTTCTCTGTCTTAGTTCCTCATCTGTAAAATGGGGATAATAGCACCTTCCACATAGGGTTGTATATATTAAAAGAGCAATGCCAATTGTAAATCTCAAATGACGTCAAAATGAAAAGTTTTTTAAAAAAGCAGTATCTGACACATGATAAGCATTCAATACGTAGCTGCTTTTATCAATTGTGTTATCATTATTACAAACCTGAGTTCTAGTCCTGACTTGCTACCGTATAATCTTAGGCAAGTTGTTGTCCCCTCTGAGTCTTGTTTCTCTCATCCATCAAATGGGATAATAATAGTGACCACTTCATGAGGTTATTGTGAGGATTAAAATGGGAACAAATAGTATAAAAAATGCTTAGCAAAAAGCCTGGCACGTAGAAGGCACTTAACAGGTGACTTAAAAGGTAGCTGAGATGACGATGATTGCTGTAAACCGAGGTTCCAATCCCGGCTCCATGACTTCTGTTGAGAGAGACAGCCCTAGGACTGTGCTCAGTATCACTGTGTTGTTGGGAGGGTGGAATGAGCCATAGTAAGTGACAGTGCTTTAGAAATGAAATCCTGTGAAAATTTAGGGAAAAGCATGGGGGTCAGAGAGAATCTGAACTGAGTTCCAGTCCTGGCTGTGCTGCTACTTACTTTGTGATCCTCTTGGGGCCTCAGTTACTTCATCTGTATAGCAGAGCTAATAATACCCACCTCACAGAGTTGTGAGGCTTAAGTGACATAATGTGTAAAGCAGTCAGTACCTCGCCTGGCACATAGAAATGCTTGAGAAATGTTGTCTTTCCTATCTACAGTAATACTCACCTTTAGGATTACGTATTTTTTCAAGGAGGACAGTATCTCCAAAAATATCGTATTTGTTTTTGGTTATGAGATTCTCTACATGAAAATTTATTAACTTGAAGATTAAAGATCTATAAAGCTGAACAGCTAAATGCATTCTATTTAATTATACATCAAGTGTCATTCCAATGCTGAATATTTAATCAGTGGCATCCCTGGCTGTTAGGATGCAGAGCAAGGGAAGGAAAAACAATCAATTAAGAGGAATTTGGTGTAACCCCAACAGAGGTAATCTTTGTTTTACTGCCAAGTAGAAGAACAAGGTTTCCAGAAATTTTTTAGAGTAACTGACCCAAAACTTTCCAGAAGAAGCCCTGAACATAGTTTTACCACAATTCATTTCTCATCAGTAAGATTAGAAGATTCATATTGCGTTTCTAAATCTAAATGGTTTTGATCTTTTCTCCAGTATGTTGCCTGACATTTCAGTGGAACTCACTTTTGGTTAACTTCCTTAACTGCCCAACATAAAACCTTGCAACAGGTTATATTTTAATCTCTCTGGGCTGATCCTGGGTGGAGGAAGATGGATAGATGAAAACCTACCAATAGCCTTTTCTATGTCAACATTATCTTCGTAGAGGTTTTCTAGAAGATTCCGAAGCCTGAGTTCTAAAATATTCCAACTGGCTTAGTATGTATCTGTCCATATGTGCCAAACACAATACCTGAAACAAAAAGTGTGCTCCATATATGTTAGCTGAAAGAAAATATTTCTTTCATATCATCCTCCTGCCTACGCCTTTTCTCATGAATCTAGCTCTGAAGGCAGGTGGTTTAATGGAGGTGAGGGTTAAGATTCTGAAGCAAAGATGAATGGGAGACATCCTGGTCAAGAGAACATTCCCCGTCGCGATATTGTAGAGGAGAGAGGACGCGCTACGAAGTGAGCTTCACGTAAACCTCTGAGTGCTTGGAAGACAGGCCCTGGAACCTAGCTGAGCTGCCTTCCCGTGTGTGAGTGTTCAGGGCTCCTAGAGCTGATTTCAGAAGCACTGATCTAGGACCCTTCTCAAAATAGAGCTTAGTGACCCCTTTAAACAAGTTTCCAGATGACATGGGCACACATCTCCTGCATGGGGAGTATGAAATTTTTTAAGGGTGTGGAGGAATAAAGAGAAAAATATATTACATTTAAAACATCATAAAAGTAAATTCATTTCAAATAAAATTTTCAATAGTCCCCTATCCTAGCATAAAACATGATTGTTTCTTAGCACTCCCTTCCCATCTTTATCCATGGTTTATCCACATTTTTTCCGTATAGTTTATGTCATCTTTAATTCTTAAAACAACCCTGGAAAGATACATTTTTATCCCTATTTGTAGATGAGGAAATTGAGACGCGGGTTAAGTGACTTGTCTAAGTCTATACAGCTAATAACACAGGTTCATTGGACCCCAAAGCCCTTATTCCAGCTCAACACGATTTTGCAGTGTAATGCTTTAATTTTATATTATTTAAAGAAAGCTTTTTGTGTTTCTACATACTTAGCATATGTATTTCTTTTAACAGCAGCACAACATTCCATTATATTGTTATGCCTTTGTTACTCATTCCACTCCCTATTCTTGAGGTTGTTTCAGGTTTTTCATTGTTATAAAGATTTTTTGTTGTGTTGTTGCTTGTTTTCTTCTTTTGAAGTATTTCCCAGGAGCGTATTACTGGGTGAATGCCACAGACATCTCTGTGGCTCTAGCTGTATACTACTGAATCGTATTGTGTCATTGCATCTTTAAAGAGAGTACTATCCTCTTTCTCCGCACCCTGTGAGACGTATAAGGCAAGTCTGCGTGCATTCCCCAGTGAAAACAGCCCTTTGTCCCTCTGTCTTCTTGGGTATGCCCCAGGGCGATATCAGACTCCCTGAAAATGATTTATGACATAAGTGTGCAAACTCCAGAATAAGATCTCACATGGGATAGTGTGATCCTTCCTTCCCAGGAGAGGCTTCTTTGGTTAAATTGTCTTTTTCTCTTTGCAGTCAAAAGATCAGCAGAAGGTTTTCCAAGCAAGTGACATTTCCCTCTTGATTCAGACTGTGGCTCTCCATTCCTGTCTTGGGAAAAGGTGTGGTAGCTGTTAGAAACGAAGCCTAGACTTCAGCTAATGGTTTGCCATTCCAAACTAGGTGAAAAGGGTTGGGATAAATTACACGAAGGAAAGGAAGTCCCAAAAGTCAGAGCTGAAAGAGGTTTTAGGAACTGTCAGGAGAAGTGAAAGTGAGGAAAATTCATACTAGAATCAGAAAGCTCTGTTCCAACTGGTGGAAGGTAATTTTGAGATATATATTAATATCTCTGAATCTTAGTTATCTTATATGGCAAGAGTAGCATTTTGGGGTGTTGAAAGTTGAGATGGAAATTATATGGCACAAAATAGACACTCAATCCCTAGGCAACAGTGCAGGAGGCATTGTGGAAAAAGCACAGACAGTGAAGGCAAGCAGAACTGGTTTGGTTAGCTCTTTCTAGCCAGGTGACCTCGGGCAAGTTTTTAATTCTCTTTGAGCCTTAGTTTCTTCAACTGTAAAATGGAGGTTATGATACTTACCTACAAAGTTTGTTTTACAGACCAAATGTGAGTGTGTGCCAGGCATATGGTAAGTATTCAATAAATGGGAGCTATTATTAATTCACAAGTCTATCGATAAATGTGATCAACCAAGTCTTCCCCTACGTCGGTGGTTCTCAAACTTTAATGTTCCTAAGAATCACCTCGGATACTTGTTTAAAGTGCAGATTTTCAGGCTCCACCCCTGGAAACTGTTTCCATCAGTTTGGAATGGGGTCCAGGAATCCGCATGCGTAACTGAATTCCAAGGTGATTTATGTTGCTGGTAGCCCATGAACCAGACTTTGAGAAACACTGCCTCATGGTCTCAGAGAATAAAAGAAAAAAGTTTTCTCCCCATCACTAATATGCCATAAAACTCTGTAACAAGCACATGTAAAATTAAAGACACCTAAACATTGAGTGATTCTATATTCAAGATGATTTATATAGTTCTTACATACTTAAAGACTTAAGAATCATCCTAGAGCAACATTTTATCCTTTAAACACTCATGGATGAACGTGTGTAAATGCTCCTTCCTTGCAGTCATCTTAATCCCTCTCGGAGCTTGCTCTCTCCTCTGCACTGCGGTCCCCCATTGTCTCCTTCCCAGAGTGTTGACAGACATAACCACGTTGATCTTGTGTTGTTTTACGTTTCATTTGTGTCTCGTTTCCCCAACTGGACTTCAAGTCCAAGGGCAGGGACTAATGTCTTTATTCTCTTTCTTCCACAAGAGTCTTGGAAAGCCTTTGCACCTGGTACATGTTTCATAAACGTATTTGAATGAATGTAGATATATTTAACTGTAGACTAATACTCACTGACAACATCTTTACCACAAGAGTGCTGCAGAATTAGTCATGAAAGGGTGAGCCATTAGGCCTTTAGGTCAGGAGTCAGGGCAGAGTGCAGATCTCAGGCCTGCGAGAGTGCTGCAGTCTCTCTGAGCCTGTTCTCCCATTTGGAGAGTGGGAGGAACACTTACCTTGCAGAGCTATCATGGGAATTAAGTAAGAGAGTGTTCACAGGATTCCTCGCAAAATGCCTAACACCTGTGCTTCTCTCTGAATCGTGGCTTCTTGCTCTTATTATTATATCTAAAAGTACCACATAGAATAATAGATGGAACTGCCATAGATATTTATCTTCAGATGTAAAATAATAAACAACTGATTCTCTCTGAGCAAAGCTGGTATCTTTTCTTTCTTTCTTATCTTTGTAAGGTCTAGCATTTTCAGCTTTAAGTAACAGATTGTCTGGAGGCTTGTATGGATTCCCTATAGAGAAGGGAAGGGACACAAAGCAGCCATTTTACCAGTCTCAGGCTTTCGCAGAGCAGTACAATTAGGGTTTAAGTTTATGCTTCACAAGCCTCCTCTGTTCATGGCCGTGGTTGTTGCCACTTTTCTCCATTACTGAAGAGCAACAAGCACCCAGAATGAAGAATGTGCATCCTACCTGAAATGAGAAGCAGGAACTTCCAGCTTTTTGTGCTACAGAGGGAGCTGCACCAGTGCGTGGAGACAGACATGGGTCTCCCACGCAGGTCTCAGGGATGCTGTGAGAGAAACGGCCACAAGAGTGGTAATCCGTTTGGTTTGTTTACTCCTTTAAAACATTGCCAGTTAGACATCAGAGATTCTATGTTATGGAGGAAATAACATATACTATTTCTGAATAAATTAGTAATTATCGTTTTATTTCTGAAGGCAAAAATTGAAACAAGTAAGAATAAGGTGGATAATGGTTGCATAAACCATGATATATAAATGGTAAGCAGTCATTTAAAATGTTTACTTAGACGTATAGAAATACATCTAAGTAGTACCATATGGAACAACATGGAAAAATGTAATAACATATGGAAAATGTTTCTGAGTAGTACATTTTAAGTAAAAAACAGGACAAAATTTAGTTTAGACTCAGAGCTTCCTCCAACTCAGAGTGATGCAGAGCCCTCCCGATCCAGCCTGCTTCTCACAACAGCCAATGAGGAGCCTGGACTGAGGTGGTGGGATTGTGATGTCATCAGCAACCCAGCCAATCTCCCCGACGATTATTTGCATAGTTTACTCCCCTGATCCAACGGAACCCAACTTCCTTTAAGCAGAGCAATGAGTGGAAGTGGAAATCTCCAAAAGAAGGGGAAGAAAATTACATTAACAAAGGAATGTTCGTAATGATGTTGGTATCACAATACAGTGATCCAAATTATTATATCCAGTCTCTCTAGAGAGTACTTTACCTTCTAAGTAAAGCACTCTACTTAGTTTGTTAAATCTAAAAATAGCCCTCTGACAACTACCTACCCATTTGATGTTTAAAATGTTTTTTAAAGAATTCTTATTGTATAGGAAACAGAATTTTCTTGGATAATTTACAAGCCTTTTGCTATTGGCAAAAAGAGAAGCCTTGTATTTCTCAGATTTAATTACTTTTACAAAAAGAAAAAAAACCCCTACTCTATGCGTACCTGTTGTTCTTGGCACATTATCCTCTATAATTAAAGCTTCATCAGTTTATAAAGCTAAATGAACTGGCTGTTGACAAGGGAACAGAACTCCATAACCCTGTTCTTTATCCTCCTTGTTTATACACATACTGGTGTAGCAAATTTGAATCTACCAGGAGCACCCGCTTTCATTAGCCTAACTGGGATTTCCTTTCACAAAGAGCTTTAAGCTTAGTGGGATAATTTTGCCTTTCTCATGTGGCAGACAGGGGGCTTGGCCAAGTTTGTTAATTATTTTTGTCTCGTTCAGGTTTACTGAGCACACACTACATGTCAAGTGTTTTCACATGCGTCATCTGGAATAATCCCTACAATAACCATGCGAGGATAGGTATTATTAGCCCCTATTTATAGATGAGAAAACCAAAGGTGAGAGAAGTTAAGTGATATGGTTGTCCAGGAACACACAGGGAATGACAGAACTGGAGTTCTTACACGGATTTTCTAACACCAAGACCAGTGATCTTCCCACTATACTGTTATTTACTTGTAATTAACTAGTCGTGTCAAAGCAGAATGGAAAATGCTACTCCTACATCCAAAATTCTCTTTCATTGTAAATCTGCAAATTTCTGTCTTATCTTGAACATTAAAACATAATGTGTGGCTATATTTTCCCAAAGAAGCCTAGAATAATAGAATGAGCCAATCCTTTAAACACAATTTCAATCAGTCAAAGTACTTCAAAGTTCTGTTTCTCTTAGGCACTCAAGAAGTTACTATGGCTAATGAAATTTCCCACCAGCTTCAAACCAGCAGTTGTAGGTCACACGGGTCACTACGTAGACTTTCCAGCCAAACTTCCTTGACAGCAGTGTAGTCGTTCTACAGAGGACGCCCAGAGAAAGTCAGAAACGGCTGAGACACGTTTGAACTCCCAAAGATAGAACTGTTGGAGTGTGCAACCTTTTTGAAGCTGGGTGACACCTCTGTGATATCTAAGGCCGCCGCTGTGCCAGGCAAGGTCCAAGTGTTTTCCATATATTACCCCAAACTCTCTAAGGTAGATATTGTCAGTATCCCCACTTCCAAACGAGGAAGCTGGCACATAAAGAGGTTAGATAACTCACCCCCAGTCCTATGGTCAGTGGAGAGCATAGCCAGGATCTGTCCCCAAGCAGTCTGGCCACAGAGTCTGAGATCTTAACCACTATGCTATGCCACCTCTCCAAAACAGAATGTAAACTATTAGCTGATTTCATGAAAGACACTATAGATTTTTTTGTTGACCTGCATTACAGCTTGCTAAATACAGCCATAAATAGGAAACTTGGCCATCATGTTATGTGTCTACGATAATCTAAAACACTTAAGGGGCCGGCCCCATGGCCAAGTGGTTAAGTTCGCATGCTCCGCTTCAGCAGCCCAGGGTTTCACAGGTTCAGATCCTGGGCACGGACATGGCACCACTCATCAAGCCAGAGGTGGTGTCCCACATTGCAGAGCCAGAAGGACCTACAACTAGGATATACAACTACGTACTGGGGGGCTTTGGGGAGAAAGAAAGAAGAAGGAGGAGGGGGAGGGGGAGAAGAAGAAGAAGAAAAGACTGGCAACAGATGTTAGCTCAGGTGCCAATCTTTTTTTTTTTTTTAATTTTTTTGTTCCTTCTTCTCCTTAAAACTCCCCAGTACATAGTTGTATATTTTAATTTTGGGTCCTTCTAGTTCTGCTATGTGGGACACCGCCTCAGCATGGCTCGATGAGCGGTGCCATGTCCGCACCCTGGATCTGAACATGCGAAACCCTGGGCAGCCAAAGCGGAGCCCTTGAACTTAACCACTGGGCCACAGGGCCGGCCCCGTCAGGTACTAATCTTTAAAAAAAAGCCCAAAAAACAAAAACACTTCTGGCTAACTTCAACCTAGTATAGAAATGAGGCATAATTCAAAATGATAATGGTCTCTGCTTCCTTAAAGCTTCACACCACTCCCTCCACCTTTCTTCAGCTTAGAGTCAGGTCATGAACATGTATCCACATGAGCTCACCACTGCTTTCCTCCCAAGACTTGCCCAGGGTCTGTGAGGACCCTGCACTTCTCTGGGCCAAGTCAGGCAGGGACCAATAGACTCCTCTGCCTGACACCTTGCACCGTGGAATGTGCCCCCACTGGTTCTGTCTAGTCCTGCCACGGTTTTCACTGGCATTCTGCCTTTCCCTCCCCACTGAAAATGCTAAAGGCTTGTAGCTTTGTGTTTCCACATTGTGCCTGATACTGTGTAGTGGATGTGAGGGGTGGTTTTACATTCCCAGCCCTTCCTAAATTCCGGTCTTCTAAAAATGGAGCTGCCTAGTTTAGAAAGCTGCTCGACTGAAATAAATTCCTAACAACTTAGGCTCTCTAGGATACACATTAAAATGAGTGGTTGGAATGGGAAGAAGACAGAACAGTCAGGAAACTCACAGACTAGTAGGACTGAATTGAGGCTACAACAGCGTGATGAGTGTAAAAGAGATTGGTAAACTGTAAAATCTTTTAGCGATCCTCACTATGACTCAGACCAAGTGGCCCCTTCACTATAGTCTAGGCCAGTGAGTCCCAAATATTAGCTTGCATCAGAATTACCTGGAGGGCCCTATTAAAACAGATTTCTGGGCCCACTGTTTCTGATTCACTACATTTGGCTGGTGTCTGATAGTTTGCATTTCTATCAAGTTTCCAGATGACGCTTATGCTGTTGGTCCCAGGACCATACTTTGAGTCCCCCTGGTCTAGGCTGCTGGATGGGCAAAACCATCTTCTCCACAGTGAGCATACAGCAGACACTCAGATGGGGTTGTTATTAATATTAGGCTCCATGTCGTGGTAACCCCAATATTTGCTCTCTTCTGCCTCCAGATTGCTCAGCGCAGTTCGGCTGAGATTCACGGGAAAAAGCGATTGCGTTCCTTTCCTTTTCTTCCATGTGTCTCAACCTCCTGCAATTAATACCCCTTCTTATTTAAAAGTTGCTTCACAGTTTGCAAGGAACTCTCACACACATTATTGTGTTCAAATATGAAATACGTGTTCATTTCTGAGCATAAAGCTCACGTGAGATAGGTAAAGTGGGGGAAGGGGCGCTGGGGCAGAAGAACACCCCCTTTCCTTCGGCTCTGAACGTAGGCATAGGTTTCTGTTTCAGACCAGGTATCCTAGAGGGGCTCGGTGTCTTCCTTACTGAAGGGATGTGTAACACAATGTCCAAAGTTAGGGCAAAAAAGCAGTGATGACGAGCATCCCGTACTGGGCCCCCTCCCTGCCAAATACAACGGGTGGGTGGGGCAATCCCGAGGGAGCCCTTCCTGGGAGGGTTCCGCCCGCATCTGCTGAAGCCGCGTCCCGGGCTGCCCGCCGCCCCTGCCTCTACTCCGCAGTCCGCCCTCCGCAATGCCAAAACGCAGCCGCAGAGCCCTCCAGACCTCTCCTGGGGCACCGCGCGGCGCAACCAACCCTGACAACGCGGCCGCGCGACGCCCCCTCAGCCCTCTGGGCTTCCCATTGGCCCGCTGCCGTTGTCACTCTCTCCTTGCCTCGCCTTCCCCCTCGCGGGCGGAGGCGCCGGGCGGGGTAGGTTGCGCGCTCGCTCGCCGCGGGCTCGGGCCGCGGTCGCGGCTTTGCAGCAGGCGGCGCGGCGGGCGGGCGGGAGCGGCCGGCCCATGAGGGGCGGGGGCCAGCGGCAGGGCCGGGGGCCGCAGCCGGCGCCGAGGGCGGCCGACGAGGACCTGCCCGGCCGGCTGCCCCAGCCCTGCCTCGCCCAGCAGCCCGGCCAGCCGGGAGGGATGCTCTGCGCCGCCCCGCTCTCCTCCGCCCTGCCCATGCCCTGGAGCAGAAAGTTTGGGGGCCGGGGGCTGTCTTCCTGCTCCCGCTCCAATGACTGCCCAAGGACTCCTGCTGCCCAGCCTCGACTGTGACCTGCCTCCGCTCCCCAGGTGGTAATGAACTCTTCCAAGCTGTAACCAAGGCTCCCCCTCCTCGCCCCCCCATCCTCCTTTAAAAATATTTATTTTTTAATTCAAGAAATTGTGATCCGCCGACTCCCCTCCTCGTTCATAATGTAGACCCTGGGCCTCGTTTCTGAGAGTAAGAGGGGGTGCGGTCTCCCCCAAGACGGCGCGCTGGAAGGACAGAGTCCCCTTGCCGACCCACATACACCATGAAGAGGTGCAAATCGGACGAGCTGCGGCAACAGCAGGGCGAGGAGGATGGAGCTGGGCTGGAAGATGCCGCTTGCCACCTGCCGGGCGCGGACCTCCGGCCTGGGGAGGCCGCGGGTGCTAACTCCGCTGGCGCTGGCGGGCCAACTTCAGATGCGGGCGCTGCCGCGGCGCCCAATCCGGGTCCCCGAAGCAAGCCTCCTGATTTAAAGGTGAGCGCAGACCCTCCCCTGGCAAGCCCAGCCGGCGACTTAGTTTTCCCCGCCCTACGCAGAAATGCTTTAATAGGATAAAAGTGATAGGGAAGCCAGGCAAAGGTCAGAGAGGGTGACGGATGTTGGGCCAAGACCCTGGGCTGGACGTCAGGTACCGTTTGTGCCTCTGTCTTTCAGCTCCCTTCAGGCCTCTGTGTTTGTTCCTCATTATTCAGCAGAACTTCTGGTGACTCACCCATTCGAGATGGTTTGAATAATGTGTGTGAAGTGCTATTCCCACACAAAGGGCTGGAGAGACCCCAGATGCTAACTGAAAGGTTGACATCACTTTCCGTCCTGTAACATGGCAGGGGAAGAAAATGGCTGCTTGGGAGGCCAAGCAGAGGACCATTAGTTTCTTTTGCTGAATGGTTTCCTCCTTTTGGGACCTTCCTGGATGAAGCTCAGTTTGTCCATCGGTGAAAGGGGAGTGTGGATTTCTTGCCGTTAGGTGGAGCCAGAGGTTAAGCTAGCGCTTGGAGATCCCTGCCTGCCTGCTGAACCAACCCCTAGGGTGGAGAACTGACAGGTGGCCAAGCCGTGCTTGGGCTGGTTTGGGGCCTCGGTTCAAGTTGCACACATGCTGAGCTGGCAATTGGAACCGGAATCCGAAGGAGCCGATCCCATGCAGCTGGGAGTCCTTTATTTTCTGTCTTGAGGTTGCTGAGACTGTTGTCAAGCCGTATTGAATATATCTCTATATTAATTAAAACAGCGCCAGGATAAATAATGCACCTTTGCTGGAGCTGCCACAGGGACTGCAGGCTCAGGCTTCCCGAGCCGCCTCACCATGGGGCTGACCAAGTTGTCAGCCCAAGGAAGGAACTTAGATGCCTTGGAGATTGATGCCTCGGGGAGATTTTCTCCGGAGAGGGTGCAAGGTCTGGGCTAGGGGAGCGAGAGGACTCCGTTAAATAAAGCCTGTATCCTATGGCAGCAGCCACTAAGGAGCTAACCTGAATAAGCCAATGACATTCCTCGTTTGGCCTGAGCAGCTCAGAGTCAGGAAGTCAGAGCGCAGGTGAGTGTGCTCTTACCTGTGTGTGTTACCTGTCTGTGTTCCTTGGGGAGGCCGGGGGGGGGGGGGGGGTGGACAGCTGCCTCCTTGGGTGTACTTTTCAAAACTAAAGGTGACCTCTGGTTCTGTTGCTGCCCCTTTCGGGGGTTGGGGGCTAGCCTGGGTTTAAAGATGTGCTCCGTTGGGTAGTTCTGTGCAGGAAGCTTACACTGTAGTCAGGCCCAGGGAGTCCTCAGTGCCCAGCCGTCGGGTCTGAGCCCACCCTGTGTGGGTCCTATTTTAAATGAGATGGTGAAGGGGAAGGGGTGCTCTTAATGCTGACGTGGGGAGGGGGCCAGGTTTTTGCTGCAGACTTCAGCTTCATTAGATACAGATGGGCCGATACAGATGGATCTGGCCAGCAAACCCTGATTCCTTGACCAGATGGGACCATCGCCCTGAGTCCATGAGAAGCAGCCTTGGAACCCCCGCACTCTCCAGCTCAGGGTGGCAGTGGGAACTGTCGGCTCCATTCATTTCCACCTGCTGTCTTCATGAGGGAAGGTGGGCTGGTTGTGGTGTGGGGTGGGGATTGCAGTGTCTTTGTCTCTGAAAATAAAGCTGCTTTGAGAAGCTCGTTCATCTCCACCTTCTGATATCATCTCTCTTTTTTTTTTGGTGACACCCTCATTCTGGTTGGGGCAGATATAGCAACAACAAACAGGGCCGTTTTCTGTTTATGTCTGTTAACTTTATCGCATTTTACCAGGGTAGGGACTTCAGAACCAGACATGAACTTGGGGTCTATTGCAATTTGATTTGCTGTGTGATCTCAGGCAAATCACTCAACTTTTCTGAGCCTTTTTCTGGGGAAAGGGACTGGGAATATTGAAGAGTGTCCAAACTTGTTTTCTAATCCTGGAAAAGTTGTTTTCCAGTGATGGAAAAATTCCATAATTGGCTCTGAAACTGGGTAGAAGCTGACTTGTTTTAGATTTGATGGCAGCACCAGAAAGGAGCAGGTGGGGGCCAGCCCGGTGGTGCAGGGGTTAAGTTCGCATGTTCCGCTTCCATGGCCCGGGGTTCGCCGGTTTGGATCCCAGGTGCAGACCTATGCACTGCTTGTCAAGCCATGCTGTGGCAGGCGTCCCACATATAAAGTAGAGGAAGATGGGCACGGATGTTAGCTCAGGGCCAGTCTTCCTCAGCAAAAAGAGGAGGATTGGTGGTGCATGTTAGCTCAGGGCTAATCTTCCTCAAAAAAAAAAAAAAAAGAAAAGAAAAGAAGGGGCAGGTGTGATTTCTAACACCCTCTAACCCCACCCTTTTGCTTGACTGTCGGGAGACCAGCAATTCTGGCTTGCTTTTGTTTTCAGTTTAAACTTTGGAGATAGGAACTTTTGGTCCCTTAGTCCTACTTCTATTTTCTTGTGACAGCTCCAGGCTTTGTGATGGATTAAGTGCATGGGAAGAAATCATCTTGAGAAAGTAGCTAAAACATAAGAGGCTTGTCCGAAGCACCTCCACAGAGGTAGGGGCGAGAGGAGAAGAGAATTTTAGTCTTTGCCAAAGAGAGCTGAATGACGCCCTAACAGTAGCAGCCAGGGGTTTCCTGGGCGCCTGTGGTCTCTCTCCGCAGTCCCTCAGTGTTGTGGCATCTTACTTGGCACTGTAAATTTCTGCTCTGGGGCCAGGGATCTGTGATTATTGGGGAGGGCCAGTGGAAAGAAGGGAAAAGTGTGAAGCCGCAGTCTTAAAGGAGCCGTCTCAAAACCATAAGTGAAAAATAACCTGAAGATGGACGTTGCCCCCCAAGAGGCTTGTGCAGGCCCTCTGGGGGCCTTCTCAGCAACTCCATACACTGGACGTGCGCTTCCGGAGGATCTCAGCAGACGCTCCTGCAGTGGGAGCCCATAATCCAGAGTCACGTTGGAATCATTCTGGAATCCAGAGTCCAGCCTCTAGGGGCTCAGATTCCTGTTTAACCACTTGAGTTCATGTCTTGATTCATTTGTCATCATTATCCAGCCCTTCGCTGCTACCAGGTTCCCTGTCAGCTGGGAGGAGATGCCAGGACTGCTGGTTGCAGAGAGTCTTGGCTGACCAGAAGTACCCTGGAATTCTCCAGCAAGAAAACCCAGCTGCAGGAAGAATGGGAGTCGGGAGGGGCTAACGGGAAAACTGCAGAAAGGGACACAGAACACACGGTCTTTTTAAAGATACAGCGTGGTGGATGCTGCTGAGGCCTGGGACCACTCACGAAGCTAAGAGTCAGCTGGTTCTGTCCTGATGAGTTTTGGAGCCTGGAGGCAGGGGAGGAGATCTGCGACCTCACAGCCTCTCCGTGCAGCTGGAGAAATTGAGCCTTTCCTGAAAGGAAGGCCTAGGCTCTTCCCCTGGACTTGCCCTGAGGTTCCCTGTCCCTCACAAAAGCCCCTGCAAATAATTTCCCTAGGGGTTTCTGGCCAGTATTGATGCTTTTTCCCAGAAGAAAAAGGGGGAACTCCAAATATGTTATTCCAGTCCTGGTTCAAAGTGCTGTTGACTTCGGGCTTGGGCTCCAGCTTGTGTTCTTCATTCACGCTACGCGTGGTCTTCCTGCCTGCTCCGAGTGGAGATCAGGAAGAGCGGTTAGAAGCCATCGCTGAGGGGAAGTCACAAGGGAGTCCACTGCGAGTCTCCGTGCCGGCTTACAGCCTGTGCTGGTGATCACAGGGGCTTCAGCCCCTGTATGAATGGCCTGTGTAGAGAGCCCGCTGGAGGAGGGATTGTGGGTCACGCAGGAAAGGCATTGTTTTAGACTAAGGAATGTGATGCGCATATGAAAGTGTCTGAAAACACATGTGTACAGTTTAAATAACAATAGCAAAACAGCAGGCCCGCCGGGTGGCGCACTGCTTAAGTTCACACGCTCTGCCTTGGTGGCCCAGAGTTCACTGGTTGAGATCTCAGGTGCAGACCTACATACCGCTAATCAAGCCGTGTTGTGGCAGCGTCCCACACAGAAGAACTAGAATGGCCTACAGCTAGGATACATAGCTATGTACTGGGGCTTTGGGGAGAAAAAAAGAGAGGAAGATTCGCAACAGATGTTAACTCAGAGCCAATCTTCCTCACCAAAAAGCATAAAAAACAAAACAAAAACTGAAGGTCATAGCTTCTAAAAAAAAAAAAGAAAGGGAAAAAAATAGCAAAACAGACACCCCATCTACCCACTTCCGAAGTGAAGGAAGAGAACATTGACATTCCCAAGAAGCCCCTGCTTGTTTTTCTGTTCTTTTGTTGGTTTGTTTTACCTTTTTTGTAAGGCCCAGTGTTTACAGTGCCAAAATTTATGTGTTTCAGTCTCTCCACTTTTTCAGTGGAGGAGAAGACAAGCTACTTCATAGGGATGTGGCTGGCATGAAGGAGGGCATGTGTTCCAGGGCTCTAGGGGAGGGTGTGATGGCAGAGTGTGGCTCTACGTGGCCTTGCTGCATTATAAGGCTCCTCGTTCTACTTCAGAAGTGATGTATTCAGGCTTGAAGATTCCTGTAGTCTCAGTGGGAGCTGGAGCCCTGGGACAGGTTTCTTCAGGGGAGGTGGAATTGAGGTAGAACTAAGAACAGGGAAACGGGAGACGAGTTCTTCGGCCACGGGTACTGCCCTTGCCTCCAGGTGAGCTCCCAAACAGGACGGAAGACTTGCGAGAAATCATCCATCAAGGGACAGTAAGTTTAAGGGTGCTTGGAGCATCATGTGATGGAGTCAGAAACATGGGCTTAATCAGAAAGGTGTCCTGGGGGAGTGGGCTTAGAGCACAACAATGAAGAAAGAATGGAACATTAATTCCCAAACAAGAGGAAAGGGGCTTTCTGAGTGGGGGAAGTGAAATGCAAGTGCCAACTCTTTTGTAGGGCCTGTGTCCTTTTGGACTGAAGTGGCAGTTGTCCTCCCAGCCCTGTAAATGGTCAGGAACAGTGGAGGCGCGTGGAGAATGCTGAGGGTGCCGGTTTCTATCCCGCCTGCACCTCCTGTGAGGCGGGCCGAGGCCCTGCGGCCTGGCACGGCCTCGCTCCAGCCTCCACCTCCAGTAACATCAGAGCAGCCCTGTGTGTGGGTGCGGGCGGGGCTGATGGCCCCTGGGAAAGCATGTGGCGGTGGAGCTCTGTGTCCTGCCACACGCCTGGTTCCAGATGAATTCCCAGCTGCTCTAGTTCCAGTGGGGACTGTCTTGCAGGCTCAGTATTTACAGAATGTGCTTCTTTTTGTGTATTTAATTGTGTCTTAACTGAAATCTCATTAATAAGAATCTCTTCCTCAACAAGGAATTGAAACATTCCATAGGACCTGAATTTGGGGCTGAAGTTTAAAGAAAGTGTGGCTCTCAGGCTGGGAAGAAAGCTCAGGTGGCCTCTCAGTGGTGGTCTTAGAGGCCAGTTCAAAACTCATGTCTATTTTCATCTCTCTTCGAAGAAATGGTGTCTCCCTTGGAAATCCTCATAGACTCGGAGGGTGCTTTCTCAGAACAAGGGGCTGTGACTGGACAGGGCCCACCTTTATCAGCCAAACACTTAAGCCTCTCTCCTTGGGAGACGTTAGAACAAAGCTGTTGAGGGATAGCAGGTACGTTTTGTGATTGTGTGAGAAAAACAGTATTTTACTTTTCAAACCAAAAAGCTAAAGGCTTCCTTAGTCCACCCAAGTTAACTGAGTGATGACCACTTGGAAAACAAAGCTGCCGGTATGGACACGAGCCCTGACCTAAGCCGTGTGTGAAGACCTGAACACACTCGGGCTCCTGGTCTGTGTTCATCTGCTGCCAGCCAGCTCAGTCTCGGCAGCTGGTCAGATGGCAGCCTGAGACAAGGGCTTCAACTGCAGTGGACGGGTCTGGGGTAGACACGAGAAAGCTGCTGCACCGAGCATTTTAAATCTTTGGAAAAGGTAGTTGTCGAAGGATTGAATCACCTTTTTAAGATGGTTTTGTAGACTTGGATAGTTTCCACTCAGAAAATGAACGCACAAATAGTGAGGTGGCAATCGCCTTGTTTGTGTTGAGGCTTCTGCCAGGTGGTCTTAGGGACACAAAGATAGAGATGATACAGCTCCTGCCCTCCGTTCGCTCCTATCCGCATCGAGGCTTCCATCCATAAGCAGAGGAGAAGTTGGATAACAGTTTGAGAGAGCACTAGAAGCCATGTCACAAGGCAGGACGTGATTAATTGCAGGATGAGTGGTGCAGATAATGAGCTCGAGTGCAGAGCCACGTGGTGAGATCTGCAGACTGGTGTGGTCAGGGGGCTTTGCGCAGGGGGAGGCGGTGGAGGATGGGCGGGATGGGCGGGATGAGAAGACGCAGAGAGAGGGCACGGTGTGCAGGTAACTTTAATAAAAACGTTCCACGCTGGCATACGTCAGTTGGTTCTGCCTGAAGACCCAGTGGGCGCGGTCACCTTTCCCGACTTGCATGGGCTCCAGGCAGAATTGTCTAAGCAGGAAAGGAATTAAAATAAAATTGGGGATGGGGAAATCATTTGCCCCTGAGTTGAGATCTGTTTTTTAATGTCAGCTGTGATGCCAGGGAAGAAAAACATGATTCCAAAAATCTTTCATCGCTATGTTTCTAACAGAAGCCCCAAACAGGCCTGAAGAGTTGCGCTGTTCACTCCTCTCCATTATGTGGTCGTCAGCGCCAGACCTGGGGTGATGCTTCCTCTCGGCTCCAACTCAGGTTCCCCACCCAGAGCTTCTTAAGGACAACTGGAGACTTCCGCAGTCACTTTGTATCCCGAGAGTAGGACTCTGTGGGTTTTCACAGCGATTAGCTCTCTGATGCTGGCCCTGTTTCCATAGAGACCCTATAAATAGAGGCACGTTGGCGACCTAGGCTTGCTAAGGCTCACGGTGACCCAGTCACCCCACTGAACGCTCCCAGCCCAACCAGTGGTGGGCAGAGGGAGTGTGAGACCCAGGTGGGAGGAAGGGACGTGCAGTCGGCTGCCGGTACGATAATTAGCTGTGGGTTAGTGTGACTTTTTAAAATCCTTTCGGCTTTTCTGGGAGTTGTTAAAAACATGGGGACCTGTAGGAATTAGAAGCCGCTTTAGGCTATTTTTAACCAGATGGTGCCAAGACACTGTACCCTGGAGCGTTTTACTCGTGCAGCTGTGTTTGCAGATTTTGGAGCAGACTTCCCCTTCTGAGGACCCACACCCAGGGGGGAAAACGGAGGAAGCCCAGCTGTTCAGAGACCACAGGCTTCTCAGGAAGGAACCTTCGGAAACCATCTAGTCCACTCTTTCTTCCTGAGAGAAGGAGGGCGCCCAAAGAAAACGGGTCCTTCCTGCCCTCAAAGGCAGCTCCAGGCAGAGACGCAGACTCCCCTCGTTTGCCCCCCGGGTGTCGGCCCCTGACCCCCCCCCCCCTCCTTTCTGAGCGGCTCCTGCCTCCGGGCAGTTCTGGGACAGTTCTTGCTTATTCTTGTGGGTCAGGAGGGCTCTGCTTGGGTCCCACCTCTAACTCTGAGACATCTCCACTCTCTCTTCCTAACACATGGTTTCGTTTGGCCAGCAAAATGGTTTCTGGCAGCTGGGGAAAAGCAAAAGTCAGTGTGGAAAAGCAAGTGACATTTAGTAGCTGGAACCGGTTAGTCAGAGCAGGTGGCGCTTCCTGCTGCATTGGAGGCAGTTCCCTCAAGCTAGTCACCATGGCTTTCCTCGTTTTCCAGAACTTGTGGCTGGTTATGTGTATGTGATGAGGTTTTTTTTTCAATGCTTACCATGTGATGTCAAAACCCCTTAACCGTCTCCTCCTGGACACCACGTGCAGAAGCAACCTGGCTGCATGTCACCCTATTTTCTCGCCTGCACCTTGTAAGTAAGGAAGAACCCCTTCGTTTGGAGCAAGACGCCGCTCCCCCCATTATTCTTTGTCGTCTTTTTGGTCTTTCCCTCGTGCCTGCCGTAGACTGCAGCAGACTCAGAGCTGCTGGGGCAGAGGTTCTGCGGTCACTTGAGTCACCATCCCTGGCTTTCCTTCACCTGCAGGACAAATGGGGAGGTGGGAAATGAAGGCCCTTCTTGGTGGTTAAAGGTCTTGCCCAAGCCCCACAATGTGGCATGGGCAGATCCAACGCTATACCTCAGGGACCTAACGCCCCTTGGCCCAGGCATTTTTGTTTTGTTTTAATCCTGCCTTTGATAATGTTCTGGGACACACGTCAATACTGTATCTACTTGAGTCTTGGAATTAGTGTGTGAGCCAGTGAAGGTAAATTAGACTAGAAGTTGGGGGTTCATCTGTGTGACTTAGATGAGCCACTTAACTGTGCTGGGCCTCAGTTTCTTCATCTGCAAAATGGAGTCACTGATGCTTCATCTGTCCCACCCTCCCTCCTGAGGTTAGGCTGGCGTCAGGCTAGAAGGACAGCATAAATTGGAAAGTGCTTTGAATAATGCTGTTGTATAACATTAGAAACATTAGAAACAAACTGACCAAGGATTTTAGGCTCTAAGGCAATATGGCAGACAGTGATGGTTGCTGTCCACAGCACCCCGCCCGTTTCCCGGGGCTGAGGGAGGGGAAATGCCTGAGAGCTCCAGGACCTCCGGGGAAGGCTTGCGAAGGGTAGCTCTTTATCTGTGTGGATATGGAAGAGGGGCCACAGTGTAGGAGAAGCCAGGTTAGGAGAGGAGAAATCGGCCTGGAATAGGATGCTAGGAAGACAATTTGCAATATGGACTGTGACCATTTGGTAGAAGCAGCTGGGCAAATGCCAGAGCCAGCTGGCCCCTCCGCGATACCTGGAGGGAGGTCTGGTATCAGCTCGGGTCTGAGATTGTGTAACTTATTTGGTGTGTAAAATGGGTGATGTAAGGGTCCCACCTACTGTGAAGATTGTGAGGGAACTCCAGTGAGGTGAAAATGAAAATCCTAAACTTTTATACAAATGCAAGAAAGTACAGTAATATCCAGATGTAAGTGCGGCCGTCTACACAAACAGCGCTGAGGTGTGAGGTCACAGTAAGAGCGGGGCCAGCGAGTTCGGAAGACCTGAAGATGTGTTTTTCTTGGTTGCTGCAAGGGCTAAGTTTTCCGCTCTGTAAGTTTGTTTCTAGAAACAAAGGAACCCAGCACGTGTAATTTGGAATGTTTTTAAGTGGCTGAAGCTGCCTCATGAGTTTATGGGTGGTTCCCACGGGTGAAGACCCACTGTGGCGCACTGCGCCCCCCGCGCTGGGTTCTGAGCTTCCCTCCCCGGTCACAGAGTGTGGGTTCTCACCTGTCCTTCCAGGTCCCAGCCCTCCTCCCGCTGGCCCTGACACCTGCCTGGGGGCTCAGCCTGGCTGCATGCGCCCGCCCGCTGACCGAGGCAGCTGTCTGGATGGGGTCGCACGTGGTTCTGCCAAGCACGGGCAGGCCGGCCGCCCTTCTCTGAGCCGTCTTGCTTGGGGAGCCCGTGCAGAATCTCGGCAGCAGAGCTGAGGCGGGGGGCGGGGGGCTGGGGCTGGGGCAGCCTGGGCTCCAGGGCCTCCTCAGTCTGTTCCAATTTGAGGGGAAAGACGCCCGTGTGGGTAGCTGTTCTGACATCTATGCCAAAGAAGTGTTCACGTCTCTGCCTGCACTGCAGGGTGCACCCATGGAAGTAAAGTTTATTCATTTATTACGTTTACCAGTTTGTTATAAAGGGTACAGATGAACAGCCAGATAAAGAGGTACATAGGGCGAGGTCCAGAAGGGTCCTGAGTGCAGGAGCTTCTCTCCCGATGGAACTGGCGTTCACCATCCTCCTGTCACGTGGATGTCTCCATCAATCCGGAAGCTCCAGTAATGTTTATTTTATTGCCAACTCTATCAAGAATGTGATTGGCTACAAATATCAGAGTGTCATACTAGAGTTGTGTAGACACAGATAGGTTTCTTTCTTTCCTGCAGCAAGAATCCCAGGACATGCATTCACAACTGGTTTGGTGGCTTCACAGGGCCATCAGGTTCTCAGGCCTGTCCTGTGTTTGTAGGCCTTCGTCATCATGCCAGTCATCTTGTGGTTGCAAGATGGCTGCTGCATCTCCAGGCATTACCTCCACGTTCCAGATGGGGAGAAGTATGAAGGGCCAGTACCTTTATCAGGAAAGCAAGTGTTCCGAGAAACGCTCACTTTGCTTTTCATTGGCCAAAACTATACCATGTGGCTATTCTTAGCTGCAAGGGAGTCTGATGAAGCAAGAATTTTTAGCAAGGCTCATTAGGACCATGCAGTTTGGGTGGTAAGGAGGAAAGGGGAATAGATACTGGGTAGGCAATTAGCAGTGTCTGCTACAACAGTATAACCTGCATGTATGACCTGATTTTCCCAGGCAGTGAGGCATCTTTGGAAACGGGGGGGCCTTGTGGTCTGAAAGAGCCAGTGCAGCTTGAAGGGCCTGGGGGCAGGGGAGAATCAGTCCAGAGGGATGCAACCTCGCAAGCCGAGTGCTGCCAGGCCCCAGGCCCCAGCCTGGCCACAAGGATATCGTGACCAGTGACCTGAACCCCCTTGTTAATTGGGAATGTCCTGTGGGGCGCCACGGGGTGCATTTCTTTGGGAATGAAAAGAGTGGGTCTGGGCTGCCCCCTTCTGCAAGGTGACCTTTTAGGTATGACGGGCCATTCACGGGGATCATCCAGATTCAGACAGCTGCAGTGGCGGCACGGACCTCCCGAGAGCAGACCCCTCCCCCGCCCCCAGCAAGGGGCGTCTCAGAGCCCTCCACTCACCAGGCTCTTCATCTCTCCCCTTAAGAAAATCCAGCAGCTCTCGGAGGGCTCCATGTTTGGCCACGGCCTGAAGCACCTGTTCCACAGCCGCCGCCGGTCGCGGGAGAGGGAGTCCCAGACGTCTCAGGATTCCCAGCAGCAGCAGCAGCAGGGCCTGTCTGACCATGACTCCCCGGACGAGAAGGAGCGCTCCCCGGAGATGCACCGCGTCTCCTACGCCATGTCCCTGCACGACCTGCCCGCGCGGCCCACCGCCTTCAACCGCGTGCTGCAGCAGATCCGCTCCCGGCCCTCCATCAAGCGGGGCGCCAGCCTGCACAGCAGCAGCGGGGGCGGCAGCAGCGGGGGCGGCGGCCGGCGCACCAAGAGCGGCTCCCTGGAGCCCCAGCGTGGCAGCCCCCACCTGCTGCGCAAGGCCCCCCAGGACAGCAGCCTGGCCGCCATCCTGCACCAGCACCAGTGCCGCCCCCGCTCCTCCTCCACCACCGACACCGCCCTGCTGCTGGCTGATGGTGGCAACGTGTACCTCTTGGCCGAGGAGGCCGAGGGCGTTGGCGACAAGGTGAGACCGGGCAAGAGCAGGGCCTTCGGGGTGGGGGTGGGGGTGGGGGTGGGGGGGCTACTCAAGAGGCAAGAGCCGCCTGCTGAGGCATGTCTGGACCTGGGGAGCTGAGCTGGGGACCGTGCCTGGTGGGGGTGGACGCCCTGCCGCCTGCAGAGCTGTCTGCCTGGTTGAAGGCGTCAGAGATAGACTAAGCCAAAAGCAAGAGATGACCCCCAAATGGCTAATTTCTGTTTGTTTAGGAGTTTGTGTTTCAGAATTGTCTTTTGCTCAGGCTGATGTTGGTTTTGGTTTGTTTTCCTTAAACACACTATCAAGAGGCAGTGCCTACAGTAGTTAAGAGCACAGATTAGCACCAACCCTGGTTCTGCCACTTGGGCTGCATCAGTCACTTAAACCTCTTTGTACCTCAATTTCCCTGACTGAAAATGGCGATAATGGGCCAGCCCGGTGGTATAGCAGTTCAGTTCATGGGCTCTGCTTCGGGGAACCGGCGCCAGTTCGGATCCTGGGTGTGGACATACACACCACTTGTCAAGCCATGCAGCAGGCGTCCCACATATAAAGTAGAGGAAGATGGGCATGGATGTTAGCTCAGGGCCAGTCTTCCTCAGCAAAAAGAGGAGGATTGGTGGCGGATGTTAGTACAGGGCTAATTTTCCTCAAAAAAAAAAAAAAAAGAAAAAGAAAATGGCGATAATAATAGCAGAGTTGTAGGATTAAATGGGTTCGTATGTGTAAAGTACTTGGAATGGAGCCGGCACAGTATCGTTTTTGTTGTTACCAACAAAGGTAGGGGAGGGATCGTGGAGGGTTGTTTGGGGAGGAGAACATCTAGTTTGGTACTTCATGAATTTCTGTGTTCACTCTTTTATTCATGTAACAAGTATTTTTTGAATAATTGTTATGTGCTGTAAGAACCCACAAGCCAGAGGGGCAGGGAGACAGATGGGTGAATGGACAGAACAGGGTGAAAAGGCTGTGATAGAGGCTGTGGGGGCTTCGGGCGGGCGGGGGCAGTTGGTGAAGACTTTCTGGAGGAACCCATCGACTGAGTCTTGAAGAAGGAGTGCCCTTCAGCCAGGGAAGAGCTGAGAGGAGGGCAATGGCGAGCGAGGGTGCAGCATGTACAACAGCAAGTGAGCTGGTGCCAGGGGCTGTGAGGGGTTCATCGTGGTTCAAGCCTCCAGCACTTTTGAGGACTGACAGGTGGGCAGAGGCTTGATCACAGGGTAGGGTGAAGCTATCAAGGGGTGTTAGGCAGGAAACTGGGGAGAGGAGGTCCCTCTGGGTCTCAGTGTAGACAGTAGATTGGGAAAGGGGACAGGAGTGCAGTCCTGGAAAGTGTTTTTGGAGCTATTGCAGAAGTCCAGGCTGCAGTAGTGAGAAGGGAAAAGAGGAGACAAGTTCAGAAGACATTTGGGAGTTAGACTCCACAGTACCCGGTGAGAAAGTGGACATGCGAGACAAAGGCAGGGAAGGACTGAGGAGGATCCTAGGGTTTCTGCTGTAGCAGCTTCAGGGATGGGGTGTCCTCTAGTTGAGGAAGCACAGGAGGAGCGTGTTTTGGGAGGAAAGTGATGAGTTCAGTGTTGGATGTGTTGAGTTGCAAGTGTGTTTGGGAGCTGTCCAGCTGGGGAGCACCACCTGGCAGTCCGGTTCATGGGGGAGAAATGGGCAGGGTGGGTGCTCTGGAGTCAGCACTGAGCTTGAAGTCATGGGTATGGATGCGACCCTCAAAGGGCACATGTTGAGTGAGAAGGAGGCCAAGGACAGATCCGACATGTAGGCAACAGGGCAGCCAGATATGTGGGAGTGAACCTGGAGAGAGATGATGCCAAAGCAAAAGAAGAAAGGAGTTTGAAGAAGGAAGTACTCAACAGAGTGAGATGCGGCAGCAGTGCGCGGGCAGATGTGGGTTTGGAAATGTACGCGGGCAGTATCAAGCAGTACAGTCATTGATCCCTGGCAAGAAATCAGTCTCAGTGGATTGAGGAGATGGCGAGAGTGGAAGCAGCACCTGCCTCTTGTCTGGAGGAGAAGGGACAGTGGGGTCTGGTTGAGGCAGTCTGGGTTTTGTTGGTTTTTGAAAGATGGGTAGGGAGGGTTGCAGATCACATAGGGCCTGATAGGCCAGGAAAAGGGCTTTTGACTTTTTTCTGAGTGAGCTGGGAAGTCATTAGGCTTTGTACAGATGAGCGACACCTTTTAAGAAGGTCACTCTGGCTGCTGTGTGGAGGATAGGCTGGGAGCCGGCGGGGAGGGTGGGGTCCAGCTGGGAAGCTGTTGGGCCCTCCGGGGTGGGATGACCGTAGCCTGCCGTGGGGTAGGCGTGTGAAGGTGTGGAGAAGCAGCTGGGTGCTGGATTTGCCTCAGAGATTGAGCTACAAAGGTTTCAGATGGGTGTGGGGCATGATAGAAAGGGAGTGGGCAAGGAGGGCACACAGGTTTTTGGCCTGGCATGTGGAAAGAAGAAACTGCCATTAACTGAGTTGGGGAAAACAGCAAATGGAACCGATGTCTGGCAGGGGCTGTGGGGGGCCGAAATCAGAGCTAGGTTGTAGACATGTTATGTTTGAGATGACTATTAAACATCCACGTGGAAGTGCCAAATAAGCAGTCAGATGTATGAGTCTGGAGTCTTGGGGAGAGATCCAGGCTGGAGGCATACATTTGGGAGTTGTCAGCATGTAGATAGTATTTGAAAATGATGGCACTGGACCATTTGCAAGCACAGTTTCAACTGTGGAGAAGTCTGTTCCAAGAGTGAGATCTGGATGTGTCAGCTAAAAGGGTAACGTGCCTTGTGGAATGGAGCCCTAGAGGGGCCCAGTGGAATGAAGCAAGTTGTTCGGACATTAATGAGCAAGCGGTCTGCATGCAACTGCTGCCAGGCCCACCTCTCACTGCTGAGGCAGTGAATACATTTTAAAATGGAATTAGAAAAATCCTGCCAAGCAAGGGTCTCTGGTACTACAGCTATTTTACGGGGAGGGAGAACGTGAACCTTGTAGTCTCCAGCTGCCTGAGCAGACGGAGTGGGTGGGCAGTGGGCACCGGAGGAAGCTGGCAAAGGGTTGCTGATGTTTGCTGACTGGGGATGCGGGGGCCGGGGTCGGCCGGGGTGCGGGGCAGGGTGTAAGCCAGGGAGCTTCTCCAGGAGGCTTCTCCACGTGGCTGTGTTTGCTCTTCACACTACCCTGAGATATCCGGAGGGAAGCAGGGTTCTCTTCTTGCTGCAGTGGAAGGCCAGGCCTGGAGACTCTTGAGTGAGCTGACTAGGGGGCCGGTTGCCTGGGTTCAAGGTGGTAATGGGGGAAATGGTTGTTGCTATGACTGTTTTCCATCCTTATTTAAAACTTTCAGCTTTCCAAAGCTTTGTCTTATATATTGCCTGGTTAATCTTAACAACGCCCCTGTGGAGTTGCCAGGGTAGGTGTTATTGTCTCTGTTTTACAGATGAGTAGACTGAGGCCTGGAGCAATCAGAGGCTGCTTGCTTGAGGGCACCCAGCTAGTTCTTGGCAGAGAAGAGACCGGACCCCGTGTTTCCAGCGTGTCCACAAGACCAAATTGAGCTCTGCAGGCACTAAATCCCCGGGGATCGCTTTAGGCAATATCCACAGGGCGCAGGCATGCCTCAGCCCAGGAGGGGCTCATCTCTTGGTTTCCATTTGCCCTTTAGTGATCAGCTTTCTGGACCTGGAGCTGTCCCTCCAGGGACGGACGTGGCCCTGGGGGTCTTGAGGGGTGCTTCCACATCCCGAGGAAAGGGGTCTTCCAGTTGTCAGAAGCCCTGCCCTGTCAGCTGACTTCCCCAGACCCAGAGACCAGTGGTTGGTGTGAGAAGCTGTGGTGGTTCCACCCCCGTCTCTGGGCATGAATAGACGGTATTCTTCTCTCTCTAGTAAACAGGGCCCCACATGCTCTCTGTGAGCTCCCTGGTGATTACTAGCATCTATTTTTAATTCATAAGCCTCCTCCACCACCCACACCCCTTGCCATTGTTTAGAACTCACCAGCTGGCTTTCGGACCAGAGCCGGCCCTGTGGGGGTTGAGTTACTGAAACACCCTGGAGGCAGCTAAAGTTCCCGGGCTGTCCTAGAGAGGCTCAGCCCAGCCCCACCCTAAGAAAGTAGGGGACCTGGCACCCTAAGGAGAGTAGGGGTGCATCAGAGGGACAGATAGGGGCTCCTGGTCCCAGGAAGCAGCTCAGCCGTGGTGATGGAGTTTGGCTGTCATTTGTTCCCTCCAGATCCAGTTAGCTGTCATCGGGGTTGTGCCTTAAATGATTTCCCTTTAAAACAAACACAAATTGCTGTCTCAGACTCGCCATTCTGCTTTCTACTATTTGTGTGACACTGAGCAAGGTAGCTGTTCTCTCCGTCTTATGTCTATAAAGTGGAGAGAAATTGTCGTCATTCGTTGGTGCCCTGGGGCGTTGGTAGGTGAATGGAGAATGCAGGCGATGTCGGGGTTCTCCGTCTGTGTATGGACTTAACCTCTGGGACCCCTGGGCCCTGGAGGCTGCCGCAGGAACCACGGGTGGTACGTGCAGAGCAGTGGAGTTGGGCTCCCTGGTCCCTGGGCATGTGGGTCTCCACGCTCTTTTTTGCTGAGCGGCAGTTCCTAGAATGTGTGTACTCTCGGGAAAGTGGGCTAACTCTTCCTCCTGCCTTCGTTGCCCGCCCCCAGACTTTATGGGAGTGGTTGAGCCCCTGCAGGGGTCCCATGCTGGGACCCCTTTCCGCCATTTCTTCCATGTCTAGCTTGGTCATTGCTTCCCTCTCAGCCTGTTCAAAACCTCTCTCCAGCTGTCCCTACGTTCCTCTCACCCCTTCTGGGTTTGTGCAGGGTGCACTCAGCTAGAGGGTCTGGGGAGAGGAATGGCGCAAGTGTGCTGGCTTTATAGCCGGCTCTGCCGGGCTGGCCCCTGGCCTTGCCCTGGCCGCCCCTTCTCCTGTATGTAGTGTGGCTGGTCCCCTCTGAGGACCAGGAGTAGGGTGGGGCGGGAGCCGGGAGCTCACAGAGGGCACCTGGCAGCCCCAGAGACCAGCACGGAGGTGCTCAGCGGCAGGACGACAGGCCAGCCTGCTGCTCTCTGGCTTTGAGGGCACACAGGGTGGGAGAGGGGGCCAAGGTCTCTCCAGTCGTGTTGCGGGGTGTGGTGGGAGGGTGGAGAGATGACGCCGTGACTGGATGCTTCCCTGTGGCCTCATGGAGGCGTTATCTCCAGGCCCCAGACAGAGAAGGCAGTGGTGTTCTGCCATCACCTGAACCAGATCAGACCTGGGACAGCCTCTTCCCTCGGTACTCCTCCACAGATTTATCCAACAACAAGATTCCTTCTCTGCCCTTGCGTAAATAAGCACCCCTGTTTACTTCGAGGGGTGAGAGTGAGGGCCGCTCTTGACTCCAGGCCCTTGCCAAGAAGACAGCTCTTGGCTGGCGCCAAGGGGCCCTGGTTTATGTGTGTCTGGGAGCCTGCTGGTTCAGAGGTGGGTGGGGTCAGCTCGTTGAGAGTTTTCACACGTGTCCCCTGGGCATCTGGGGGAGGCCAGTCAGTTCATCTGTGGGGCCTCCTGATGTGTCTGGGCTTGGAGGCCAGGTTACATGGGAGGCCGAAGGGGCTCTGCTCCAGGGTCCAGCTGGGTCCCCTGGTCTGTCCACACAAATACATCCACCTTCAGAGCTGTGTGATGCTCCGCCTGTCCTGTCACCTCTGGACACGCTTGGGTCTGTGCCTGTCTGAATGCACCCCCAGTTCCTGGGGGGGACAGCTGCCTTCTCTGTTCCCCTCCTGCACCCATCTCGTCCCGTCTTCCCTTCTCTCTTCCTCTGCATGGAAAGGCCCCTCAGGCAGAGGGAGAGCCGGAAGCAGGCAGCCGCACGGCCTCCCGAGACTGTGCCTATGCTGCTAGCTGCTTGCCAGGCCCAGGCAGGGCGACTCTGCAGTTGCCATGAACGCTCGCTCCCTGTCCCAGCAGTCCAAGCCCCTATTGCCCTGGGGCCTTCAGGCCCCGCCATAGCCGTGTGTCTTGTGGTACCTGGGAGTCAAGAAGTTCTTCCTCTAGTCTGATTTGAGTTCCTCATGTTCAGGTGAAGCTCCTTGCCTTTTAGGAATCCTCTCTGATCAGGAGGGGGCCAAAAAGTGAGGACTCTGCCCCTTACCCAAAGCTCTGACACCAGAGACCGTAAGCAGCAGCCCCCTCCTGACTTTAGAGTGGAGTTGTGGGCTCAGTTAGCTGCCCCATCAGGCCACTGGCCTCCAGAGTTAGCCTTTATTCGTTTTCCCCGCAGACATCCATGACTTTCTTTCTAGATAGTAAGTTCCCAGTGCTCTCCAGATTAGCTCTGGCATCTGGGAGTACAGACTTTCCCAGGTGCAAGGGGCGAAGTTAGATAGCGTCCAAGGTTCCTGGCAAGACCTGATGTTGTACATTCTTAATCTGCTGGTCTCTAAGCTCGGGCCACAACCTTGAGGGAGTCTCTGGGGCTCTATGCAGCCCCTAGGCGCTGAGATGATGCCAGCCCAGACACAGGCGGGAGATGCCAGTCAGGTCCCCAGCCTTCTCCCTCAGGGTCCTCAGCCTCGGCCTCAGCTCCCTCGGACACCTCAGCAGAAGGTGTGCCAACGTTTGGGTGTCAGCCCCCCATGCCAGAGCCAATAACAATCAGCACCAAGAGGAGCTCTGTGTCATCCAGTTCCAGACGGCAAGGAGCCGGCGCTATATGTGGGAATGGGTCATGGGAGCTGGCACAGGTCTCCCCAGCCACCAGGCACATTCCTCCCTGGACCCAACACATCCCTGAGATGTGAAATGTGACCCTGGTCCCCTCTGGTGCCAGATGAGGCAATGGAAATACAGTATCATTAACCTGATCTGTGCTTCTGCCTCTTTTTTCTTTTTGTAGGCACAGTTTGGGCTTTCTCTGTTTATACCCCATGGGGCGGAGGGCTCTGAAATAGAAGCAATGATGAATGCACATGCCCCATTGCGTTCTTTCTAGGTTCCTGGGGAACCAAGGGCTCTCCTGCCCTGCAGTGGGGGGCTGGAGGCAGTGAGTGAAGTCTCTGGGAACAGTAGCCTTCTCTGACCTCCCTTCCCTCTCCAGTGACAGGTGCTGGGGTTTTGCAAGCAGCTTGTCTAACTGTTCTTGGTCCCCGGCCCCTGTTCCCCACATCCTCCAGGTGCTGACTCAGATGCCCCTGCTGTGTTTGTCTCTTTGACTTTCCCCAAATCCTGGATTTAGGGAGTTCTTACTGCATCCTTTTCCACCTCTCCAGATACCCCACCACTGGATAGCCAGTATTCATATCTACTGAATAATTCAGCATTCTCAGCCAAAGCTAAATCAGATCCAGAATGATACTGTGACCAGGAGGCCTCCTTTGGGTAGCTGGAAAGGTGAACCCTGCCCTGGAAAGACAGGTGCTATGTAATAGTAACTGCATTATATAAGGTTTCTTCATTGCCTGAGAAGGCAGCTTCAGACCCAAATATGATCTGGGCCCCATGCCTGTCTACAGACTCCTTAGGGGCTCAGCAGCATCATGGACATGCCCCCAGGCCTTGTCGGTCACGTCCCTTTGACATGTCCCTTGGAGCTTTCCTGGCATTGGCACTCAGTTGAATGGCACCCTACAGCTTGCAGGATGCTTTCACATACATTTCTCGTTTAATCGCGTCAGCTCTGGTAAGGTCTGAGCCCTTGACAGCAGGATGCCTCAAGATTTCTGTGTTTCAATCCTCAGATTTTTGAAAGGAATCGTTCTAAATTATTCTTGACAAATAGGGTGGGTTGGAGGGTGCTCTGCTTGCTAAAAACTGCCCAAAAAGAAGACGCTGCTTCCTCTCTGGGTCACTTTCTCCTGGACCTGTCCCCAATGTCCTCTCCCCTAGGAAAATAGAGCGGCCATGAGAGGCACAGAGTTGTCCATCTCTTCTACCCGCCTGGCACCAATTTCGATTTTCCTAAAAGTGACTAGGTGAGTGGTTCTCTCCACCTTCTGGAACCTGGCTCGGGTCTGTGCCTGAGGAGGCCTCCCCCAAGGAGTGTGCGTGGCCTTAGACAGAGGACAGAGGACCAGGGTGAGGGGAGGAGATGCCCTCCCCCCTCCCTGGAAGCAGCTGAGAGGCGGCCTGGCGTGTGCCCGCTGATGTCCCCCACTGCTCTCTCCACCCTGGCCTTTCCCGTCTGCCTTTCTTCTCGTGTGGCAGCGCCCCCACCTGCTCCTAGGAAATGTGCCTACCTCAGTTGCTCCCGTTCACCCTGAAGAATGGGAACCTTCCTCCCGCGTTTCCCCAGGGCAAGCAGGGCTCTCTGGGACATGAGTTTCTAAGAAAATGCACCTTCTGGCTGGGCCTAAAAGTGAGTGGTAGGGGAGGGCACCTCTGAAGACGGACCCCTTCGCGCACCCCCATTTCCTGGAGGTGAGCCTCAGAGAAGAGGGGCCTTTCACGCAGGCCTCCTCACTGGGAGGCCTTCCGAGCACGTTTGGAGGCTGAGAGTTTTTAAGGCCTCACCTTGTATTCTCAGCTGCTAAATTTAGCTGCTTTTCAGCTTAGTCTTTGCTCCTAAAGCCTGTGACTTCTCAAGTTTCCCATCCTTCAGAAGGTATGGTTTGTACTTTTTTCCCCTAAGATAAAAAAAAGTAAGTAGGATGATAAAAAAAAAAAAAAAAAAAAAGAGGGGACTGAAGAACAATAACCAGGGGAAAGGAAGAGACGATAACAAATTAAATATTGAGAGTATTAAAGGAAGAAGGGACATGCATGGCAGTTAAGGGAAGAGAAAACCAAACCAGGCAGGCCCAGTGAGAGAGGGGCCGAGTGCCGCTGGACGTGCAGAGGGGAGCCTCGCGCTGGGGCCTGGGCGTCCTTACAGTGTTGCCTTCCGGGACAACAAGAGCCTGTCCGTTGCCCCTGGGTTCAGGCCACCCTGGAAAACTGGAAAGAGTGAGGCCAGAGCCCCCTGGCACTGCGCACCCACCGGAGCCTGCGAATCGATGGCGACGCCCACCCTGGTGGCTGGCGGGGCCTGCGTCTCTGCTGCGCCAGAGAGGGCCAGCCGGCCAGGACTTAGCAGGGAGCACGCGCCGTGGCACCGGCCCAACAGCGCTTTCTCTTTGCAACAGGAAAGTTGCTCTGTGGCTCGTGTCCTTTGCCTCAGTGCCCATGCGGCTCTGCCCATGTCCACTGCCACTCTTTCAACTTTGCTCCTGTGGCCACTGCTTTCCTGGCTTTTTCTGTTCCAGCAAAGTCTTCCAGGTACCTTCTAGAATGACTGTAGTGTGTGTGCACCTGCACATGTGGTGAGGGAGCCTGAGGACTAGTCGTCTTTTTCTGTAAAATCTACATGTCAGGCGTTTTCACTCATGTTCCCGTTTTATCTCCACTGCAGCCCTGGGGGATAATGATCATATGGACCCTTTTGCAGCTGGGAAAACTGAGACTCGGCTGCAGAGGGTCTCCAGGGCTCAGCTTCTTCACCCCTCCTGCGCCCCTGAGGCCACCGACCTCGCTCCCGCGGCCTCCTCCTCCAGGCTGCTCTGTGGGTGCTGCTGCCTCCTCTGGCGGTTGTGAAGCCCATGGGCAGGGCCTGTCGAGGCTGCTGCGCTAGCGAGCGGCAGGGTGAGAATTTACAGCGGCCTTCTGACGCCAGGCCCGCGGCCGCGCCACTGGCAGGCTTCGCCAGCGCCCACGGAGCCGGCCTTGGCACGTCTGCCTGCGACAAACCCGCCTGCCTTCTACCAGGGCTCTCCCACCCCTCACTCCTCACACACTCCTCCCATTGCAGTCACGGATGCTGAGTCTCAGAGCCTCTGCTGACTCGACCAGGGTCTCGTAGCAACAACAGAACTGAGACCCAAGCCCAGGGCTGAAGTCCCTTTCCCACCGTGTCAGGATGCCTCGGGCTCTGTTCCCCACCCCTACACAGGAAGCCCTGTGTCCTTGGGAGATTTGGGAGCAGACTCTGGAGGAAAAGGGCTCTCCGTTCTGCTGGCAGACACCCCCTCGTCCCTCTTAGCAGACTGTTGGTTCTCCCCTGAGCTCCACCTCCCTTCTCCGCTGCTCCGTTACTGTGCTGCTGGGCAAGTTGTGCCTGGAGGGGCTGAGCCCTCCCCTTAGGGAGATGCCAGATGCCATGTAGGGCGACTCTCCTCAGGGTCTGTGGTGGTGCTGTGTGGCCTTGCAGGACCTTCTTTCTGGTACTTCTGAGCCTTCATGATCCCAGGCAGCCTGGGGAGAGATTCCTCATGCAGAGAGAAACCCAGGGCTCAGCTTACCCAGCCCCCTCCCTCTAGTCTCCTGCTGCCACTGCCTTCTCCTTTCCCTTCTCCTCCTTTTTAGCTGGTAAGGAAAGGTTGCAAATCTTGGCTTGGTGGAGCCTAGAAATGAGGGACAGGGGAGGGGTGTCTTGAGTGTGAGAAGACCAAGCTGTCTCCATTGCTGCCTGGGACAGAACTGCAGTAGCTGGACCGTCTTTCGTTGCAGCTCAATGAGATGGTCGTTGGGTCATTTTACAGACGGGAATGTTGAGGGAGGGTCAGGCTCATGCTAGGCGCAGGGAAGGGGCTGAATGCGTTTAAGATCTGAGCCCTACCTCCCCGGGGGCAGTAAGACCTGAGGCCTGTGTGCACAGAACCATTACACAAGAAGAGCGGTACCAAAACATCAAGTCAGAACCGAGGACTGTAGGGGGAGATCATTTGCAGACATATGGAGCTGCCGAAGCCTTCCCTGACCCCACATGTCCCTGACTGCACGTCAGAGCTGCCCCAGAAACTGGGACCTGTGTAATGCGCTTTGGCTGGGCTCCAAACCCCGAGTCATTGGCCACCACAAATGTTTGTAAGGTTTTCGGAGCCAGAGCCCCAGGTGTGGGACTCCGGCTCCTGGTGTTTTCGCTACAGGCCGGTGTCAGGCCCCCGAGATAGCGCTGGCCTCTTCTTATCTCCTCGCACCTCCTTGAACTTGGGACCGCCCCATCAGCATGATTCATGTTGACCCTCAGTATTTAAGCCCTCAGTCCCTCTCCAGGCTCAAGTGGGTACAGGATCTGTGTCGTCTTTGGTGATTCTGCCATGGGAAGCTGCCCTTAGAGAGACCTAGTAGACTCCTGAACGCTGCTGGGCACCCCACCACCCTCCTCACAGCTTGATCTCCTCAACTGTGGACTTCTGGCCCCCTCTGCTGGCCACTCACAGGATTTCCTGCTGGGACTGTCAAGATGAAGCCCAAGGAGGAGGAGACCGCTGTGAGTTGCCATCCACGTTTGGTCCTGGGTGTTTTGCCTGCTCAGGCCTGGGGGGAAATGGGGAGAGCGGGAAATGGGAAGCAGAGGCTAGCGGAGAGGTAGCTGCAGTGGTGTCCAGAGCAGAGAGCGGATTTCTAGGAGAGGATCTCGGAGCAGAGGAATTCCCCGGGTGAGGCTGGCTGCGGTCTGATTCCTCCGGGCGGGAACTGGAGTAGGGAGGCTGTCTTGGAAGTGATGGTGCCTTAGCCAGCGGGCAGGGCAGCAGGGAGAGAGGAGAGGACTCGGGCGAGCTGCCTGTGCCGTGAGCAGCAAGGACTCCCGCCAGGCTCCGGCCCTTTTGGCCTGGGCTCCTCTCCATCCTGAGGCTGGCTAGGAGGCCCACTTCCATTCTGAGGCTGAGGAAGGTTGTGGATGGACTGTGCTTCTGTTTGTGAGGGGGAGGCATCCTGGGCGTGTGTGGTGGGGCAGAGCACCCATCTGGGTGAGTGAACGATGCAGGCACACATGTCCCCGTGTGCCCCCTCACCCCCCGCCCCGGGCTGCAGTTGCTGCCTGTCACACCTGGGTGTCTTCATGCACACTGAACCCACGGTGGCAACAGCTAGACTTGGGGACAGGCAGGGCAGGGTTGGGGGGCACCTCATCAGACTGTGGTCAGCCCGCTCCATGTCTTCCCTTTCCCCTCCCAGAAGGAGCAGCCCATGAGCCCAGGGGAGGGGGAAATCTCCCAGAGCAATCCGTCCCTAATCCCTGGGCCAGGCTTCAGACCGGAGATGGCGGCTGCCGAGCCTGGGAGCTTGGGCACACCTGCTCGCAGACCCCGGCTCCCCTTGGCAAGCTCAGTGCTGCCCAGGGACTGTGACCCTGGGGGCCCGGCACAGCCCACAGAAAGCTGGAGCCTCAGAGCCCCTGGCACCCCTTCGCCAGCACGGCTTTGGGAGACACTGCCCACACAGGTGAGGTAGAAGGAGAAAAGCTCACGGGACAGGGACAGGGACAGGAGTGGGCCTGTGGGATGGGAGAAAGCCATTTCTGCAGTTTGTCAGGCCGGTTGTGCTATCCTCTGGTCTCTCGGGATGTGGCCTCCTCTCCTCTCCATTACAGAGAGCTCTGTGGATGGAGAAGGGTGGAGGAGGTAAGCACCACACCTCCAGCCTTAGGCTGACCGGTGCTGGGAGGGCCCTGGGGTCGAGTGAGGGGGACTTGTGCCAGGAGGACAGGTGAACCCTGGCATGGATGCCTCCAGAAACCAGTGGCCATGTATTCCTCCGCCTGTGGCCAGAGGAGCTGATATGGAATTAAGTGGAAGGGTGCTCCTGGTTGTGGTCGCTTCTGTCTACAGAGAAACAGTGACGGGGCAGAGGAGGTGACGGTCCAGTGAGCCCTGAGCCCGGGTGGACAGTAGAAGAGTCCGGAAGGAGCAAAGTGTTGGGCACACGGGGCTTTTGGAGAATTTGGAGGATGGAGACAGGGGAGGCCCCAAGGTGGGAAGAGGCCTCAAGGTGGGAGGGCAGCTCCAGGGGCCCACCCAGGGGTCTCTCAGTGTGAGGAGGCAGAGGAGAGTACAGGACATGTGTGTGAACAAGAAGGCATTGTTCTCAGCGGGGCAGGGGATGAGGTGACTGCGGGGAGGGTGTGGTTTTGACCAGAACCAAGGGGTGGACCTAACAGAAAGGACCGGAAGCCAGGGCCAGCTGAGAGGAGAGGGGCTGTGCTAGGAAGGGGGAGTAGCCCTTAGGGTCGGGTGGGAGGAGGCTGAGGGCAGCCTCTGCCCCGCCTTGAGATCATAGGTGCTACGTGCAAACATGAAGGGGGTGCGTCTACCCGTCTGTTTGTCCCTTGCACCTGAGGTCCCTTGCAGCAGCATGAGATTCCTTGTAGAGCCGTGGATGGTGTGCCCTGCCACGAGGAAAGGGGCACTACAGGGAGAGCAGGTCCCCTGGGCGCCTGCCCCTCGGATCCCCTGGTTGATGGCTGGGGCCTTGCTGCAGGGGTTTTTCACCTGCACCACCCCCTGAACAGACCCAGGTGAATGCACATGCTGCTCCACGTGTACCCGGAAGCATTCACCTCCCTGCCCTCTGGAGAAAAGCCGCTTAGGCACCCAGGCACCAGAGGAACCACTGGGTGGGCTGTGCCTCCCCCGTTCCCCGCCCCCAGGCCTTTCCCCACCTGGAGTGCTGGGTCAGTTGTGCTGGTGCATCCAGAGCTGGGGCTGAGCAACCATATTCCCACGTGTCCCCTCCAGGAAGAGAAGGAGACAACAGCCCAGCAGGCTGTGCTTGCTGCTTTGGGAGAATGGGGGCAGCCCCTGACTCCAGGACCGAAGGTTGAGATAATTTTCCCAGCTCTGGCTAGAACATCAGATTGGTGTGGGAGACGTCAGGTTCCTTCCCTCCCAGCTTCCCCGTAAGGTCAAACTGCCTTTTTGGACTGAAGGACTTTAGCTAGCCATGAATGTTCCTCTCCATACCTCCTTTTCCCTCTGGGAAGTAGGAGAAAAAGGGAATCTCAGGGTTCTCCATCCCGAGAGGGATGCTCAAATCAGAGTCACAGGGCCAGAAGTCAGCAGATGGAACCATCTCTGCTGAGTCACCTGGGCCTGACAGCCCCTGTCATGCTCACCTGCTGGGCTCCTGGCCACTGGCAGCCCAGGCCCTGCCCAGGGCAGCATGCTGCATGGAGCTCGACCCACCAACAAGGCAGGGCTGACACCTAACTCCATTGTTCCTCCCCCCGGGGGGATCCCAGGGTGACGGGGCTGCCCTGCTCTCCTGAAGGGAAGTGTAGGAGCCCCAAAGCTCTTTTTCTTCCTTTTTTTTGGTGTGTATGTCTAAGAGGACCTTAGTGTTGGCTTTCCAACCCGTAAGCAGATGGTTAAGATGGAACGGCCCCATCCTCTGTGTCAGCCTGCTCTGGGGACCCTAACAGGAGCACTTGGTAAATCTGGGAAGGGCTGCTCATGCCCGAGGCTGGGGAGTCAGGCTGGGAGCCCTCTGCAGCCTCTTGGGAAGCTGGAGGCACAAGTGTGGAGCACATGCTCCTTCCAGGTGGTCACTGTTGATATGGTCCGTCTTGAAGAATGACTGATGTATTTGTACTGTTGCTGAGGAAGTAGAACCACAATTCACGTTTCACATCACCAGTACCCTTCCCTCCCCACAGGCTTCCCGTGAGCCTGACCCCGCAGTCTGCTGTGTGCCCCCAGCCTCGGCGTCCAGGCTGCTGGGCTAGTGTGTGAGAGGAGGACTTGTTATCACGTGTCCGGGGCTAGATTAACACGAGGGTGTGAGCTCAGGCCCGGAGGAGGTGGGAGGCCACGGGAGCCGGGCTGGGAGCTTCTGTAATCTGGCAGAGCGCCTAATCTGGCTTCACTTAGAGCTGCTGAAGGGGGGCAGGGAGGAGAGTCTGTGACGCTATGAGGCCGTGTGCCGGGTGCTCCCAGGTATGTGAGCACCGGAGTAGGACGAGGGATAGGGAGAGGTGGGCCCGGACCCTTCAGACAACATCCCAGCTCTGGCTTTTCCAGAACATTCATCAGCACTTCCCAGAGCTCAGCCTCTGTGTAGAACCAGGTCTGTGGCCTTGGCCTGGATGGTGGGCACCCTAAGCAGAGAGCACCACACGGCCTCCCTAATTGTGGAAGAAGCCTGGCCACTCTCCATAGTCCTCTTCTCAGAATTGCCCAGCCTGTGCATGGAGGCTAATCCTGAGGCCAGACATCTGTGGGGTGAGGAGCCGTGGTGCTGGCGGCTGGGCGTGGACAGAGGGCTGGGTGGCCTGGGCCACGTGGGGCTCTGTGACACTTTCGGGAGAGGAGCAGTGTGCATGTGTGGCCCACTCGCTGCCGTGCTCTGGCTGCCCGCTAGTAACCGGGAGTTGAGTGATGTGTATTGTCCTTTTCAGTCGTCCAGCCCCAGGACAAGGGTTGGGAGGAGTTAGGAAGAGCTTCTGCTCTGTTGAAAATGAGACTGAGATGGAGGACACAGACACCCTCCTGCAGACCCACTCGGTAACAGGATGTTGGCTGGAGCCGCAGCCCAGGCCAGCAGGTTGGAGGACCCTGGCCGTCCATACCAGGTTGTGCAACCATCACCTCTGTCTAGCTCCAGGACATTTCATCACCCCCACAGGAAATCCGTACCCATTAAGCAGTCACTCCCCATTTCTCCCTTCCCCAGTCCCTGGCAACCACTAATCTGCCTTCTGTCTCTATGGATTTAACCATTCTGGACATTTCTTATAAATGGAATCATTGAGCATGTGACCTTTGTGTCTCGTTTCTTTCACTTAGTGTAATGTCCTATATATATCGGTACTTCGTTCCTTTTATGGCCGAATAATATGCCATTGCATGGATATACCGATTTTGTATACCCATTCACTGATCAGTGGGCATTTGAGTTGTGTCCCCCCTTTGGCTATTGTGACTAGCGCTGCTGTGAACAACTGCGGACAAGGATTTGTTTGAATACCCATTTTCAGTTCTCTTGAGTATATATACCTAGGAGTGGAACTGCTGGGTCACACGGTAATTCTGTGTGTAACTTTTTGAGGAACCCCCAAGCTGTTTTCCACAGCAGCTGCTCCATTTTACATGCCCACCAGCAAGGTTTGAGGGTTCTAATTTCTCCACATCCTCGCCAACACTTGCTATTTTCTTTTTTAAAATTAGATCCCTCCTAGTGGGTGTGGTCCCTCTTGGGGGTTAAGTGTTTTTATTTGTTTTGAGCCCCTGCTGTATGCTCTGAGACTGTACTGACATTGTTGGCTTCACTCACGGCGTCTCGTTTCATCCTCCTCCAACTCTTTGAGGTAGGTAGAATTGCACCCCTTTTCTAGATGAGAAAGCTGAGTTCCGGAAAAGTTAATGACGAATCCAAGAGCACACAGCTGGTGAGTGACAGGGCCAGGGTTCTGAATCGGCATCTGACCACAGTCGGTGTCCTTCCCGTTGTCCTGGCTGGCCTGTACCCTGTCTCAGTGCTACGGTTCTCTCTTTTGGCAAATCGCTCCCTCCTCGTGCTCTGCCTGTCCCGTCCCTCGTAAAGCTTTCTCCTCTAATGTTCTAGTCTTCCTTCCCTTGTTGAGCATCAGCCCTCTTCACACCTCTGCCTGTCTGCCTGCCACCTCCTTGGCTCTCTTTCCCTCGGTCCCCTGTCCCCTCCCAAGTGCTGAGGGGCACTGCTGCCATGGGGTGTTTGTCTGGAGAGGGAAGGCGTGGAGAACTCCCCGCCCTCCTCTGTGGGGAGGAGAACAAAGTGGGTTGTCTGCGACTGGGGATGACCGGCAGGATCCCGTGTGGTCAACCTCAGTGGAGGGGCAGGAGGGAGCCGGTGTCCTGCTGCAGGACCCCGGGCTCAAGTCTGAGCCCAGGGCAGAGAAGAGGAGCAGGCGAGGGTGCCAGGACCCCTATGGGGCCACTCCAGCTCACCATCAGCCCCAGCTGGTGTTCCCGGGGCGTCTGTTCTCCTCTCATTCGTGGGGAATCTCACAGCCAGCTTCCGCTCTGCTTTTCCATTTGTAGCTAGACAGCTGCCAAATCGAGGGCGGAAAGACTCTAGGCGGCCAGGGCAGAGCCATGATGGGCCGGGAATTTGCTGTTCTACAGCCCCTCATCGTACTGAAGCACTTTTTAAAAATGCTTTTCACAGCGCTTTTCACATCCGTGTCTCATTAGCTCCTCCCGCAGGCCTCTGAGTCGCTGGGCAGATGCTGTCCTCATTGTGAAGATGCAAACCGCCCAGCGCTGAGCATCCAGCAGTGATGCAGCCAGACCCGAAAGTCCTTTTCTGGACCTGCTTCCCCCCACGAAGAGAGTGGAAGAGAAGGAAGGAGAGTTGAGCCTCTTTGGAAAGGATAGTGGCCTTAGAAGAGGGTCGAGCTCTTTAATATTAAAAGCCACGTGTTGCACACAGAACTTAATTTTGTGTGGTTCAATATCTATATGGTAGTATCAATATTGAGTAAATTTGTTGGTATAATCTCTTAAATAAACTTCATTTTCTTCCCCTTCGAAAAAGACCTGTGCTGCCTAGGCCCCGACAGCTTGTGTGAGCGCCTTCCGAACGCCCTGCGCAGAGCTCAGTGCCTGCTGGACTTGGCTTGTGGGACCTTCACTGAAGACCTGAGGGCAGATATGACTGTCCTCATTTTTCAGGGGGCCTCCCGGTCAGGAAAGTTGAGAGAGGCTGTTTGCCGTCGCTGCAGGCAACAGCCCAGGATGGCGTTGAACCGCACGACGGGGTTTTAAGTCAGACTGATGTGACAACTAGACCTTGAGACAGATCATTTAAGGGAGACTGTGGCTGGGCTTCTGGGGTACGCAAGGTCAGGAATTCAGGGGAGCAGGGTCCTGAAGGGATGAGCGCCTGACGGGAGGACTAGGGGACAGAGGGGAGACGCAAAGCAAATGTTAGAGGAAAGTCCTGATTTCAAGAGTGATGAGGAAGGGATTGGCGGCGTCCCCAGCATCCCCGGGGAGCCGTGACCTGGAAAGACCCCAGAGGAAGCCCACAGAGGAGCCGCCCTCCGCTGGCTCCTGAGTTTGGCAGGGCTGTTGCCTTGAATAATGTTTTCTAGTAACTTTGCACCTTGGCAGAAATCAAGCCCAGTGACTTCTGCCTGTAATTGGCATGGGCCGTTTCTGGTTCCGCTGCATGTGACTGGGCCACCGCCTTTGTTTTTAACCCCTTCCCCGACATACACCTCAGACCCCCCCCCCCACCACCACCCATACATATAGAGAGTGAGTGGTCTGGCCCGGCCGCACTGGGGTGTGCTGTGTGTAAAAATATGTGGGGTTGAGCCATTTCCTGCTGCTTCCGTTGTTGCATGACGATAAGACACTTGGGACTCAGCTGTGGACAGAGATCCTCCCGCAGGCTGAGGGGACCGGCCCTGGCAGAGCGGGGCTCCTGGCCCGCCCGCTTTCATCTGCCCTGCATTTCCCATCTTTCCTATCTTTCTGTGACCTTTCCTTCCTTTCTCTCCCTCCCCCCATCCTTTCTCAGTCTCTCTTCTCTTTCCTTTGTGCCACCCTCATGTGCTGGGGAAGCCAGCCTGCCCGCCTGCCAGCGAGGAAGGGGCTGTCCTCTCCTTCCTGTGCATTCACCCCCTTCCAAGCTGGGCGGCTCGTACCCTCAGGCCCCCAGACTGGTCCCTGCTTCTCCTGGCCTGTGGGTCACTTCTGGAACTGAGTCCTGGGGGACCTGGCCAGCAGGGCGGGTGCTCCTCTTGGTTCTGGGAGACTGGGCAGGGCCGGGTGCTCCCACCATCATGAGGCGGAAGAGGTTGCTGATGACTCCAGAGAGCTGGAAGGTAACGGAGGGGCTGGGACAGTGTGAGAGGGGTGACCTGCTGAATTGTGCTAGGGAAGCCAGGGTGGGAGGGCAGGGCTTCCTGCGGCTGCGCGGGGCCGAAGCGTAGGCTTCAGTCAGCTCTGAGGGAGAGGCCTCGCAAGGCAGGAGCCTTATGGGGAGGCAGCGTCCAGAGGGACCCTGTCTCATCCCTGAGAAGTCAACCATGTAGCTCTGCTGAGAGCAGATCTGCCTAGGCTGTGTTTTAGGGGTGTGGTGGGATGGGGTGGATAGCAGATGTGAGAGTCCTCTACCAGTGCAGCTCTAAGGGACACTTGTCATGCTTTTGGACACTTTTCCTGAAGTTCCCTAGCCATCCTGCATCCGTTTTCCAGGCAGAGAGACCAAGTCAGAGTGTCCAGGGACACAGGAGAGAATCCTGCCGTGTCCTCTCCCATGTCCATGCTTTACCCAGCTTCCTCTGCTTGCATTCTTCCCCAGGTCGACAAGGGAGACCTTGTGGCCCTGAGCCTCCCTGGTGGCCCCAGCCATGGTGACACCGATGGCCCCATCAGCCTGGATGTGCCGGACGGGGCCCCGGACCCCCAGCGGACCAAGGCCGCCATCGACCACCTGCACCAGAAGATCCTGAAGATCACGGAGCAGATCAAGATCGAGCAGGAGGCGCGGGATGACAACGTGGCGGAGTACCTGAAGCTGGCCAACAACGCCGACAGGCAGCAGGTGTCGCGCATCAAGCAGGTGTTCGAGAAGAAGAACCAGAAGTCCGCCCAGACCATCGCCCAGCTGCACAAGAAGCTGGAGCACTACCGCCGGCGCCTGAAGGAGATCGAGCAGAACGGGCCCTCGCGGCAGCCCAAGGACGTGCTGCGGGACATGCAGCAGGGGCTGAAGGATGTGGGCGCCAACATGCGCGCGGGCATCAGTGGCTTTGGGGGCGGCGTGGTGGAGGGCGTCAAGGGCAGCCTCTCAGGCCTCTCGCAGGCCACCCACACCGCCGTGGTGTCCAAACCCCGGGAGTTCGCCAGCCTCATCCGCAACAAGTTTGGCAGCGCCGACAACATTGCCCACCTGAAGGACCCCCTGGAGGATGGGCCCCCCGAGGAGGCGGCCCGGGCGCTGAGCGGCAGCGCCACGCTCGTGTCCAGCCCCAAGTATGGCAGCGATGACGAGTGCTCCAGCGCCAGCGCCAGCTCGGCCGGGGCGGGCAGCAACTCTGGGGCGGGGCCCGCCGGGGCGCTGGGGAGCCCCAAGTCGAACACGCTGTATGGGGCCTCTGGCAACCTGGACACTCTGCTGGAAGAGCTGCGGGAGATCAAGGAGGGCCAGTCCCACCTGGAGGACTCGCTGGAGGGCGTGAAGGCTCAGCTGCAGAGGGACTACGCCTACATGACCCAGTGCCTGCAGGAGGAGCGCTACAGGTGGGTGCCGCCTCCCGCGCTGCCACCAGCTTGCAGACTCGCTGTGGAGGCAGGTGGAGGAGCATGGGGAAGGGTCCCGGCTGCGGGAAGGGGCCGGTGAGGCCCTGAGAAGCCTCCCTCCAGACTGCTCAGAGCATCTGGGAGAGAGGACTGTGGGACCAATGGAAGGAAGGCCCTGCCTGTCTCAGGAGCTTTGAGCATCCCTGCTTGATGGTTATGTGGTCAGAATCCAGAAGGGGAAACTGGGGTGGGGACCAGCGGCATGGCCTCTCATCTGCAGACTCTGGTTAAAGCACTGACTCTGGAGCCAGGTGACCTGGGTTCAAATCCCAGCACCACTATTCACTATTTACCTTGAACCAAGTACTTAATGCTCCTTGACCTGTTTCCTTATCTGTGAAGCAGAAATAACAGGAATCCCTACTCATAGCATTTGTGAAGATTAAATGAGTCTAAACCTGTAAAGTCCAAGTATGTAACTAGCTGCATGGTCAGTTTGAACATCCATTCAAAGCTCTAGAGTCAGCCTGGGGTGGAGCTGGAGTCTCTGGTCCTCCCCCTCTGCCCGCTCTGCTCTGGGGTGGAGCTGGAGTCTCTGGTCCTCCTCTCTGTGCGCTCTGGTCTTCTGCTCTGGGGTGGAGCTGGAGGCCCTGGTCCTCCTGCTCTGCCCACTCTGCTCTTCTGCTCTGGGATGGAGCTGGAGTCTCTGGTCCTCCCCCTCTGCCCGCTCTGATCTTCTGCTCTGGGATGGAGCTGGATCTCTGGTCCTCCCCCTCTGCCTGCTGTGGTATGGAGCTGGAGTCTCTGGTCCTCCCCCTCTGCCTGCTGTGCTCTTCTGCTCTGGGGTAGAGCTGGATCTCTGGTCCTTCCCCTCTGCCCGCTCTGCTCTTCTGCTCTGGGATGGAGCTGGAGTCTCTGGTCCTCCCCCTCTGCCTGCTGTGCTCTTCTGCTGTGGTATGGAGCTGGAGTCTCTGGTCCTCCCCCTCTGCCTGCTGTGCTCTTCTGCTCTGGGGTAGAGCTGGATCTCTGGTCCTCCCCCTCTGCCCGCTGTGCTCTTCCGCTCTGGGCTCTTGCGTGGCCTTTGGCACCTGCTCCCTGGGATTCTTGGGGATTTTTTCCTTAGTTAGCACTTTTTCTTTTTCTTCTTTATATATATGAAGAAAGTTTGGAAAATTGAGGTGGATCTCTGCCTGAAAACTAACTCTGGCAACATAATAGTTATCTTGATATTTTGTGCCTTCAGAACAGGGATTGTGTCTCCATAACCCTGTGTCCCTGGTACCCAGGGAAGCATCTTAGCCCAGGGCTCAAGGCCCAGGTTGAAGTCAGTCAACCCCTGACCCCTCGGTCATGAGCTGTGTGATCTTAGGCAAGTTCCTGAATGTCTCTAGACTCAGTCTCATCTGTAAAATGGGGATGACACGCCTCCTTATCTCATGGGGCTGTGGTGAGGGTCCCATGAGATAATGAGCATCAAGTGCTGGGCACAGTGCCTGCCCATGAGAAGTGCTGTGGAAATAGTAGCTTTCAGTATTGCCGTGAAAACTGGAACAGGGCTGAACACGTGGGGTGGTTGAGTCACTGCTGAGAGTGCATGAAGTTGGCCCTGGGAGGGAGAGGCGGCTCGGGGAGCCAGGCCCGGTCCCACCTTCTCCTCCTGCCAGGTACGAGCGGCTGGAGGAGCAGCTCAATGACCTGACTGAGCTGCACCAGAACGAGATGAGCAACCTAAAGCAGGAGCTGGCCAGCATGGAGGAGAAGGTGGCGTACCAGTCCTACGAGAGAGCCCGGGACATCCAGGTACGACCAGGGCTGAGCCGGGGCCCCACCTGCCGGCAGAGCTGGCAGCAGCCGGAGGGTGAGGGTTCACCAAGTGGGGTGAGGGACACAGGCTGTTCTGTGGGCGGGGCAGATGGGCACAAGCGTGAGGGCGATAAGACTGGGGCAGACTGTGCGCGCTGTGCAAACACGCCCTCTGGCCAGAGCCGTGCGTGCCCCCAGCCCTTGGGTGGCGGCCTTGCCGGTGACTAATCGGAACTTCCAGGCTCTAGACTGCCTCAAGAGGAAGCTGGGACTGAGCCCGCTCCTCCCCTTCCCACATGAATCAAGACTCCCGTTTCCTACCATCCTCCCCAAAGAGTCCTAACTAAAGGACTCTGACTCCAGCGGCACCTGACCAGCCTGTACCCTGCCCAGCCTTTGGAGGGGGCAAGCTGTGCATTGTCGCTCTCTCTGAGGGGCAGCTGGAGTCAGCCTGGGGGTCTTACCCACCCCTCTGCCCCTGCAGGAGGCCGTGGAGTCCTGCCTGACCCGGGTCACCAAGCTGGAGCTGCAGCAGCAGCAGCAGCAGGTGGTACAGCTGGAGGGCGTAGAGAACGCCAACGCGCGGGCGCTGCTGGGCAAGTTCATCAACGTGATCCTGGCGCTCATGGCCGTGCTGCTGGTGTTCGTGTCCACCATCGCCAACTTCATCACGCCCCTCATGAAGACGCGCCTTCGCATCACCAGCACCGCCCTCCTGGTCCTTGTCCTCCTCCTCCTCTGGAAGCACTGGGACTCCCTCACCTACCTCCTGGAGCACGTGCTGCTGCCCAGCTGAGTGGCCAGCCTGTCCCTGCCCTGTGCTCTCCGCAGCCCCGGCTGGCCACGTGTCTCCCGGAGGGCTCCGGGACGCGACTCCCTTGGACTTCTTCGTGTGTCCGGTTTGGCCTCCTGCTCACAGTGTCCATTCCAGCAGCTCCTGCCCCCTGTCTGTTCTTGCTTCTGTCTGATGCCTTCTCCCTGTTGGCCTGAAGGGAGCCTCGTGTGTGGTCCTGGCCGGAGGCGATGGGGCTGTCTGTGGCAAAATGGAACAGAGGAGGACACCAAGATGGACTGCTTTGATTATTTACGGTCTCACAGGGACTTCTCCCAGCTGACTCGATGCCGGGGGCAGAAGGCCAATGAGAACAGAAGCAGGGGAGGGGCTGCGCCTTAGCTTTCCTTGGAAAGAGCCCTTGCCAGAGGTGGCCACGGGAAGGAGGCAGGAGAGTGAGGGGGGCTCTGCTGGCCATGGAGCGCAGGGAAGAGAAGGGAGGGGCTCCCCAGCCTTCAGGTACTGCTGGACCAGATTGCAGCTCGGCCCACCCCTCCTTCCTCCAGAGCTGGCTTGAGGCGTTCTGGCCTGGGCCCTTCTGAGATCTGAAGGGTGCAGGCTCTGGAGACCAGCGGCTGGGGCTTTGGACTCGTGTTTTCCCTCTTGTTCTTTCTGCGTGTCACTGGATCTGCTCTTTTCAGGGAAACGGGCCCCAGGGGCCCCAGCCTCAGCCTAAGCCCTTAGGCCTCTGGGAGCAGTGGGTTCTATTTATTTATTTATTTGTTCCTTTGTACCTTATCCCAACTGAGCTCCAGGGAGGGTCCCGCCCCCTCCTCTCTCTGAAGCCAGGGCTTATTCTTGGCTGTCGGGCGCTTCCACGCCATTTAGCCTCTGGCTGGGAGAAGTGGGGCAAAGCCACCCAGCCCTGCTCTCCCAGAGCGGCCCTTCGACCAAGATGGGCGGGCAAAGCCTCTCTTTTATACGTCTGTTTATTTTGTGTGTGTGTGTTTGTGTGGAGGAGGCTGTTTGTTGCTTTATTTTTTTATGGCTCTGGAGTGTTGTGTATGGCTTCTGTTCACATCCCCGCCTCCCATGGGCACTTCCAAGAAGAGAGGGGTCTTCTCAGAAAAGGAGAGAAGACTCCCCCAGAGCAGGGGGAGGGCAGTGCCTGCCAGCTGTCGTGGACCTTCCCGAGAAATAAATATCCTCTCAATTTTATATTCTGTCGAGTGCCGGTTGATTAGGCTGTCTCCATGGAAACCACCAAGCGTTTCCCCACGCCCAGTCATTCTGGTAATACAGACTGGCCTCACCTGTTGGCCTCCTTCCAGGATCCAGCATTGAACGAGGCATCATCCACCCTCCCCAGTCCCACTTTGTGCAGCCAAAGCTCTGTCCTAGGTGATGGGAGGTGAGACGACGCCCCCCCCCCCCCCCCCCCCCCCGCCCCCGGCCAGCCCTCCTGAGCTTTCCAGGAGGAGGGGGATTGGGAGTGGATTACACAGCTTAGAGAAGACAAGCAGTGGGAGAACTGAACGACAGCAGTCTTGCCCAGGTGTGGCCACGAGAGGGCAGCAGAGTCCTTACTCCACCCTTTCTGCAGGTTCGGTCCCAAAGAGGGGCATCTGTTGGAGTTCGCCTGGCCTTGTCAGTGCTGTCCAGCCAAAGCACAGATCCTCTGCTCTCCAGGAGCTGGCGCATGGCCTTGAGCATAGAGGCCAGGCCCTCAGGGTCTGCTCTGTGGCTGTAGCTCCCACCCCTGGCAGTAAAGGGCACAGAAGGCTCTGGATTCCCACACGAACCATGCGGGAAGCTTGTGGGGTGGACACCTGAGTTTCCTAATGGGAGAAGGAGGAGATGCTGGCTTCCAGCATCATGGAAGCAGGAGGGGTGTGGGAAAAGCACCTCCCCCAGAGTCCTGGCCTGTAATTAGTGCCCTGGTGGCCAACTCCCATCTCTTCTCTTGCACTCTATGTCCACATCTGTAGTTTGGGATGGGATGTGGTAATGGTTAATTGCAAAGGACTCTGACACTGTGGTTCTGGAGGTCTGAGGAGTCAAAAGTTGGAGCTATATCCGTGGCCTAGGGCGTGAGGGGGCTCCGGGAGTCAGAGCCTGTGCCCTAACTGGATCAGAGAGGTTGCTGCGTGGCCCACCATGAGGAGGGCGGCATTGGCAGTGCATCTTTGCCCTGTATAACCATGGAGGAGTCTGACCAGGTGACCTTACGAGGCCTTTCAGCAGCGTCACTCCGGGCCCCGCACCCTCCTTCCCTCCCAACCACATGCACACACTCCCCTTGGGGGCCGCGGGCTGTCGGGCTGGGAGCCCACATTCCTGGGCCCCAGGTGGGGGGTGGCTGCTCCAGGCTGTAGACATTTCCCACATTCCTCCCCAGGGTCAGGTGCCTTCCCTGCATTGGCTTTTAAATGTCACTGCCAGCCCCAGTCCACACTGAAAGGGCGGGGGGAGGGGGAGGGAGGCATTCTCAGCTGATCCCGAGGCTGTAAAGCGAGCGGTCTGAGAAGAGGGGGAGCATCAGCCCCAGCGGCAGAGTCATCTGCAAAAAGGACCGAACAACAACCCAGCTGTGGCTGCATTTGCCTCATCATGACAGGGGGGGGGGGGGGGGGGCCATCCACAAAGCCCCGCCCCCACCGGAGTCCGGTTTTCTTCTTACTCTTCCCCACTTCCCCTTTTGTGTCTGATCCTCTCTCCCTTCTGTAAAATGGGCATGAATTGTCCCCACTCCAGACCTGCCTCCCTCTCCCACCAGGGGTTCCCAGTGTGGCCCCCTCGTGGGGCCCATCCTCCTTCAGACCGCAGGACTAACAGGCAGGCTCCTTCCCAGAGCATCTGTCTCACAGGTCCCCGCCCCACACCTGGGGGTTCAGAGGGCTCAGCCAGGCCGGCCCAGGCGGGGCAGCCGAGAGTTCACCTCTGCCTGGGCTCATGCGATACCATGCCAGCAGTGCTTGGTGGGTATGGGGCTGGCCTGGAGCAGGCATGTTGATTGTGCCCGTGCAGAGCTGGCACTCCCTGCCAGCCTCATGGAAACGGGAGTTGCTGCAGATGCAGCCTTGGCAAACACACAGCCTGCAGACAGCATGGCAAAGGGAAGTACTTAAACGCCACCACTCCAGGTTACTCCTGGAGATTCTGGGGTAGAGAGGGAGGGACGGGGGAGGACAGCCCTGGGGCCACAGGGCAGGAGAGGATGGGAGCTGTGTTGGGCACCTGGAGGCACTCTCAGGGCAGCCTTCATTTCCCGTCTGTGGCAGGGTCCTTAATGAAGTCTAGGTCCCAGTATTAAGAGCACCGACTTCGGAGCCAGCAGGCCTGAGCTCACATCCCAGCGCTGCCACTCACCTTAGACAAGGTTCCAGCTGCTCTCAGACCAGTGTCCTCATCAATAACTCTGCAAATGACATCGGGCTCACAGGTTTGGTGTGCAGGAGCGATGACATTCCGCATGTCAAGAGTTTAGTATAGTGCCTAGAGCATAATAAGGGACTAACCCAAGGCAGTTATTACTGCTCCTCATTCCCGAACTCGGGGACGTTCAAGTGCAGAGGCACTGCTCAGAGAAGGCCAAGGCAGGCCCAGCAGAAATGTACAAGGCTGAAGGCGACGATGGAGTCCTGATCCTCACAGTTCCCCTCCCCCGGGAGCTGAGAGCCTGCTTATTCCAGAGGCCTTTGCCCTAGGTCTCACAGACAAAGTGGCCCAGTCCCAAGGCGTCAGGCTCCAGCTTGAGAGAGGAATGGATGAAGTGAGCCTGGCCCTGGCCAGCTGCCTCCTCCCTGGTCCTGCGAGTATATCAGAGTGTAGGGCCCTCCCTCTTCCAGACCATGGGCCACGGTTTGATTTGAGATTCGGCCACGCTGGCTGTGAGGTCGTGGGCCTCAGTTTCCTCATCTGAAATGTGGTAATGATGCCTGTGCTCCCCAAACGGCAGGGCATTCCTGAGGCTTAGAGGAGATGTCAAATGTGGGTGACTTGTCCCTAGGAGACACTTGTCAGGATGCTGCAGGGCCATCCAGGCCACCTGGGAGGGCTCTGACCTGCTCGGGGCAGGGCTGGGGAGGGCTTGAGAAGCGGCCAGCAGTGACTCCTTGTCCCGAAGCGTGGTAGCCGACCTCCAGATGGAGACCACAGAGGAAGCTCGGCCGCCACCAGGGGTGCTGGGATGGCGGTGGGGCGGGAGGAGAGGGAAAGACTTGCCTCAGCACATCCACACCTGCCAGCAGGACCTGAGTCACCGACCAGCCAGAAGGGCAGTCCTGGTTGGTGATGGCAGCATTGCCTCCCACGCTCGGTCCTCCCGGGAGAACCCGCCCTCCTCAGCAGCCGGTCCCTGCCTGTGGTTCCCCCACCATCCCACGGTCTACTGTCCAGATGAGGTACTCTTGGCCCACGGTGCTGGACAGGCCGCCTCGGGCAGCACCCACCAAGTTGGCTGTGCTTCAGAAAGCCCCCAGAGGAGACCCCAGCAGCTCTGGTGCTGGGCTCGCTGTCCCCAGCCTCCCGGCCTGAAGCTTCTCGTGTTGCCCGACTTGGGTTGTTCCCGTGGCAACTGCAGCTCACAGGGGACCAGCCGAAAGCAGACGCTGTAGGAAGAGCTGGGTGTCTCTCTGGCTGGTCTGGGGGCTCTGTTCCCTGGTCTCCCACAGGATGCCGAGTTCTCTCAGCACTATCTTCTGTCCCCAGCTCTGGGTAGGAAACCGCCCACTTGTGCAGGAGCTGGGTCCCCTTGTGCTGGGTGACCTCATGGTTGAGGTCAGCCCCAAGCACCCAGAGTTGGAGTGGATTGAGGAGAAGATTTCCCACGAAACTGGGCCTTAAATGAACCCATGCAGGAGAGCAGTCACCCACACAGACCTGTTCTGTCTCTGACTGGTTCCTCCTCCCCATCTTCTCAGCCAGGCGGGGCCAGGCCGGGCTGAGGATGGGAGGACCTGAGAGGTAGCCACGTGCTGCCGAGCAGGAAGGGGCTGAGGCGGGCTCTCCATTTCCTCTGCTGCCCTTGAGCTCTTGTCATAGTTTAGCAGCCTGGGGTCCAGGTGTGTAGCTGCCAAAACACCAGCCTCAGGTTCAATTAAATTCAAGAAAGACAGTTTGGAGCACCTGCTCTGTGCCAAGCACTGGGGACACAAAGAAAAGCAAGACATGGTCCACGCCCTCATGGAGCTCACAGACCAGTGGGGACACACAGGAACACGCACGCGCCTCTGAGACAGAGGCAGACAGAGGTCAACTCTGCGGCGGGGGCCGGGCTGGGAGGCCCAGGGAGGGAGAGCTGCATTCAGCTGGGGAGTTTGGGGAGGTTTCTGGGAGCACTGGAAGATGGGCGAGAGGCAGGAAGGAAGAGGGTGCTATGGCAGGGTGGTTTGGGTCAGGCCCTGGGTTCCAGGAGGAATAGAAGGCATCGCTCCGTGGCGTGGCGTGAGGGGGTATGCGGCTGCTTCAGGCATCAGTCCCGCCCAGCCCACTCCCAGAGCACAGAGTACCTGGGGAAGGGGCTGCTAAGTCCTTTCCACTGAGAACGAGGGAAATGAGGGCATCTTCCAGAGATGGAAGGAAACCCCCACCCCGAGACTTCTGGGACTCGAGGACTTGAAGGGTTGTTTGTGCTTGGAGCAAAAGGGAAGGTGAGGAGAGTTTTGGAGAGAAAGGAAAAGCAGTCCCCTCAGGAAGAGCTGGGATGATTTGGAATTCTGGGGACTTGGGGGCTAATGCTCAAATGTGCTGTGTAACACTGAGCAGGTCATGTAACCTCTCTGGTCTGCAGTGTCCTCATCTCCACATAAATGGAGAACTTCGGATGGAGAGGCTGATGTGGCTAGTGAGTCTCTGCGAAGATCCAAGAAGGCGTCTCTGCACGGATCTAACCCGAAGGCAGGCTCCCAGTGTGGTGGAGAGGAGGCCTGGCTGGGCTGAGGTCTGTGGGTAGGAACACATGCTGGCAGAGGAGCCAGGGGAGCAAGGGGAGGTCTGGGGTCCATATTCCCACCACCGGAGGGGTCTCTGCTGCTGGACGCCCAGGCCGGAGGCCCAAGTGTCGGCCAGCAATTGCCTCACCTAGAGGCGACGAGAGGGCTGAGCTGGCTCCACAGGGCTCCCGGTCTCCCTCCGCCTCCCCGGGGGGCTGAAGATGGCAGAGATCCCAGGGTGCTCCTCTCTGCTTGGTGGCCATGGGATGAAAAGGAGGCGGCTTCCGCTGACTCCTGCGTGATTTGAGGGCGTGGGAAGGCCCCACCCAGGCACAAACTCAGGACGATATCACTCCCTTTTTCTCCCAGGACTTTAGAGCTAACAATGCCTTTTGTGTGCACTGACTCACTTTATCTTCGTCGCGACCCTAGACAGTGGCCAGAGAGGCGTCGTCGCACTCCATCTTACAGACAAGCAAACTGAGTCTTGGAAGATGAGGGAAACTTACCCAGGGGCACACCTGGTGAACAGCACACCCAGGACAAACCCGGGTTTGCGGACAACACCACTTCCCATAACTGAAGGCTGACACCACAGCCAGGCTAAGTGTTGCTTCTCCATGAGCAAATGCAGGTGCCCTGGGAGAGGTAAAACCCTGAGCCATTCACACCTTAGTATGAATTAATTTATCCCACTGAACACTTTCTCTCCTCTTCCAGAGAAACACAAGTTAGTATTTGCAGGGGTTGAGGAAAAAACACTTTCAAAGAGGCAGAAAAGGAAGACAAAACTTCTACAAATTCCATTGATTTTCTATTTTTTTCCTCCCCGAGGCTGGGTCCTTTAAGCCACGAAACTTAGCGCCATCGCCAGAGGGGAAAAGCTAGGGGGTCTTTGTGTAAGAGATGGGGGATGCTGAGGTGAGCTAGATAAACTCTTTCTCTTTGAACATCTTGAAATCTCCCGAAAAGACAGAGATAAAAATAGGCCAGTGACAAACAGCTGGTCATTGCTTAACTGGCGCTCCCATCTAAGGAAGAGCGGCTAAGTGTCTGGGTTAGCTAAGTTCTCTTCACTGGCGACACACCCGTCCTCACACAGTTATCACTCTCCCAGAGCCTCGTAAGCCTTCCAGCCAGACTGCCCCTTTGTCACCTTGCTCAAGTCTCTCTTCCCAGCGCTGCGCAGGACACCGGCCAGCGCAGCCAGGCGAGGGCCTGCAGGGCCCTTGTGGAATCTCTGGCCAATTCTCCCATGATACAGATGAGGAAACTGAGGCCCAGACAGGGGCGATGCCTTGCCCAGGGTCACCACAGTGAGGTGGCACCGAGCCTGGGCTCCCACTGCAGGAGACGTCCCACCAGGACACGACCCCCAAGGGTTTGGCTGGGGAACCCCATGTTCTGTGCATGGCCAAGGAGGAAGGTGGGGTGGTGGTGATGGGGGGCGGAGGGGCCACCCCAAGGAGAGGAAGCTCTGAAGCTAGGGAGGAGGGAGGAGATGGAGAGAAGGCTCCCACCAGGAAGGCTGAGAGGCCCACAGGAAGAGCTCAGCAGCATCATTCACAGTCTGCCTTCTCGGACCTCGAAAGCCAGGGCCAGTTAAAATTAAATTTAAATTAGTCAAAGTGAAATAAAATAAAAAATTCATCTCCTTGGCTGCAGGAGCCACATCTCAAGTGCTCGGCAGCCACACGTGGCTAGTGTCTGCTGTACTGGACAGCGGGGCGGGAGCTTGAGTCCATCCTGGCGGAAGGTTCCGTTTGGACAGGCTGCTCCAGATGCCTCATGCGCGTGAGCGCATCTAAAAAACAGCTTTCTGAGTGTCACTGACACTTGTAGAAATGTAACAAGGAAACTCCACTCACAGGTGGTCTCCCCCACTATTAGCATTTGACATATGTCCTTCCAGTCTCTATTCTTCCTTTAGAAGGAAATTCACATGCTGCACGGTCCTTGGAAAAAATGCAAACAATATAGGGGCCTAGAGAGTCAGCATGGTCCCTCAGGAGCCCTCCCCAGAGGAAGTGCTGTCAGAGGCTTGGCAGGAGTTTGTCCCAAGTCTGAGTGTCCCTCAGCCCCAGCGGCTCGTGGATACCGTGGACACCGAGGGGCTGCTGTGAGGGCAGAATCTCCCTTGCACCTCCCTCCCATCCCCACAAGACCACCAGTCCCCCCTCTTCCACTCACCCAGCACCCAGGCGCAGCTGGGAGTCCTCAGGGGGGTCCCTGCGCTCCAAGAAGCACCTCAGCCCTCGCCTTGCACCCTCCTAGGACCTCTGCCGAGAAGCCTGCCCTCCTCTCTCTTCACCCAGCCCTGCTCCGCTGCACAGCACCACGTGGGGCCCGGGTGGGGGTCTCAGCGGGGTCTCCCAGCGCCCGCGGAGAGACGGACAGACCGACTGTATGCCTGCCCTGCCTCTCTAGGTCCCTAGGTCTCAGCGTTCTCATCTAAAGGAGGGAGACAATGACACCTACCTGAAGTCTTGCCGGGAGTTAAATGAGGCGATAGATGTAAAACATTTCGCATTTCAAGATCCTGATTATTGTCACTTTGCAGAGGAGGAAACCCAGGCTCAGTGAGACCTGCCCATCCCCCAGGGTCCCGCCTGCAGGAGGTGGCAGGAACTGGGCTTCCATCCCACGTTGTCTGGCTCCAGCGCCCGCACGGCTGCCTCCCAGGGCAAGCCCTCTGTGAGCTGACCCCTGAGCTCCAGAACGCCCTGGCCCGGGGCGCAGGGGAGCGAAGAAGGAGGGAGGCGGCTGCAGACCGTCAGGTGCCCTAACCCTCACTGTGCCCAGTCAGAGGCCTGCTGGGTCTGGCAGCAGTCCCTGCCGCGGGGACGTCCCTGCCGTGGGGACATCCCTCCCACTGCAGCTTGGGCACCCTGAGGCATGTGCCTGCTCTCCGCGGACCTCAGTTTCCCCGTGTGTACAGCAACCCTGACACTCTGTCGTTCTGCCCTTCTGTGACCTCCAACCCCAGGAGACATCAGGGACCCAGACTCAGGCTTGACCAGGGGCAGGAGCCAGCCTGCCCCTCAGACCAGACCAGTCACTGACCCTGGGTACCCTTGCTCTCCAGGCTCCCTGGGGCCCTGAGGAGGGGTGGGGTGTGACAGGTCTGCTCGGTGAGAGCAGGTTTGGAAGGAGGCTCAGCAAGGGTGAGGCGGCAGGGCGCGCCTCTCAGGCACAGCTGTGATCACCGGAGAGAGGGCACGCCCGCCAGCTTCCTCTGCCGGCTGCACCGGGTAGGAGCCCCCCCCATGCATCCGATGCCCGCTTGCCAGCCCTTGCTTGCTGGGTGGTGGGCAAGGAGGGCCAGAGAGCCAAACCCCAGCTGCCCCAGAGCCTTGAGGACAGGAGTGGGGAACCTGTCGTCACAGGCCGAGCAGGCCAGAGGCCTTGCCTCCCCCAGTCGCCCTCCCTGAGAGGGAGCAGGAGCAGACAATGGCCACGGGTGACTCACCAGTGAGCCATCTTCTCATCCCCACCCCTCTGGCCCAGCCCAGGACAGTCCAACTTGTCCTCCAAGGGGGCTGGAGACCAACCTTCCTCGGCAGCCAGCTTCCTCTCTCTTCACCCAGCCTGCTCCCCACTCCGTGCAACACCACATCAGGCAGGGTCCATGGAGGGAGGGATTTGACGGCAGCAGACCCGGGCGGTCAGGGCAGACTCCTCTGTGGAAGCATCGGAGGCGCAGGGGCCTAGATGTGGCCTGCTCTCCCCTGTCCTGCCTCTTCTCTCCTCCACTAACCTCCCTGAGTCCCGGGGAGTGGTCATTGTCATTTTTTCATCTCCTTCTGGGATAAGAACTTGGACTCTGCCTGCAATTTATTCCCTCCTGAAAGACCAAATATGTGGAGCAGTGGGGAGTCCCATTCCATCCATGTGGGACAGAGCTGACTGTTAGAAAGTATTTCCTTTTGCTTAGTTACTATCTGCCTCCCTATAGAATCCACTAGACAGCACTTCAAGAATTTAATGTCCACTGTCCATGTCCATCTACTCTACAATTCTTTGCTCTGGGCCAAATACCCTGAGTTCTTTCAGTCACTCCCTCCTAATACTGGTTTCAAGATCTTCTGACAGCTTGGCCTGTATCCTCTGGAAACATTTCCGTTTGTCTGTGTTCTTCTTGTACCATGGTGTCTAGAACGGGGCTCGGCGTTCCAGCCAAGGTCAGGCCAGCATAGAGTGTGCATCGCCCGGGGGCTCTGGCATGTTGTAGATCCCATGAGTTCTGCTGTCTTGCCACCTGCACTGAATTCCGGGTCAACGAACACCTCCCTGGCGCTTTTGGACCCAAGTGGCTATTTAGCGATGTCCATGTTGAGTGGGCATGCACAGGTCACCCTGGCCTGTGTGACTGCTGCCTCCAAGGATTTGGAGGCCCCTATGCCTGCCGGGGGGGTCCCTAGCAGATGACGCCCCCACAGAGGGAGCCCGGGCTCAGGCAGCAGCTCTGAAGGGTTCTCACTGTGGACTCCCTTGAGGGTCTGATGAAAACCCTGCATCCTCTTCCCAGAAAAAGGCACCTACTCCAAATCCTGAAACAGAGCCAGCCTCCCTGCAGCCCGCTCCTGAGGCCCAGGTTAGGAATCTCTGTCTGGAAGCCCATGCTTGAAAAATGAACGCTGAGACAATCTTCCTGCTCAAACTGCGGGGCCCAGGGCCCATCACAGTAACAGCCTCTCCGCCAGGGCCGGGCCCCACGGCTCACGGAGCACGCTGCTCTGAACAGACCCTAAAGTGCAGGTTATAACTGAACAAACAGGAGTGCAAGGTCCAGAGGGTTCCAGTGCCCTGCACAAGGTCACACAGCCAATCTGGGTGGAGTCACACTGGACTTTCCTACCCACATGGTGCCTCAGAGAAGCCCAACACAGTCCGCCTGCCAGTGGGGAAGACAGGATGGGAGAAAGGGCTGCCCTGGGCAGACTGGTTCCTGCTGCTGCTCTGCAGAGGCGCACCCAGCTGGCCTTGGTGCTGAGCTGTGGTTCCAGCAGCCTCTTTCCTGGCAAAAGCACGGGAAGGCCAGGCTGCCAGCTGTGGCTTGTGGGAGAGCAGGGACAAGGGCAGAAACCAGGCCTGGAGCCTGAACCCTAGCACCCAGGGGACAGAGAAAGAGCCACTGGCCCCTGCCTCTCAAGGGTGCAGACACCTCACTTGTCAGGAGAATCAAACCCGGCCGGAGGGAGTGGGAGTCAGGGAACAGTGCGCGTCTGAGCACACCGGGCTTACTACAGGCACCAGACTTGACGACTGGAGGTCAGTGTTTACATTGCCAAGGAATTCTTGCTCCCTAAAATCCTTCTGCTTGACCCAGAAAACTCCTCTGCCTGCAGGGCCCAGCTCACTCCCCCCATGAAGCTTTTCCCCAGTTTTCCCTGGAGGAGGGCCTTGTGTCCTCCACACGGCCAGCCGGCCCGGTGTTCAGACCCCACCCAGGCACTGTCTGACATTACCTGCCCCTTCTAAAGACCGCGGCCTGGCGGGCTGGAGCTGGACTCAGCATCTGGCCCTGGCCCCCGGCAGCAGGGGCTCAGTCTTTTTGTTCAATAAGCTCCAGACGCCAGACATGACGAGCTGTCCTCCACTTGCTCTGCGACTTCAAGCTGGGTCTGAAACCTCCCTGGTCAAAGAAGGCCAGCCCCGCACCACCCCCGCCCCATCGGAAGCCAACGATGGCCTCCAGAAACCCTACGAAGATTCATCTAACGGCTTTTTTCCAGGCTGTGATGTGTGAGGGAGAAAGTTCAGGAGAGAAAACTGTCAATTTTATGTCTTTCCCCAAACTGGATTATTTCCCTTTGCTCCAAACAGTTGGCAGAGATGTCTGGGCAGAGAAGGTCGGTCGGAGCGTGGACACTGCTCTGCGGGCAGCTATGGTTCTCCATTCCAGGCTGGCTTGCAGCCAGGTGCGGGCTGGGAGCTGCTGAGGGAGGGCTGGGTGTGCGGCCGGTGGGTGGCTGCTCCGGCCTTCGGTCACTAGCTCTCCTCACAGTGAACTAGTAAATTCATGCTGGTTTTATGCATCTGTCTACCTCACGGGACTGCCAGGCTCCAGAGGGCAGGAATCACACTTATTCAATTCAGAATCCTCAGGGCTGGGGACAATGCCAAGCACACATAGATGCTTAATACATGTTAAAGAAAAAAGCACTGCCCCCTCCCTGCAGTCTTGTTTCTGGGGCAGCCCTGCCTCTCTCAACAGGAAGAGCTCGCTAGTACCCCCTCTGCTGATGGGGTCCATCGTGGTCCTCCTCCCTCCAGGCTCTTATGGGGAAGGCCCTCTCCCCAGGGCTGCTCTGAGGCCAGTGCTCTGTTTATCTCCAGCCCCAAATATGCTTCTTAGGTTTTCCTGCCACCTGGCCCGAAGCCCCGACCACCCCAGCTGTTCCACTGCACGGCCCCACCCAGATGCACCGCCAGCCTCTGAAAGCCTTCGGTCTAGGGTGCTACCCGCAACCACAACTATTTTTAGCAGAGCTCAGGCGAGAAGGGAGGGGGAGTCAATGACCTCCTGCCTCATGTTGTTGACATCCTCCCCTGCCCCACCCACCCTTCACCCACCAGTGTCATTTCCCCCTTTTAATAACGCCACCACCCACGCTGCTGTGTTCCACGTTCCACCCCAGGCTGTAACCTCAAGCCCTAAGTTCTCAAGGCCCTCAGACACATTCACTTTTCTGGAAGAACAGGGACTTCTCCATCCTCTCCAGGGTCAGACATCCCAATGTCCGACCCATGTTCTTAGTCTAACTTAAATCTTTCCTGCTGTTAAGGTTGCCAGATTTAGCAAATTACAGTACAGAACACTCATTTAAATTTGAGTTTCAGACAAGCAACAAACAATTTTTTAGTTCATCATGCCCCAGGCAATACTATACTAAAAAAGTATTCATTATTTCTCTGAAACTCAAATTTCCCTGGGCATCCTGATTTTATCTGGCAACCCTACCTGCTGTATGTCTTTTCACTAGAGCAAGAGCTTTCAAATGTTTTGGCCTCAGGATCCCTTTACACTCTTAAAAATTATTGAGGACATTCAAAGAGATTTTATATGGGTGAGTTGACGTTTACCGTTATTAGAAATTAAAACAGAAATTTAAAAAATATTAACTTATTTTAAAATAACAGTTTAAAAAATAACAGTAATAACTCATTAAGTGTTTAGATAAACAAAGCATTTTTACAAAAAATGACTATATTTTTCAAAATAAAAAATTAGTGAGAAGAGTGGCATTGTTTTATATATTTTTTAAGATTTTTAAAAAACATTTTTCCTTTTTCTCCCCAAAACCCCCCAGTACATAGTTGTATATTTTTAGTTGTGGGTCCTTCTAGCTGTGGCATGTGGGACGCAGCCTCAGCGTGGCCTGATGAGCGGTGCCATGTCCGTGCCCAGGATCCGAACCAGCGAAACCCTGAGCTGCCGAAGGGAAGCACGAGAACTTAACCACTCGGCCACGGGGCGGGCCTCCATTGTTCTATCTTTTTTGCAAGTATTTTTAATGTTTGGTTTAATGAAAGAGAGCTAGATTATTTTCTTTAAGAATTTTTAAAAATTTTAAATTGTGGTAAAAAATATAGAACATAAAATTTCCCGTCTTAATAAGATTTTTGAGCATACGGTGCAGTGGTGTCAAGTACGTTCCCGTCGTTGTGCAGAGCTGGAACCTTGTATCTCCAGCATTCAGTCTACTGTAACATCACGCACTGCAAAGACCCTGGAAAATTCCCCTGTGTACTCACGACAGAATGAGAGTGGAAAAGCAAACGATGTTTTCATACCGTTAGTAAAGCAGTTTGACCTTGCGCATCTTCTGAAAGGACTTGGGGGAACCTCCCAGGGGTTCCTGGACCACACTTTGAGAACTGGGACTCTAGAGCCACAGCCAAGACTTCAGCGGCGACCAGCACCAGCTCCCTCGCCCCTTAAATTAATCTGGGGTGGGGGATGGTGTGACACTGCACACGTAATTTAGTGCAATTCCAAGCTTCTTCTCATTTCTGAGGTGAGTAGTGGGGATGGGAGGAGGCTGCGCCTGGATCTTGCCTAGTGAGTGCCTCAGTAGGGATGGAAAATGGGTCTAGAGAGACTCTGACCCAAGGGGCCTGGCCATCGGACACTTGTTGCCGAATGAACCAAGCTGAGTCTGCTGAGCGAGAGGGAGCTGCAGCTGTGGCTCCCATCGAGGCTTTCAGAGCCCTCTAGACACGGTGAGCCTCTTCGGGTTGGGGGAGAGGAACGAAGGAGCCTGGTGGGGGTTCTGGCTCCTAGGGAGCTCGGTCAATGAGCCAGCTGCTTGCTGCCTCACCCCACCCCCACCCATGGCTGGCAAGGGAGGGAGCTAACCAACGCTATCCCCGGCCCCTACTGGGCATATGTCTGCTCATTCTGACCCTTGCTGTCATTTCCTCCATGGCTAGGTGAGAGCGAGTCTAACGTTGTCGTGAGGACAGCTGCACTCTCACATTTCAGCTGAGCAGCCTCAAGTGAGATCCTAGGCGCCTAGAGCCCCAGTAAGGGGACTTATTCCTCTACTGCCCAATCCAGTGATCCAAGAGCAGGACCCAATACAGCCAGTGGTCTGTCCCTCGTCCACACGAGTGTCCCATTACAGCCAAGTCCAAAGGGACTTGAGTGTCTTACACGTTTTCTATACCAGACACATACCCTTAGCACACTCCCCCTTGTGCTGTTCACAATCACCCTGTAGGTGTTGGTTTATAGCTTCAACTTTATTATACATAAATTCCTTGAGGGAGGGGACCGCGTCTTAATTGCGTCTGTATTTTCCATGGCACCTAGAACAATGGTAAGGTCTCAATCCATGGTGATGGGTTTATTAGCGGGTGGGTTTTCACTGATTTAACAATCAGATTCCCCTTTATAAGGGGCTGGGAGAACAGGTGGAGGCCCTTTACTAAGCCGGCCCTGAGGACTGACTCTCACGCCTTAGGTTTCTGCGGTGAAGCAGCGCTTACAAAGCATGTTCCTGTGTCGTCTCATTCAATCCTTGCAGCAACATGACTGGTATTATAAGTGGACGTGTGAAAGTGACTCTCTAAGCAATTGCAACGTGCTCTGCCCAAAGAAAGAATGTGCTAAGCTAGGGAGGTTGTATCTGTGGCACCAAATATGTGTGGGGGTACTCTCCAGAGCTGCGCTGGGGCAGGGTGTCCTGAACCTGACGGCCTGGTGGATCCCGGCGGAGGACAGGCTGGCGCTTTGTGAGGACCATTCAGCTAGCTCTCCTTGCCCAGTTTCTGAGCTCTCTGAGTAATGTTCCCACCCCATGTGAAACTGCCAACAGGCAGTGCAGGAGCCCATCAGCAAACCGAAGCATCTGGTTGGTTTGACAGCGGTTATATTTTTCATTGAAAATCATTGAAACGGCATTCCGATTGTATCCGTTCGTCTTCTGGAGCTTTGTGAGTCTGCCCCTGAGCCTCCTAGGCCTGTTGCAAGCAAGGTTTCTGAGCAGCAAAGCGAGGCCCAGACCCTGAACTGTGAAAAGGGCCGAAAAGAAACTGGGCCACCACATGGGCTCTGTCCACAGGAGGCCGGCTCTCCCCAGGCCCCACCTGGCTTCTCCAACGGCTCTCCCCTTCACAGAGATCTGGGCACCGGGCTGGGAGGCAGAGCAAGCCAGGGGCCCCTTAGTAGAGACGGAGCCATGCCAGTGGCTGGCCTGCTTCGAGTGCAAAGCGCTGTCAACCAGGGACCCACCTGCTTGATGGACAGGACAGGGATCAGGAAGCCTGAGGGGCAGCACCGGCAGGGTGCAGCTGGGAGAGCTTTGAGGGGTACCGAGCCTTCCCCCGGCTTCCAGGGGCTTGTGTCAGTCCTGCTGCCCCGCAGGCCGGAGCCCGGGCCAGAGTGGCCGGAGCTGGCATTCTCATCATGAGGAGACAGCAGTGAAGAGTAGGGAGAAGGGGTGCTGGCTGGGCCCTCAGCTCCAAAGGCAGAGCTGAACTTCCACCCGGAAATGAGGTTTTGGCTTCTTGGGCTGGGAAAATCCTGGCCGGCAGTGTCTGTTTATCAGGGAAGCTGAGTCAGACGCCGAACTATCTTCTGAAAAGCTCTGCTGTTTCTGGAATTTCATAGGTCAATGCCAGGCCCCAAACGCCTTCCTTTTCCCTGGGGAATTCCTTTGGGGGAGGGGGACGGGGGGGGGGGGGGGGGGGGAGAGACAGGAGACTAGAACCAGCAGTCCGAGTTTTTGCCCTTTTATGGACTTCGAAGCCCCCTCCCCCACCCTAAGATGACTCATTCCCCTAGCTTGACCCAGAGCCCCTGGAGAGGAGAAGGGTCAAACTGAGAAGGTGAGATCAGCTGTGGAGGGGGTTGGAGGCTGGGAGAAAAGGGAAAAGACGACTGAAAAGTGTGGGGAATTCTTTTACGAAGCAACCTCTGAGGGGAGGATTTTTAGAGGCGAAAGGAGGCAGAATGAGAGAGAGAAAGGTTCTATCCCAGAGGGAAGCCGCATACCCAGGGGCATAAAATTCCTCTAAAGAGGTAGGCCAAGGGCCCTACCTGGAGTAAGTTCTCAGACTTCAGTGTGAGCAGAGCCACTTGCTGGGCTTGTTAAAATGCAGATTCCCGGGCCTTCAGTGGGCTGTGCCCAGGCTCCCCAGAGACCTGAAGCCGGAAGGCCTGAAGCACAGGAAGAGGCCTGGGAATCCGGGAGCTGGCTCCTTCTCCCAGCTTCGGTTGGACAAGGCAACTCCCATCCCCTCTGCCAATGTCAGATGCAGAGCCCTGGCCCAAGGATGACATTTCTAACATCCTAATAAAACCTGTGAAAGCCTTTGAAGGTGTGCAGCCATGGAGCTGGAGGGTCTCGAGGAGTCTTCCAGTCCCGGCCTCTCATTGCACAGGTAGGGAAACCAAAGCTCAGGAAGGTTCGACCGCATGAAGGGCCATTTCCCCCAACCTTCTCCTGCCACCCCAGGAGAAGGCCCTTGATCTTCCTCTGGAGCGGGAAGCCATCCCAAACAGGCAAGACTGCCTCCCCAGCTCGGCACCACCCACCTGCCCCGCTTTCAAGCTTTTACAAGCAACTCATCAGCCTTGGGAAGAAGCGCTTTCCGTTCAATAAAATCCCAGAATCTTTACAACTAACGATCTTCAAGTCATCTCGTCTGATTTTCCATCCAAAGCAGAAATTCCTTCTCACAACAGCTCCTAAATCTCTATCTCTAACTCATGTCTCTTTCCCAGATTCCAGACTCTTATCTCCGCTGGAGGTCTGAGTGCTCCCGACTTCCCCCACGCCCTCCACCTGCAGGCCTTCCTGTCTCAGCTAATGGACACACCACCCTTCAAGTCCTTCAGGCCAAAAGTCATGGAGTTGACCCCCACTCCCAACCCTGGCTATTCTCAACAAGCAGCTGGAGGAATTTTTTTAAATTGGTAAGTCAGACCATTCCACTCCCTTTGCTCATAGCCTCCACAGGCCCCCCATTTCAGTCCGAATGAAAGCCATGGCTGGATAAGGGCTCACAGGGCCCTGTGTGATCTCCCCCACCCCCTCATTTATCTCCCTCAGCCCCCTCTCTGCCACTCTCTCCTGCACTCACTCTGCTCCAGCCTCCCTGGCTGTTCTAGAGCTGCCTGACCTGCTCCTGCCTGAAGGTCTTGGTGCAGGCTGGTCCCTCCCTGGAGCACTGCTCCCCCAGACACTGACTCCGTTAGCTCCCTCCTCTCCTTCAGGTCTTTGCACAAGGGTCCCATCGTCAGTGAGTCCCCTGTTCACCCCTATTTACAGTTTTATTCTTTGTCCCGTCCATCTCTGTACCCCTTCATTCTCCTAATATTTATGACCTGCTAATATACTATATAAGATACTTACCCATTATACCACTGCTTTGTCTTTCTTCCTCTGTTACAATGGAAGCCCCATGAGGGTAGAGATTTTTGTCAGTTTTGTTCGCAAATGTGAACGGAGCCTAGAACAGTGTACACTGCAGGCACTCAGTGGATAGACCCTTACTGAAGGAAGGAGTGAACGCATCCTGCAGGTGACTGCTTTTTCAAGCTGGACCCTGCGTCTCGGTGGCCCCCACCAAGGTGGAGTCCTGCTGTCTGAGCCATGAGGCTACCCATCTACTCCCTTGTTCAGAAGGCCACCCCTGTCATCTGTTAGGGGATTTCCCCAAGTTCTCTTCCTCTGCCTAGAAGTCCCCAGGCTCTTCAGCTCACCCTTCGTCCTGGGTGCATCCTGCTCATCAGGACATGCTCTGGCTGTCAGTCGCTCTGCAGATCCTGACTCACAGAGCTGACTGAGGAGCTCCAGAGGGTGTGGGCTCTGTGCCTTGCAGGGCACTGCTGCTCCCACACTTCTGAACCCCCATTTCCCTTTACTTGAGCCCACCAGGAGGGCCCAAGGCAGCCTGGCTGGATTGGGGCCAAGGGAGAAGTGAAAGGGTTGTCCTGATAGTGGGGACAGGCCAGAATGCCCTGGGGGTGTCCCTCCTTGCACAGGGAGGACCTCTGCACTACCCAGGGAGGGGGTCCACTCGGGGACAGTCTGGATGGACTTGCCTGGGAAAGGGCTGAGGACAGAGAGAGGATCTGACCAAGAGGTTTCTTGTCTTGGTCTCAGAAGGCCCTTTCCTGTCTCCCAAAGTTGTCCCCTGCAGTCGCAGTTGTTGTCTGGGTTATTCACATTCCAGAAGTGCTGTTGTGGCACTAAATATTCCTAGGCTCCAGCCTTCTCCCCGTGGGCCCCACGTCACCTCTCTGAGCCTGCTTTCTGGGATGTTTTTGGTATGAAGCATCCTGGCAGGTGAGGGGAAGGGCCCTGCAGCAGCGATCCGCAGCCCAGGCTAGGTCTCTTTGGGGCCAGATAATAGATATTCTCTTCCCAGCCAGACTCTCCTTTCCCATTAGGCTCCCCCACATCCACCCTGTCTCCCCGCCCGCCCCTCCCAGCTCCTGGCCTAGAAGAAGACGTTAAGCAAACAGAGCACAAAGAGGACAAAGATCTCAGGACCAAACGCCTCCACTTTTCCCCTCCTTCACTGAAGTCCCCCCGCCCCCCACTGAGATTGTGCTGAGGGACAGGGCTGCAGGGTCTGTGGCCGCGCCCTCCCCCATCCCACACCCTGCTTTCCCTCCTCTGTGGCCTCCCTTCTCCCCTCCTGGCCACTTCAACTTCTCCGTGATCCCACTCAGTCCTTCCTTTCCAGCTCCCTTTGGGGCTTGTGGAGATGAGGGGAGAGCATTTTAGCAGAAGGAATTGCTGTATTCCTTGCGCCTGCAGAAGAGCACGGCGTGTAATAGATGCCCGATAAATATTGCCAGTTCCATTCACCGATGTTCTCTCCCGCGCTCTCCAGCCAAATGCAGCTTAAATGACCCCCCTCCCAGGCTAAGGTCTGGCATCCCACCTGGCTGTGGGGTCTGGTTTTCCCATTTGCTAGCTAGGCAAGTTATTTAATGTTTTTGAGTCTCAATTCTTCTTCTGTAACATGAGAATGATAAAGATTGTAACAAACTAACAAGGTTATCTCTCAGGAGCATTAAATGAGATAACACGGACAGCATAGGCACTTCCTAAATGGTAGCCCCTATCATCTCCTCCGTTGCAATTTTTTTCTGTCACCCAAACTCCCCTTCAACATTATCTGAACTGACATTTTCTCCATTGAACTTTACTTATTTTTATGCAGGCTAGCTTGCTGTCCAGTCTGCAGCCTCCTTGAGGCTAAAATCTTGTGTTGCACCAAAGACTCAGCAATTACCTCTCTCTTCCATAGAGCTTAGCCCGCAGTAAGGCTGAATCCTGAGCTGAATGAATAAATGAGCACAGACACCCCCACGGCTGAACCCCGTGCTTCGTGAGGGGAAAGACCCCCCCCACCCCGTCTATTTTTCTGATGTCTACCTGGAGTCTAGCCCAGCGCTCCAGCACTCAGTAGGACCTCAAAGGTTTTAGCCTTTAGTTGAGCAGTTGTAGCCTAAGCCATTTCTTGTTTGCTCTTGCATCTTGACCCCACAGTTGCCTCGCCTCCCCACTTCTCCCCCAGACTCAGCAACTTTGCCAGATGCAGGGCGGGGAGGGAAGGTCCAGAGCTGCAGGCACCCATGGCTGCAGGAGGACAGGTGTGCTGCCGAGCGGGGAGCTGGAGCTGCGCAGGCCCGCCAACACCAGAAGAGGGAGGGAGCCAGCCGGCGGCCTGCCTGCACTTTGTCCTTATCCTCCCTTTCATCCTAGCCCTCAGAGCCAGAGTTTCTCAATGGAACAGGCGTGCAGGGAATGCTCTGCAGGGGGCTGAGAGGGTTGGCCTACGAGGGGGGCATTCCAAGCATTCTTTACTGCCTCTCTGAGTCAGGCGGTGGGGGCAGAGAGGGGAGCAGCTGCACAGCACTGGAGGAAAGCGGATTTCTTTGGAGGGAGAGAATAAAGGCAGTGGGGGCGTCTTCAAACAGCAGGGGACAGAGCTGGAGCGGGGAGGAGGGGATGGAGGATGGGGGAGGGGTGGGAGAAGAGGGAGGGAAGGATGGGGGCGGGGCTGTATAATCTGCCAAACCCAGCTCTTCCTTCAGTGCTAAAGGCAGGAAGAGCAAATTGGGACCCTCAGCCCAGGGCTCACCCACCTGCGTGGTCGACAGGGCAGAAGTGCTGATAGAGGTATAACGGGGAGATTTCAGAGCTAAGAGCTGGGTTTTTTTTGTTGTGTTTTGTTTTTATTAAGCAGGCTCTCTGTTTCCCATCCGTGACAGCCCAGGGGGCGTGTGTCAAGAGAAGGTTCCAAGACTTGCGTCCCACCTCCCCGAACAGAACAGCAGAGGCTACTTTCCCATCACTGTTCTGGTTTTTAACGGAGTGGTTCTTCCCGGCCACAGAGGAAGGGAAGAGGCACTATCAGGTAGGCAGAATTGGGCGTGGAGCGAGGGAGCCCGAGACCCCATCCAAACAGTGCAGTGGGACATGGATTTAAAAAAGGGCCCCCCCTTTCCCACCATCAGCAGGAAATCACTGCAAAAATATCACTACACAAAAGTTAGATGTCATAGTGGATTTCCCCAGAACATAGTATTCACATTACTGAAAACAGCAAGACTCACTTTTTTAAAAACACAGAGCTGAAAACATAAAAATAAATAAGGACATTCCAGGGGCCTGAAAGTCCAGAGAAACGGACGTGTCCATTCTCAGTGGCAAGAGCAACTTGGAGGCCAGAGAAGTTCAGAGTCTTTGAGGTCCAAGGTGGGCTCCAGGAGAACCTGGGCCCTTTGAGATGAAGTCCAAGAGCAGCCTGAGCCCTTCAAGTCTTTCAGATTCACAGCAGCAACCTCAGGAGGCGTGGGCCGGGTTTGCGGGATGGGAAAGGGGAGAGAACCTTTGAGGAAACAGAGGTTGTGTTCTCTTACTGCTAGGATAAATAAGGGAGGGTGCACTCTAGGAGACCACTCCCAGGGCCCCCAGGCACCTTAGGGGGTGCCACATGCCAGGTTTAGAGCTCGGTGGGGTTGGGAATGTAGATATGCACTTTCCATCCCCACCTTGCCACGGAGGCATCCCGCACAAAACTTACTCATTGCAATAAAGCAGATGGGCACTGACAGAGCGCTCTTTCCAGATCCCCAGGGCTTACTTGCATATGAGAAACAGGAACCTGGCCTTGGCCGCTGGCCTTCCCTTCTACTTCTCTACTCTGCCCCTCTACTATCTCCTTGGTTTGACGGAGCTGAAGACGTTAAACCCTCTATGCATTTCACTTGCCCATTTCCCACATCCAGCCCTCCCCAGGGCTCAACTGCAAACCACCTCAGCCTTCTGGGCTGGGATGCTGGTCCTGGGAGGCAGGGGAGAAGGCAGTCTCCCCTCAGGGTGCAGCCAACTGCATCTTAGAGCCTGCCTGGGTAAGGCAATGCCCCGCCCGCCCTCAGCTGAGCTTTGAGTGGACGCCTAGTGCCTGTCGGTAGGTCTCCGTGACCTCCTGGCAGTCTGTCACAGAAAAGCAGCTATCCCCCAGGGGGTCCTGCCACCAGCACCTCAGGCCCCTGCTTCCAGGGCCCTCTGAGGGGGGCTCCTCAAGCCCCATGAGGTTGTCCACAGATACACAGCCCCGCAGTGGGGGCTCGGGGAGCCGTTCGGGCAAGTCCAGCTGGTCAAAGGACTCAGAGGACAGGATGCTGTCCTCACTCACAGCCCCTGAGGGGTGACTAACCCGGGCCGGGGGGCGAGGTGAGGCCAGTTCATCCAAGGAGCCGAAGGTGGCGGGGGTGGTGAGCTCCGAGGCTGTGCGGGAGAACCTGCCGTTGTGTTTGAGGATGCCCTTGCGATGCAGGAGCAGCCCTGAGGCTTGCAGGGGCTTCTGCTTCACAGAGTCCCCACTTACAAACACGTCCCCCGCATCCAAGAGCTCCCCCGACTCGCTGGGTTCAGGAGACGAGTAGTAGCCGGATTCCCGCTGCCGAGACTTCTTGAGGATGCCCTTCCTGGGGAGCAGGGCGGCAGCCTGTCCTGGGCTTGTGGGGGCAGGGCTGAGCGCAGGGTCCTCCCGGGTCCCCTCCAAGGAGGTCGATGCCTTCTTCTTGAGAATGCCCTTTGGCAGCTTGAGGTTGCCCTTGCCAGGGTGAGGGGAGGTGTCGTCAGCCGGGTCCCCCTGGAGAGACTGGGCCATGTCATTCTCTTTGCGAGACTTCTTGAGTGAATGCTGGCGCTCCAGGCCGGGGGCAATGCTCCCACCTCCAGGAGCATGCTGCTTGAAGAAGCTGCATACCTTGGCTCCGTTCTCCAGGAGGGGGCGGGAGGACCGCCGGAGCCAGTCAGCCACGGAGGCCCGGCCAGAGTCGCTGCCAGGGTGCCCTCCCTCATGCAGAGCCTCCTGCTCACTGACACGGGTGGTGTAGCCCCAGTTGACCCACCAGTGACTAGCCACATCCTCTAGGGTGGCCCGGCGGGTGGGGTTCACCATTAACAGCCACCGGATCAGGCCACAGGCATCTGGAGGACAAAAGACAGAAGCTTCGGATGGGCAGCCATGAGAATGGACCCCACAGCCCCTCTCACTGACCGACCCCCATTTGTGCTAAGACGTTGCTCACTCCTGCGTCAGAGACGTCCACTCCACCTAGGGCTCCTCTCGCACCCAGCCCAAGTGGCTCCCTACAGCCTCCAGCTTTCCTGGATGGGTTCTGCCAATTTCCTCTCCATCCCATGACCCCTCAGGCCCATGGCCCCCTCCCTAGCTTGCTTTGTATGTTAGTATGGATCCCCTTCTCTCCCCTGAAATGCAGCCCTCTTAGGGTAGAGACTGTGCTCAAAGGTAAACCAAGGTCCTCACACCCTTCTTCCTGCCTTCTACATCATACGTGAAAGGAGAGAAAGATTTCTAAGGATGAGGACAAAAGCAGTAGGAACTGAGACTATTGTAGCAAAGAGGATCTAAGTTAGACCTCAGGAAGCACTTTCCAAATATAATAAAGCATGCTTGAGATATCCCTTCCTTCCTTGGAGGTCCCAGGCACTGGAAGCAGAGAGATGACAGCAGGAGATGGGGTGGAAGGTACCCTTATCTACAGGGGGCTGCCCTCTTCACTTTGTTGCCACTGTCTAACTTCTGCCTCAGGAATCAGCGAGGGACACCAGGTTCTGGACGAGCACACCCACACCTCTCACTCACCAGAGGGTTTAGGCGGCTCCCGGTAGGCCCCGTTACTAATTTGTTTCACCAGCGTCTTATGGTCCTGCCCGTCAAAGGGCATGGCGCCATGCACCAGGATGTACAGGAGAACACCCAGGGACCAGCTGTCCACCTGAGAGAGAGAGAGAGAGAGATCAGCGGGGATGCCCATGTGCCGCAGGCTGGATGGCTTCCAGCCTCACCTCCAACACCAGCGAAGAAAGGGGTGCACACCGGAGAACTCAGAGGCCAACGCATCTGAGGCCCACCTCCCTCCAGTGCCCAGTGCAGAGGGGGTGGCGCTGCAGAAGGGACTGAGGTTCCCGGGCAGAGTGCTGTCCATCACTTGGCCTTGGAAGGGGCTGCTGCAAGCACAGAACAGTGGCGAGGTCACCCCTTCTGGGCCAGGAGGGGGTGGCTGTGACAGACAGTGCCTCTCCAGGGAGGCTGGCTGGGTGCCAGGAGAGGTAATGGGAACTAGGAGGGTGAGAGGGCACAGAACTAGACTGGGGGTCAAGAGACGTAAGTTCTTCTAGTTTTGCCGCTCCTGGCTAGAGACCCGGCAAGCCACTGCTTTGGGGTAGCCCACTTCTCTCACAGGTTCTAAAGTTGCAGCAAATGGCTGAGGTGGGCTGGTGGAGGGCAGGCACTCACCTCTGGGCCTGTGTAGGGCTTTCCGTTGACGATCTCGGGTGAGGCATAGAGGGGGCTCCCACAGAATGTCTGCAGGAACTTGCCTTGGTGGTAGAGGTTGGAGAGGCCAAAGTCAGCAATCTGCAGGACGGGGTCAAACAGGGGCAGGGGTCACACCAAGGCCTGGGTTGTTCTGCAGCTCTCGGATTGCCCCTTCTAGACTCCGGGGAAACCCAGGCCCCAGCAGGAGGTCAGGGTGCCCATAACCTCTACCCCACACTGGGCACTGCCAACACAGCTCAGGCCCCGGAAGAAAGAGCCCTGAGGAGGTGGTGTCAACAAGGAACGCCTACGCAGGGGTATGTGGGGGCTCCAGGGTCCTCACTCTTCTCGGGCCCCTTTGCTCACGCCGTACTCCACTCCAGGGCTGCTCTCTCCTGCCTACACATCCTCCTGATCCAGCAAGCCCACCTCTCCTGCTAAGCCTTCCACTGCCCTGAGGTCTTCTTCTGCCACAAAGCACTGCAGTTTCCAATAGCTTGCTGTAGCCCTGCTAGTCAGTTCTGTCTCCTCACACTGCCGTGTCAATACATTCCCTATGCTGACCTCCTTCTGCCCCCAGCCCTCTGCAGCTCCTCGCACAGGTGTGACCTATGGCTGGGACTCAGTGGACCGTTACTGATTGAAGGAAGGGTCTACCAGATGGAGGGGACAGTCAACTTCTTGGGCCAACGCCACGACCCTCAGAAGCCAGCCCACCCATCACTGAATGACCATGCAAGATCTGGGCTGCCCTTCCTAGCAAAGGGCTCATCTCTGCCCACACATGGGCAGGAACATGGTGGCATGAACCCAGGGTCAGCCCAGTATAGCTGAGAAGCAACAGTGAGGGCCGAACAAAGATCAGGGCTATGGCTATAGCCGAGGAGAAGAAATCTCCTTACATGACTCTCTGAGCAGCTGACACTGAGGGTTTGAGAGGCCCCAGCCCCAGCTCTCACCCCGAGAGAGACCTTTCCCTGACTATCCTCAGATAGAGGCAGAGGCTAATGCCCTGCACTGCTCCGACCTCTTAGCCCCAGCAGAGGGTCATGGGTGCCCAGAATGGGGAGGGGCTGTTTATGTAACTCAGGCTACTTCGTTTATGGTTTTATTGGCCTCTTATCAAGCAGTTACCAGTTGAAGCCTATAATGAGGCAGATGATTGGTACAGATGGGAAAGTTCGTGCCTGCCCAGGCTGTGTGGGTTTATTAGCTCTGGCTTCCCTCCCCCTGGTCAGCATCAAAGCGAGCCCCACCTGCTCCGGGAATGGGCTGGGTAAAGGGAATGAACTCAGTGCCAGGGCGCCTCAGGGCACAGGTCAGGGGCCACTGGAGGAAGGACTATGTCCTGGGTTCAGGAAGATTCCGCGGAGGGTCCAAGTGCAGAGTCAGAGCCCCCCAGGGACCTGCAGGGAGCAGCCCTTGCCGTCTCCCCCTTCCAGCTCTGATCTGAGTCCATCCCATCAGCGTGAACTTCTCAGACCTAAATTTAACCGCTTAGACATGGGAATGCAGCAGCTGCAGAAAGCTGGGGCTGGAGTGCTCAGTCTGTGGGGAAAGGTGCCAAACAGCTACCTAATTACAGAAGATTAAAGTGCACGTGTGTGTTTGTGTGTGCACGTGCGTGTGTGCGTGCATGCAGGTGGGGAGATGAACTCAGGCCGTGGCCCTCTCCCTGCCAGCCCCAAGGTTGGGAGCCAAAGGCGACCCTAGATCCTCTCACCCTGTGACATCAAGAGCACTGATCAGGGAGTCAGAAGACCTTGGTTCTCGCCCAGCCTCAGCCAGAAGCTAGCCAAAGACCTTGTGCAAGTCATCCCTTATTTAGAGGCCTCAGTTTTCTATCCATAACATGAGGCACTGGACTAGATGACAGCTGAGGGCCCTACCAGTACTAACAAACAAATCTGAGCTTTGCTCAACTCCTTCTGGAAGCTCCTAGAGGCTCAGAGATAATTGATTAGGGACAGTGCAAAAAGACTGGGGATAGGTGCGGGAGCCGCTGGAAACGAGAAGTGGGGCTCACCTTGATATTTCCATTGGCATCTAAGAGGATGTTCTCCAGCTTGAGGTCCCGGTGGACAACACCATTCTGAAAGAGGGAGGGAGGAGGTCAGGGGAAGCTCACAGGGGAGGGAAAGACAGGAGGACCTAGTCTGGGAAGTGAGGTAAACACAAAGCGAGCCAAGCAGGGTGAGCACAGGTAGGCTGGGAATACTTTCTTTATTGGGACTTAGAGCAACAAATCATAGGCCCTTCCATCCCGGGCAAGAGAGTCAAGACCAGAGACACTGACTCTCCCTAGGCTGAGGCCAGAACCTAGTCTTGCCTCTGCTTCTGTCTCCCTGTGTGATCCTGGACAAGTCATGGAATCTCTCTCGGGCAAACCAGCCCCCAAGCCCCAGGGACCACCCCACCAGAAGGGTGCTCACCTGGTGGCAGTAGTGCACGGCGGAAACGATCTGCCGGAAGAAATGCCGGGCGTCGCGCTCGCCGAGCCGCTGCCGCTCGCTGACGTAGTCATACAGGTCGCCTCTGCTGGCGTACTCCATGACAATGACGATCTTGCTGCTGCTCTCAAACACTGGGGCAGAGCAAGAGGGCAACGTCAGGCTCCTCAGAGTGCACTGCTTCCCACAGGGGCCACGCGCTCCTCCCCGGACCCGGACCCGGACCAGACAGGGCCGCCCTGCAGGGATGTCTGCTGACAGGGCAGGAGAAGGTGCTCTGAAGCAGACAACATCTTCCAGGAGCAACAAGATAAGGCCAAGAGAACTGGCTCCGTCCCTTTCCTTGGAAGTTCAGGCTTTTGAGGATCTTAAAACTACCCTGCAAACTCCCAGGAAGGCCGAGACACCCCTGGATGAGAATGAAAAGTCAGGCTCTCTGGTTCAGAATCCAGTGCTTCCTCGGCTTGTGACCTTGGGCAAACCTGTTCTAGATACATCAGTAAGAATGCAGGTCTGGAGTCTGAATCCTGACCCCATCACTTACTAGCGGGGTGACCGTGGCAAGTTATTCATCCACTGTGCCTCAGTTTCCTCATTGGAAAAGCGGGATAATAATGGCAACCTCACAGGGCTGGGGTGAGAAATAGATAAAAGACAGTGACAGCTTTGGGTCTGGCCGAGCAAGCTGACAGAGGGTCTGACACACAAATGAGCACTCTACAAATGGTACCTCCTGTTGTATTTATTAGGTGCATCCTCAAGCATAAACTTGATAATAATGCCTGCCTTGAGGATCAGAAGAGGGATAAAATTCTATGAAAGTGATTTGCGAACTATAAAGCACAGGGGAGAGCTGAGATATTCACCTGGCTCAACATCTTGGACTTCTCGTCCAGAGCATCCAGGCCAGGGCCTTGTACACAGAAGCGATCAGTAAATACTTGGTAATTAATTGGCTGGCTGGGTTCCTGGCAGTCAGCCGGCCCCAGCTGACTCATCTCCACGTGTGGGAGGGGCCCTCTTGCCACCTCAGGCCTCGTCCTGGCTCCAGCCCCCTGGAAGGTTGGTTCGCCAAACTGGTGTGTGTCAGGACACGTATGTCCGTGACATTGCATCTTTGTGTCAAACGGGTCCTAGGAGTTTGGCTTGCTCAGCCAGCCGCAGGCCTATTGTTGTCTAGCCTGGGAGAAGGAGCCGAGGGAGGTGGCTTCTCCCAGGAGGAGTCCCGGCTCCCAGGCAATTGGCTACATGGCCAGGAGGACTGTGCTTTTTCCCAGGGGAACGTGAGCAAGTGGCCCTGATGTAATGTGGCCCAGACTCCCGGGGCGCGGAGCTGAGACGACCTGTGTGGTTTTCCATATCTCTGCAGGGGTACAGGCAACCTTTGTTCCATGAAATTGGGGATCAGAAGCCAGCTGGGGCACCTTCTGGAGAGCAGCTGGGTTAGAAGTCAGTTCCTTCTAGTCCACATCTCCTGAAGTCTGGGGCAGGATGGAGATGGATGTCGGGGAGTCTTGCCAGTCACACAGTAATTGTGATAGCCTATGTCTGCTGAATCTGAAGGTGCAGGAGACATATCCTGACCCTCAAAGCTCAGTTTCCAGACCCAGCTGGAGACATGGGTGTGGGGGAGAATTCACTTGCACACTCTCTCTCTCACTCTCTCTCACACACACACACACTCTGCCCAATCACCAGGCTCAGGCTGGCTTAACCAATACTCTTTCATCTGCCCACTCTTCCCTGGAGGAAGTACAAACGTACAATTAGCCTTCTCAGCCCCTTGCCTGGGCTCCTCATGGGACAGGCTCAGGCCACGGGACCATGTCAGTGGCTCTGTCCTTAGTCCTCCTATGAACAGAACCCAAAAGAGGAGACTTCTCTTTACTTCCCACCAGGAACATTCAGAGGGCAAAGCCCATGGGCTCCCCCGACTCCCACTCCCACTGTGATCCCTGGCTTCCTGTGTGCTGATATTATGCAAAGGCCGGCAGCAGACAGATGGATGTGGGAGGGTGCTCCCCCTCCACCCCTCATCACCCTCTCCTGCTCACTTTGTTGTCTGGGTCACAGGGAACAGGGCAGCTGGAGTGGAAAGCCAGCACTGATGTCAGAGCAAGAGGAGGCTGAGGGAGACGAGGAGAGGTAGGAGCCCGGGCCACAGCAGGAATGATTCAGGGTACAGGTGAGAGCCTAGGAGGCCAGGTTCTTGGGAAGGATGGAGAACAGCACCCACGCACCTGAGACAGGTGAGGGTCTCTGGATGTTGCAGCCTCCCCCGGATTGCTAAGGATCTCTCTGGTTTGGGGAGGTAGTGTTCAAGGATGGAAAATCTAACAATAACAACAAAAATGCCTACAATCCTCCAAAGTTGAGTTCCTCCATGAGCCGAGCCCTCAGTGACATTTAACTCGGTCTTTGCAACGACCCTCTAACGTGGGTGGGATTATCTCATTCCATAAATGAGGAACTGAGGCCCAGAGACTAAATTAAATGAGTTGTCCAAAGTCATACATCTGGGTTTCACATCCAGCTTTTGCCCAACTCTAAACCTGTGTCTTTTATACTTTTGGGTCATCGTTCTCACTGCTCTTACACACACACGCACACACTCACTCCCAGCATCCAATGCCCCGCCTCTGTACCTTCATGGATGGCGATGATGTGGGGGTGGTTGAGTGACGACATGATCTCGATCTCCCGCCGAATGTGCATCAGATCTTGCTCATCTTTGATTCTGTCTTTCCGGATCGACTTGACGGCCACCTGAGGACAGAGAACACGGGAGAGTGAGGAGAAAGGTCTGGCAGATAAAATAGCCCTGAAGACACTCTGGAGTCCTGGATCTGGTCTGCCTGCGCTACCACAGGGGCCACCGGTGCGCCCAGAGAAGCCACTCCCTCCGGCACCAGGGGTGGCGGCAGAGCAGCTGGGGAGCACCCTCTCCAGAGAAGGCATCCCCCGGGTTAGGTGCAGTCTGTGCTGCAGGAAGGTAGATGGGCCAATGACCATATTCAGTCTACAGAGCAACAAGGAAGGGAACGACCTGCGTTCGTAAGGCCAATGCCATTTGATTTATAAGCAAATTTACACCCTACACCGTGAAGACAAGGAGTGGGGCTGTTGTGCTCACCATTGGATGGAGAGCACAGTGCCTGGCACACAGGAGACACTGAGTCACACTTGTTACAGTAGTAAACGGAATGGCCCTCATGAAAATCTTGGGAGGTAGGTGCAGAACATATCATCAGCCCCATTTCCAGCTAAGGAAACTGGTACCCAGAGAGGTTAAACGACCTACTCAAAGTCACACTGTCAGTAACTGCACAAACTGGGGTTCCACCACTGACTGTGTGGTTTCCAGTCTGGTACTTTCCCCACCACAGTCCTCTAACTTGCTGTAAACAACCAGTCTCTAGCCAAAAGGTGGACACAACCCAAATGCCCATCAACAGATGAGTGGATAAACAAAATGTGGTCATCCATACAGTGGAATATTACTCAGCCATGAAAAGGAATGAAGTTGTGATACATGTCACAACACAGATGAACCTCGAAGACATTATGCTAAGTGAAAGAAGCCAGACACAAGGACAAACATTGTACGATTCTACTTATATGAAGTCCTTAGAACAGGCAAAGGCATAGGACAGAAGGTGGGATGGAGGTCACCAGGGGTAGGAGCAGTGGGGGTGGGGACTTGGGGAATTATCGTTTAACGGGTACAGAACTTCTTTTTGGGGTGATGAACAGGTTTTGGAAATTAACAGTGGTGGTGGTTGTACAACATTGTGAAGGTACTTAATATGTCACCGAATTGTACACTTAAAATGGTAAATTTCATGTTATATTTATTTTACCACACGCACAAAAATCGCCAACAAAAATTATGAGAAAAATACCAGTCTCTTTAGCCTAGGTAAGGAATGTCCCTCCCCCAACAACAAAAAACAAGCAAACAGCTAGCCAGTTCCACAGTGCTCAGCTCTGCTCCCGTCCTAAGGGTGGAACCGCCCACAAGGACCAGCCCCTCCGCGGGCTGTGGAGGGTCCAGGAAGGGCGGAGGGGCAAGAGGAAACGGAGACAGCTCCGCCGAGGCGCAGCCCAGCAAAGCTCTTGGAGACGCGCAGCCCGGCCCGCTGCTCCGCCCCCCGGGCAGGAGGTGACAGCGAGCAGGCGCTGCGCAGTCCCGTGCGCGAGTCCCCGCCCCTCGCGGAGCCTCCCTCGTCCCTTCTGTGAAGTAAACAGGCTGAACTAAGGGGTCCGAGGGCCTTCCCGCTCGGATTTCGGGAGCCGGGCCGCAGAGAAGCCGCGGCCGAGGCTGCGACGACAACGGGGGTACAGGTGCGGGGGGCGGGGCACGGGGCTGGTCAGACCCTGCTAAGTCCTGCCCAAGGACACGAAGGTGAACGCAAGACTTCGTCTTCACGGGAGAGGCAAGTTGTGGAAAATCAGAAGGCACAGACTGAGGTGAAGCGCTCCTCATTCACCTGCCCAGGAGGGTTTGCCTCCCCTCAAGGTCCAAAAGCAGGCGGGAGGAAGGAGACCGCCGGCCGCGGCAGGGCCCTAGCCCTCCCCTCCACAGCGCTCTGGAGGCACAGCGCGGCTTCCGGCTCGGCTGCGGACAGCGCTGGCCTGCGCTCCCCGCGACAGGAATGCGGAACAGCTAATCCGGAATCCGCAAGAGGAGCTGCTCACAATGCCCTGCCCGGTCACCCCGGCAACAGGCCAGGGATGGCTGCCCGCCGCCCCGCTCCCTCCCCGGAGCTGCCGAGCAGCGCAGGGAGGACAATGGCAGCGGGAGGGCTGGTCACCATGGAGCCTCCTCCCAAAGATGCTGGAGAGGCCCGCGCTGCAGCTGCAGGGGCAGAGCCGCCCCTCAGGCACCCCCAACCCCCACCCTGCCCCTTCTGCTCCAAACCTCACAAAGAGCAAGAAGGAAAATCCATGGCTTAGATGGGACAGAAGGTGGGGATGGGGAGGAAGGGGCTGGAATCAACTATGAGGATTCGACCTGGAGCATCACTCCGGCACACCTCTCTCTTCACACCCCTTTTCTCTCCCACAGGGGAGAGCTTATGGATTCCTTCTTTGCTCACTAACATTTGTTATTTTTAAAATGAGACAAGAGATAAAGTACTATGAACTCTTCAGATAAAGGGCCATAAAAGTTATATTAATAGATAGTAAAAAAAAAAAAATCATATGTAGGGGCCAGCCCGGTGGCATAATGGTTGGGTTTGGGCTCTCCACTTTGATGGTCCCGGGTTGGCAGGTTCGGATCCCAGACAGGGACCTACATGCTGCTCATCAAGCCATGCTGTGGCAGCGTCTCATATACAAAGTAGAGCAAGACTGGCAGCAGATGTTAGCTCAGGGCCAGTCTTCCTCACACACACACAGACACACAAACTCATATGTAAATCACATATCTAGATAATGACACAGAACTATTTGAGAGCTTAAGATGCACACGTATGCAAAAACTCGGCACATCTCGGATGTACAATTCCGTACACACAAATGTATATAATAGTGAGATAAGTCATCATTGGCTTAGGGAGCAAACCCTAAAGAAGACAAGGCCTAAAAGAAATGAAGCTCCAAAAACATAAAGGGGTCTGAGTGGTGCTGGGGGGTCCCTGCATGAGTAGAAGGTACACAAGTCAAACCCCTAGATCCATTTCTTTCAATTCCGGAAGCCTCTGATTCTAAATCAGAATTGTTAATCCTCAACGGACAGTTCCACCCCCTGCAAGCTCGTGCTCTGGCCTCAGGGGGCTAGGTCAGGGGCCCCCAGTTATCTACATTATGTCCTCGGAGAGGACAGCGTGGCTGGCGTTTCCCAGGAAGGAAACAAGTTACATCACCAGGCCTTCACCAATCCGCAAGCACGTGACAGACAAGAAGAGTGATGTGTCACTGACGTTGTGGGGCTGGGCCCCTGCTCCCCAACTATCCCAGCCCCACGGGACAGGCCCCTGGCTATCTGCGGGCCCGCCTGGCAAAGCAAATTAGAAATGGCAACAGCTTGGGCTGAGACAGAGCTCCGCACACAGAAAGTATTCAACAATTGTTTACTGGTGAACACAGATCACAAATAAATACTTACTGGTTAAGTCACTGACTGATGGACCAGGGCCCAGATAAGATTTTCTGCCCTTCCAGGCGTGGGTGGGGAGTCAACCTCGGTACAGGGACTAATTCTGAGGGACCTTCGCTCTCATCTGCAAGAGTTGAGCAATCGTTCTCTAGAATAAAAACATACCAACTAGAGCCAAGGAGCAGGGCAACAATCGCTGAATGGGTCAGCCAGAGGCAGAGGGCCACATGCCCGAGACACTCCTGGCGCGTTCCAGTAAAAATGTTAATACTGCCTTTTCACTCTTCAGGGTATCCATGATTAGACAACATATTATACGGCCACCCCACTTAGAGGGGGCAGGAAGCCCAGGCACAATTATATGATTATGCAAATGTGAATACCAGAGCCGTGGAGTGGGTGTCAAGAGCCCCAGTCTCTCATCCTTACTCGCTTCATCCCCCTATTGAGCTACGCAACTCAAGACAAGTCACTTAAATGATCCGGTTAACTGGTTTGGCTAGTTTTAATGTCCTCATCTGAAAAAACGAAAGGGCGTTTATTCTCCAAACATCTGCCGAATACCTACTATGTGCCTGGTGCTAAGCTAGGTGTTGGGGATTCAGAAGAAAACTGGACAGTCCTTGCACCAAGGCCCTCGCTCCAGTGGGAGGACAGGCAATGAAGTCCACTCCAGTCTAGCGTGATGGATGTGGCAGTTTAGGTCCCTGCCCGCCCAGGGGCTCCAGGAGCACTGCAGAGGGCTTTCTTCGCCCGGAGGAGCAGGGAAAACCACCTCTGGGAGAAAACTTTGCTTTAGATCTTGAAGGATGAGGTGGGATTTGCCAAGCCAAGGAGGGCAAGCTAGGTAGGGGCAATAGGGGCATTCCAGGCAGAGAGAGAGGTTTGAGCAAAGGCCAGAGAGAAAGGAACCATTCACAGATTTGCACATGAAGCTCTCTGAGCTCCCTTCCAAACTCGAGCATTTTCTGCTGAGCTTCCGCAGAAATGACTCAGCTGCTACTGTGCCAGGAAGGTGCCAGCCAAGGATTGTTCTAACGGGCTTCTTCAGAGGCCCCACGCTATATGTCTGTTAGCCTGCCTGAGTGAAACTCCTACAGATCCTGGCCTAGGGATGTCCCTGCCCCTGCGGCCCTGCATGTTGGAAAGGCAGCAGACTCATGTCCCACTCCGTTTTGCAAATGGCACGCACTGAAGGCCACAAGGTGCACTGACTCTTCCGAGGGTTCCCAACACATCAGGGCAGTCGGGATCCAAGATGGAGGGGTGTTGCCTGGAGAAGCTGCCATCTCAGAAGACAAAAGTTCCTTGCAGACGCCCTGCCCTGCTTTCACCTCCCTGCCTCCCACCCCTGGAGAAGGGAAGGCGCCACACGCTGCTTGGGCCAGGCTGTGCAGTACCACCAACCACCCCTATCCCACTTACAGACATACAAACGTGCCGGAGACATGGGTGCTAGGGCTCAATTGCTTAAACACTGCCCCTCACCCGAGGAACTCAAATCAGGACTAATCTGGATTCAGGAGAAGATGGCAGAAAGGTCTTAGAAAAAGATCTAGAGGTGCTGGATCCAGATGCCAGCGGAAAGGGTGCAAGCTGGACATTTCTGGTCATAGTTATTGCCTGGAGTCGGAGCCAAGATCCTTGACTCCTCTCTGGCCTTTCACAGAGCAGCTGCTGCCTGGGAGGCGGGTCAAGGAGCTAGAGGATGACCCATTTAGATAACGGAGGAAAGGCTGGGCTGGGCAGAGTTGGGTAATGGGCCTGGGGGGTGGCTCACCATCCCCCCAAGCCTGCCAGAGAACCAGGCAGGAAGCAGGGTTCTGAGGGGAGTTGGGGGTGCCTCCCCTAAGCCTGCTGTGTGCCCACCCCTCCTTCCACTTTCTAGCCCTCTCTGCCAGGTTGCTGGGCAAGGCGCTTCCCTGCCCAGCCCTCTTGTGTGGTTTGGCCAGAGCCCAAGGACAAGAGTCGCCTGCAGCCGGAGCCTCCCTCCCTGCTGCTGAGCAGGCAGGTGCAGGAGGAGTTGGGAGGGCAGCCTCAGAAGAGGAGGCCTTCAGCAGCTGGCCAGGCGGGAACCCTTCTCTGGAGCAGGGGCTGAAGGAGAGACTAGGGCTGCGAACACAGCAGAGGCCAAAGTGGTTTGGCTTAAGGAAGCTGTGCACAACCTCGTCCTCTTGCTCAGGGCAGGACAGACCCAGGATGGGGGCCCCCAGGAAAGGGAGGGTAGGGCCTAGTCAAACCCAGCCTTGCTGTGATAGTAAGCAACATTGTGTGTGTCAGTTCCTGTGCCGAGCACTTTACATATATTTTCTTATTTAATCCTAGGAGAACCCCACAAGGTAGGAATTATTACAATCCCCACTTTAGAGAGGAGAAAACTGAGACACAGAGAGGTCACACAGCTTGTAAGCAATAGAGCCAGGACTGAACCCTTGCAGTCTGACTCTGAGCTAAGCGGCCTTCCTGACAGGTGAAGACCAGGAACATAGTGTGGTTCATCCACTCAGGATCCCCCAACAGTCAGCATGGGGTGGTGGGGGCTGGCACCCAGCAACTCGTCCATCCTCAGCCCTGCCTGGAGCTCTGGGAGGCGGCTGGAGCCAGCTGTTGGGATGACAAAGCACACCGAGGCAAGCCCGGGCGCAGCACAAGGCCAGCTCCCAGGCCGAGACTCAGTATCGGTCACCCAGGGCCTGTACTGGTCCAGCAGGACAGTATGTTGCAGGAATGCCACTAAACAGTCACAGAACAACTCACGTCCCCTCTCTGGTCCTCAGTTTCCCCATCTGTCAATGAAGGAATAAGACCATCTCAGTCATTTTCAAACATCTGGGAATCCCACACCGCAATCCAATACATAAAAGAGACAGAAGGACCCCTGCTCCAGAGCACTATCCACTTGGACCCCCTGTGCTCCTTACAGCACCCCTCGGATGTAGGACTTCCATGCAGTCATGCCAAAGGCTTTGGTGGACTCCACCATTCCAAGGACTGCAGCAGGTGTTTTTTTCTTTAGAGGGAGGGGCACTCGGGAGCTTGGGAGAGTCACAGGAGGAAACGTCATTTAGATACCAGGAATGTACTTGGAGTCTAGAAGATCCAGAGCAAATATTTGTTTTTCCTTTGATGCCCTCCTGGAGTAGCCATTAGTCCTGCCCGCCTGCCCCTTCCCCTGGACAGTCCCGTCACGCCCCTGATAATGTCATCGAGGCAGGTTAGGAATGGGAAATATGCCAGAAAGGGGGTAGAAAACTGGGATGGGAGCCACTCAGCAGGCTTTCCTCTGAATCTAGCCCCTGCCAACAATCTCGGTCCATTTTGAGGGAGGTCTTGGACCACTCCCATGCCCCTCTGCCCTACTAGAGATCCTGAGGCACCAGGTCACTTTCTTTTCAGGGAGGACAGTGAAGAAGTAGGAATGGGGGTGGAGAAGAGGACTCCTCTCCAGAACTGAGAAATCATCAGCACAGCAGGCAGCTGCTCTCCAAGGAGGAGGGAGACCCCCGGGCAAGTTCCCAGCAGAAGGACAGGGTGGTCTAAGGATAAGGGAGGTTCAGAGCAGGTCCCTTTCCTACTGATCTTGGCTCCCTGCAGAAAACAAGAGGCATGGGGCCAGGAAGCACCTTCTGAATTCTCTCTGTTCTGATGTAATAAGAGCTGGAATTCCTGCCTACAGCCACTCAGGTTTGAAAACTGAAAGCCAGTTTATCTCCTCCCAGAATCAGAGATCGATCTCTCTCTCTCTCTCTCTCTCTCTCTCTCTCACACACACACACACACACACACAGAGGCACGCACCTGTGCGCAGTGACCCAGGTCAAGAGTCTGATGGGATCTCTGAACTTAAATCTCAGTTTCCCAGTGTCTGGGCCACCCCAGTCCCCCGAACCCAGTATGTCCCCTAGCAAGAGGCACAAGCCACGAGCAGCTCTTTTCCAGCTGAGCCCCTGACCAAGCCTGGAACCTCACCCGGCCCTCACACTTCATAGAAAGAGAAAGAAAAGGAAAGCCAGGAAGTACACGATTGCCCAATAGCTGTAACCTGGCAGCGGGCAACTGGGGACTGTGCCAGGAGTTAGCAGGAAAAACATTCTCGGTCCTATTGATGGGGCCATAATCCACCCCCTTTTTCCAGCATCCACTTTCCTTCACCAATGAAATGACTTCTTGAATTTCAAACCAGCTACTGGCTGCAAAAGCAAACAATCTGGGGAGGTGACTGCTGCCACAGCCGACAGGGCAAACCGTGGCCACACACACACACGCCTCTCAACCAGCACCCACCGGGATTGGAGAAATGATCCCTAGACCATCTGACCTAAAAGGCTTGTTATATACAGATTATTTGGCCCCATCCTAGATTTTCAGAATAAAATCCTCTGGGTGTGGAACCAGAGACTAAGCAGTTTAAACAAGCACCGCTGGCGATTCCTACGCACATTAAACTCATTTGCTAACTGACTTTCGGCAAACCTGACATCCTTTCAGCTGGCCTTTCCACATATAAATATCCGTTCTCACTGTGGGTTCTATGTGTCAGAAACAATTTAAATTCACGTTTGTATCTCATTCAGTCCTCATTGCAGATTGTGAGGGAGGCCGTGTCTTCTTCATTTTTGCAGAAGGGGAAAGAAATAAAGTAAATTGTGCAAAATCGCACAGATTATTACTACCACCACCACACACACAGCCACCAAATTAACAGGACACATTCCGGAAAAGGCCCCAAACCCAAAGGTGTCTTGGGGCACAGTGAACCTTGCCCCAGAGCCTGGTTTCACATTTCCCAGACTGAAACACCTGTCATAATGAAACTTGGACCCAATCTTAGACCTGGAAAGGACCTAAGTGTCAAACTCACCCCCACCCCACCCTGAGCAGACCTCCGTAGACTGCTGGGCTGCCAGACTATAAGGACGGAGTTGAAGAACTGGACACCTAGTCCATTCAAACAGCCACACACACATTTTTTAACTCCCAGGAAAATGAGGCACTTTCTACTTCCTCTTCCCATTCTACTCTCTTGGATAGCCTGTTGTAAGTAAGATTCAACTGAAGCCCCATCTTCTTTAGGGAGCCTTCTCATCCCAAGACAGGGCACCCGGCGCCAACCGTCCTCTCACTTATTTGGCTGACCGGTGTTGGGGTTCTCAGGTCCACGACCATTGTCCCTACAAGCATGGCCAGACAGACCTGCAATGGATACCTCCTCCCCCCACCAAACACACACACACACCCTCAGCATGGTAAAGACTGCTGCCCACTCCACCGAGCAAGGCACTAGCCCCCGGCGCAGCCCGTCGCTCAGCGCCGCGGCCAAGCCCGCCCGCCCGCGCCGAGAGGAAGCCGCACTCACCAGGCGCCCCGCGCTCTCCCGCGCCTTCTTCACCTTCCCGTAGGTGCCCTTGCCCAGGGTCTCCAGAAACTCGTAGCGGTGCCGCAGGTTGTGCTTGTGGTGGTGCCGTTTCACCGCCTGCTTCTTCATCGGCGGCTTGGGCGACTTGATGAGCCCGTCGGCCAGCGGACGGCCGAGCTCCGCGTCCAGGGCGGTGGCGGCCGAGGGGGCCGGGCCGAGGCGCCGAGGGAAAGCCCGCGACTCCATGGCGAGCAGGACGGGGACAAGGCGGAGCGGGAACCGGCGGCGCGGGGACAGCTGGAGGCCGGAGCACGCGTCCCGCGCCTGCGCCCGGACCCCAGCCGCACCGGAGCGCTAGGAGAGGCGCCGCGTTCCGAGTTCTTATAAAGGCTCCGCCACGGCCTGGCCACGCCCCCCGCGCCCATTGGCCTGCTCGCTGATTGCGCGTGATCAGGGCCGCCCACATTGGCTCGCCCTGGCCTCCGGCCCCGCCTCCTCCCTGCGCGTGTCCGGGAAAGGTGTCAATGGAGCCCCGCCTACCTGGGCCCCCGGGGGCATAGGCATGGGGAACAGAAGACACCAGCGGAGGCTGTTTGGCAGCTTGGTACTACTGGGGTCTGGAACCTTTGAGGGGCCTTGGAACTGCTCTGGCCTCTGAGGGGCTCTTGGTCCTGGTTGGAGCCACCTGTTGTCCTTCTATTGTGTTTTCTGTTAGCAAAGGACAATCTGACGATCTGACTATAGGTCACCAAAGTATTTCTCCATCCTGAGTAATCTGCTTCTCTCAAGCTAAAATCTAGCAAGTCATTGGACCACTTCTTTAGGGCATAAGGAGAAAGGGGGATGGAATGGGACGGAAGCAGTCTCCAGCCAAGTGGGAGGGCTGGTGGAGAGCTGTCCCCAGGTTCTGAGTTCACCTGTCTTCGGTTAGATCAATCTTAATTGGATCCCAGAAATGCAATTCTGGAAAGTTCCTACCGCTTTATCAAAGAAGGCTTCTAGGATTGAGTGGGTCCCTCAAGATGTGCTGAAATTTATGAAGTGATGGAAGGAGGTGGAGAGAGCCAAAAGGAAATATTCGTTCATTAAAAAACATTTTACACAGCTATTATTTAACTTGTGTCCCCACATCTGTAAATAGTAGCCCACCCAAGGTTTTCCTCCCTGTGATTTTGGAATCAGGAGAACTGGTGGTAGGTCCCTAAGTTTGGCTTGGTTTTTAAGGCCTGGAGCACTAGATCCAGAATCCTCATTCTGAATGTCATTTAGAGTGAAATGAGAATACCCATAGGCTCTCCTCCTCCCTGTGGAGTGTAACGGGGAGACAGGAATATTCCCCTCGAGTCTTCATGATAACCCAGTCCTGTGAAGTGGGTATTATTCTACTGAAGGCCACACAACTGGTAAGAAACTGGCAGAGCTGGAATTCAGACCCACCCCCCCCCAGGAGGATGGTGCCTCCAGCTGTGTATTCAGGACATGCTGAGGACCAAGAAGGGCTAGATCCCCAGGGACTGAATTTTGTATTTAGTGTCTGCCCACTTTCCCACTCCCACTGATCCTTTGATCCTTTCTAGTGTGAGTTAGGGATGGAGAATAGGGCTGGAGGGTCTGCTTGTGTAGGAAACCTATCCCTTCCCCAAATGTGGAGGCCCACAGGAGGTGGCAGCCAATCTGGCATTCTTCCCTCTATTGGCCTTCCCTCTTGCTCTGAGTTATCTGTGAAAATAGAATGAGGCCCAGGTAACAGTTCCCCCAACATGCTGTTTCCTTTCTCCCCTAAGATCTGCATCCATTCCTGCAGGCCCAGCTAGCTGGGCCATCCAGGGGGATTAGGGCTCTCAAGAGGAGGCATGGGTAATATAAGAGTAAGCACAGGGCTGAGTGTTGGGGGACCTGAGTTTCCACCCTGACTAACACCAACCAGTTCTGTGACCTTTTACCAACCACTGGTCCCCACTAGGTGCTAGGCCTGTGGATATGACGATGGTGACAAGTTGGACATGGTCTCTGCCCTCAGAGAATTCTCAGTCTAGTGGGAAATGAACAAGCAAATCCTAGACAGAAGATGTGTCCATGATGGGGGAAGAACATCATGTTCTTCATGTTACATGCCCTTGGAGTGTGTAACAGGAGGGAGCCTCTAGCCCAAACAGAAGGAGGTTGTCAGGGGCAATGTCCTGCAGACAGGACCTCTGAGCTCAGACCTGAAGGATGTGAGACAATTAGCCAGATGAAGCAACATTTCCTCTTAAGCAAGCTGAAGAATGACACAGATGAGCCCAAGATTCCCTTTTAGGCTTAATCTAGACTCGTCTGAGTTCTTCCAGGTACCCCCAACACCTCGAGCACTGCTAGGCACAAAAAAGGTCTCAGGAGATGCTTATGAACCAGAGGAATGCGCGTGCACTGGGATCCACGGACTGAAGGGAAAGCACCCACAGAGGACCTATTTCCCTCCATGACCAGCTGAACCGGCTACGGCAGGAGGGGTAGATCCCCCGCACCCCTGGGACCTTCCCCACACTCACTTCAGCTCCCTTTGACCAGAATGTGAATCCCAACTTGGGGGGCAAGCCATGGATGACCAAAGACCCCAGAGTAAAGGAATTGCCCCTGTTCCAGCCAAGATGCAGCCTGGCGGCCCCTGAGTTACTACAGGGCAGAGCTTTGGTGACGAGGGAACCTGGCGGCTGTCTGTGCACAGCAGACAGGCAGGGGAGACAGATGAACAGATACAGAGCCGGAACGGCATGCCACTCGGAAATGATCCCACCTGCTGAAACTCAACTCTCAGATTCCTTAGAGAGACCTGTCTGCGGCAGAGAGAGAATGCTGGGCAGGGAGTCTGCTCCGTCAGAGGACTCGGCTGCCGACAGGGCTTGGGGAATTTCTGCATCGTGGGCTCTGATGTGCCGGGAATCTGAGCTGAGCTGAGCCATCTCAATCCTGCCTGCCCCACCATCCAGTCCGGGGGCCACCCACGCCCAATCACTGATCCTGATCGTTGTCTGAGGGGCTCCGGGGATACCCACTCATTGGGCCTACTAGGTGCCACACTGGGAAGACAGTTAGGAACAAGCGGCTGTCCCAGTCCTTATACACTCACAGTCTGTGTGTGTGTCTATGTGGGTCCAGCCTAGTAAAAGGGGATGTTAGTGCAGCTCAGAGCAAGGACTGCTGTGACGTGTGAAGTGTGGGGTGCTGGTGGGAGAGCAGGGAGGGACACCAAGGCTCTGCTTTGGGAGTGAGCTGGGGGGTAGGGGGTAAAGCAGGTCTCCTGAAGAAGAAAGAAATCTGAGTCTTGAGGGGTGACTAAGAATTAGTTCCCTTCTCTCGGGAAGTTAACAGTTTAGTAAGGGAAATAAGAGACATATACAAGTTACAATGTAATCCAAGGCAAAAAGTGGGAAGACCCTCCAGAGAGGAGCAAAGTGCCAGGTGGGCCTTATACTGGTTCAGGGGTTTGAGGGAGGGCCTCACAGCAGGCCCGTTGTCCGTTGAAGGGAGGGTAGGATTTGGTAAACTGTGAGGGAAGGCCTTCAGGGATGGGGTGGGAATGGGAGGCAGGGCAGCAGACACTGAGAGTGTAGGGGCAGGAGAGCAGAAAAAGGCCAGATGAGCGCTCTCCGGATCTGATGAGCAACATGGGGGCTCCCAGGCCCTGGAGCATCTCCTACTTTAGGATTTATCTCAGTGTAGATGCTGAGCCCCTCTTTCCTTTTCTCTTGGAGAAGGCCTGCTGCAGGCTGGAGGGCCCAGCTCGCCACTCACTCCCAGCCTGAGACTTCAACCAGTATATTCCCTTCCCCCAGAGCTCTGAGGATGTCACAGCCCAGGTGGTGGGCAATATGGCCTTGAAGGGGCTGACCTTCCCTCTCAGGGGCTGATGTGACTTCCTGGGTAGGAACTTGCACGTTAGAAGTGGCCCTCCAAGATTGGGTGGTGGGAGTCCAAAGAGGGGGATGTAAATTCTGGAAGTCTCTGGCAAACTGGGATGCTTGACTCAATGCTGCCCTCTTCTGACCGAACTAAGCCTAGCAAGTTTTATGGGATGCCCAAAGCTGTGACCACAAGTGGGGGTCTGCTTAGACAACTGGTTCCCTCAGTGAGCCAGTCATTGGTTCGTTCATTCATTCGTTCTTTCAACAAGTATGTACTGAGAAACTACAACAATAGGCATAATAATATCTAACATTTATTGAGCCAGCCCTGGTTCTAAGCACCTTAGACAGTGTCATGTCCAAGACCACCAGCCCTAGCTAGGAGCAACAGAGCTAAGAGGCAGACACTGTGAGTCCAACGTCACAGCTTGAGTCCCTGTGGCTCTCACTGCCTTGTGGTGTCCAAATGGGCTTTGGAAGTACAAGACGGAACTAGTGAACTGCTTGTAATCTAAATTCTAGTAAGCCCTACCAGGAGTTCGGGGAATTTTGTGCTGCAAACACTGAAAACAGTCCCCAGGCTCTTGATTACAATGGGAAATTCACAGGTCATTCACAGGTCAGGCCTGGGAGGGATGTGACCCAGGGAGAAGCTAGTTCTTCTCCCCAAGTCAGAGAGCTTGCCCTGTCTCCCGCCTGGAGCAGCAGAGAAAGCACACACAGATGGAGAGGAGTCAGGAGCCCTGGGTTCCAGCTCCTCTTTCACCACCAACCCACACTGTGGTCGTGGCCAAGGACTTTCTCTCTTGGGGGCCGTTTTCCATCTATAAAAATGGATTGGGATAAATCAACTCTGAGTTCCATTTCGACTCTGCCATAACTTCTCTGCAGTATCTAAGTAGGGACAGATAGGAAATCTCAGTCACTCCCGTTCTTTCACCCACCTGGTCACTGCTTCCTTCACTACACGACAGTCAGGGGCCCTGTACCCTCTCCCATCTCCAGACTGGCGTGATGCTTTTGGCTCAGGAGTCTGGCAGCCTGGGCTCCAGGCTCTGCTCTGCCCTGCCACTAGTTGATTGTGACTCTCTCTCATCTCTCGGCAACTCTATGGATAAGAATTACTCTCATACAGCTAACACACTTGCTGTGTGCTAGCCCCTGCATGAACAAATTCAATCCTCACCACAATTCTCTGAAGCAGGTGCTAACATACGATTATCTCCATTGCACAGATGAGGAGGCTGAGACACAGAGAAATTGAATAACTGCCCGTGCAGGGTCATGAGCCGGCAAGTGGTGGAGGCAGCTTGGCGCCCGGGCAATCCAGCTCCAGAAACAGCACTCTTAGCCATCATACTCTGGCTGAGAGATGATTCTTGATTTGCCCAAGTCTCAAGTAAACTAAGCTTCTTTGTGTTGACCTGAAACGTGCCTCATGACTGCTTCGTGGGGTTGCTGTGGGATGGAACGAGAGGGGAGGCTGTCAGATTGATGGTTTCCTATCAGTCAGCTTGGGGTTTTGCTGGGCTCTGGTCCTCCCAAGTCCCTCCCGCCCAGGTCTGGCAGAGACCCAAGCGTGGCGTGTGTGTGTGTGTGTGTGTGTGTGTGTGTGTGTGTGCGTGTGTGCGCAGTGCTGTGACACCAGGGGGCTTATCAGGCTCCCTGAGCTACAGTTGATGTGATCTGAGACAGAGGACAGTTAAGATAAGCTCAGAGCTAGGAAGTGGTCACTGAAAGTGCCCAAGGCTGGAGCTCTGTGCTGGGGGAGGGAGGGAGCCGCCTGACCTGGGGGCAAAAAGAAAGGGCGTTGAATTATGCTCAGTGTGGTTTTTAAGGCCAGAACATGGGTATTCTGAGAGTCAGGGGTGGGCTGGGTAGATATTTGTGTCGATTTAGTCAGGGCTTCTAGTCAGTGTTTTGGGAAGGGTCTCCTTACCTCGTAAATGGCAAAACAAAAAGGTCTTTCTCTCTTTCTGCCCCTCACTCCTGTGTGCTTTTCTCTTTCTGCCCCTCACTTCTGTGTGCTTTTCTCGGTCTCTGAGGTTGAGCAACCCCATTGCTGTGGGGTTGGGAAGCAGAGGGGGCAACTAGGGTAAAAGGTTTCAGGGGATTCAGCCCTTGGCATCCGGACTCACCAAGCACTTCCCACCGACTGACCCTGCTGTGTGGTTGCTGTCAGTCCTCCGAGCTCCTGATGGACTGAGATGTGGTGCAAGGAAGTAAAAAGAACCCCCATCTTCACAGGGGTCAACACTTCCACATCCGCTCTTTCATTCGTCCTTCACTGACCCTGTGAAGCTGGGGCCTTGGGTTAGATCCTGGGGTACAGAGGCTGTTAATGCAGTTGAGGCAGGGGGCACAGGAGCCTCAGAATGGCAGTCAGAGGATGGGGCTCCATTCCTAGCTCTGCCCCTTCTTGGCCACATGGTGTAGGGCGGGTGACCTGCGTCTAATTGATCAGAGGAGCCCCTGAACACAGAGGCTCTTTGTAAACTGTTAAAGGCTCCCGGCAGCTGGGCATTTATGGCAGTGGATGCTATGGCTCAGGGCTCGGCACCGCACACTCCATTGAAAGGCTGCTCCCTCGAGGATGGAGTGTCTTCTTCCTCCTGGCCCTGCCTGCACAGCTGCCACCCTGCCCTCAGGGAGGTCCAGGAGGACCAGGCAGGCAGGGCATGGGAAAGGTGCCCAGGAGAGAGGGCGGCGGAAGGTCTGCCCGGTGCCACCTCCCTGCCCTGTGCCTGGCTCCCACTGGCAACCTGAGCCCCTGGCCTCCCAAGCTGATTCTGGAATGTGAACCCCAAGCAAAGCACATTCTTTGGCTAGGTCCCCAGCTCCTGGTCCTTGGTAAGGCCAGGCGGGAGCCAGCATTTCTCTTGGCCCTGAATGACACTGGCACGGTCTGGCACTGGGGGTTGTCATCACAAGCCTGGATTCATAGGCTGGTTGTCACCCACAGCTTATGAAAAGCCCAATCCTGACTCCTGTCAGAGCCCCTGGCAAAGGGAGAGGGAACCCAACCCCTAAGCAGGGGGATTTGAAATACTGCTGATTTCCTGGATCTGGCTCTTTGTGCCAGCCACAGGCTGTAGGTGGGCTCAGGGGAAGGGGGGCACTGCAAAGCTTACTCTCAAAGCCGGTGCTGTCTCTGAGCGCTTTGATTTCCGACTTCCATTCAGTTCTGTTCTTTGCTATTCATTTATTTCATCCGGCTGTTTGTCACACGTCTAGACACCCCACGCCCAGCACTCTTTGAAGCTCTGGGCCTGCGAGGGTTAAGGATTCGTCATGGTCTGAGGAGTACCGAACAAGTTTTGTGTGTGGGGCTGAGAAGGGAGACAGGGGCCCACATTCACCAGGCACACAAGGGAGGGGCCCTTCTGGGTGGAGGGGACAGGCAGGTGGCCAGCAGGGACATGTCAAGGGGACTGCTTGCTCCTAACGGTCTCCCGCAGGGAACACTGGGCCTAGAGGTAAGGAAGCAGGATTTGTGAAGGGCCTTCGAGGCCAAGATGGAGGTTGGGAACCATCTGGAGGGCCAGGGGAGCTGAGGAAGAGTGTTTAAGCTCCACAACGACAGTCACATTTGTAGAATGAGAAAGGCTTCCAAGAGGGCAGGGGATCTAGCCATGATGTGGAGGGTCGGGGAACTGCAGTGGGGAGGCTGTGAAGCTGTCCTCACGCGAGATGCTGAGGGTCTGAAGCGAAGTAGCAGCCCTGGCAATAGAGAAGAGAAGAGCATGGGTGAGAAGAGCGAAGAGGAGGTGGTCACTTAGGACCCAGGCTTGAGCTGGCTCCCTGGAGGTGCCGGGAGCAGAGGACTGAGACGGACGGAGTAAGACCAGCCTGGAAGGGCAGCTCCAATCCAGGCCCCTTCTTCCACAGATGGGGACACTGGATCTGGAGTGGGAAGCCTGGAAAAGGGCTTTGTAAGTTACTCTTCCCTTTTAGATATTTATTTTTAAGAATGTGAGTTGCTAAACTGAGATTAGGCCAAGGCCCACGTTCTGTTGAATGGGAGGCAGGGTGCCCCCAAAGCTCTCCTTGTCTTCCTCCAGATGAGGAGGGCAGGGGGGCCACTTCTGGAGACAGTGAATGGGGCGCTGGTGGTCCCTAGCCCTGCTGGCACAGCCACACCCTCCCTTCCACGGCTGACCAGAGGAGGAACTCGGACAGCCCAGTTAGAGCCCAAGCAGGCCAGAAGGCCCCCGCTGCACACCTGGAGCTCCCCACCCGCCGTCTCACGGTGCAGCAATGAGGGCGACCCCAGGGGCCTGAGGGAGACAGACTTCTCTGAATCACCCGGAAGACTCATCAACCCTAAAGTGTCACCTCAGGCATCAAGTCCTCAGACACTTCCTGACCTCTGGCCCCTCACTCCACAGACCCTCTGAGTCATCTGCCAACTATTTCCCGTTCGGAGGAGGTAGGTAGCTGGGAGGTTTTGCATGAAAAGTCTGGCTAAACGAGGAACAGGGACTGGGGTGCTAGGCTCTTCCTCCAGTACTCCCCCTAAAGGAACCATCCCTCACTCCCTCAGCACGTGGTTAGGAAGGACGGCTCTGTGCCAGGCAGGAACGAGGTGCTGAGTACATGAAGGTAACTGAGAAACACCCGGTCTCCAGTCACCAGCTCAGGAGCTCTGGACAACGTGTGGGAGCCAGGGGACTCCAGTGGGTCTCTGTTTCCTCATCTGTAAAACAGGCCCATCTCAGTCCTTCCCAAGCTCGTAGGGAGATGAGGGTGCCCGAGGTCCCTGCAGCCATCACAGCAAACTGCAGCTCGGGGCTCTGGAGAGAGGGGGCTGCAGATGCGCCTGCGCCAGTGAGGACCGCAGAACGCCGCAGCAACTCACGCTCCATGTGAAAAGGATTCTGAGCCCAGGCGCCTGCGCCAAGTGTGCGTATGAGAGTATGAGTGTGTGAGGGGATGAGGTATATCTGTGTGAGTGTGACGTGTAAGGGCATACATATGTGCATGAACAGGTGTGCATGAGTGTGAGGTATGTGTTTGAAGTGTGTGAGTATAAGGGTTTAAGGCATGTGTACGTGTGAGGGATGTTGGAAGAGTAAGAAGCAAGTGTGAGGCATGAGAGTGAGGTGTTTGAGTTGTGAGTATATGAGCATGAATGATTATGTGAGTGTAAATATGTGAGTGTGCACGTAAGATGTGTCTCTAAGAGTGAGGGGTATGTTGGCGTGCGAGATAAGTACGTGAGTGTGTTTGTGAGGTGTCTGAGTGTGTGAGCTGGGGGGTGGTTATTCGTGCGTGGGGGCAGGCTGGCCCGGAGTGCAGGAATGGAAGACCAGCTGCACACGGTCTGCAAAGAGCCAGCTCGCTCTTGGGAGGGGAACGCGTTGTCCCCTGGGCTGCAGAGAGTGGCTTCTTGGTGCCCTGCGTCATGCCATCAGGACACGGCTCTGGGGGTTCTTTGAGCCAGGTACACACCTGCCTGGGGAGCTCAAACGAACTGGAATATTGTGGAAAACAGCCCATAGTTTAAACCATTAAAACAAAGGGTCATACCATGAGGGAGAATCCAAACCCTCCACGAATTTAACTCAGGACACTCTAAAGACGTTTTGCCCTTGCAGCCAGCTAGCCTTTCCCCAGAGATCACCTCTCCCTCCTCCGTCGCTCCTGGCACTGTGGGCCCCCGGGGAGGCTCAGGTCTGAAAGGCACGGCCAGAACAATCGCATCACGCTTCTGTCGACCTTCCGCCAAACTTTTCTTCTTGAGACATCAACCCACTATTCAAGGTCTGCACAGACTCCAACTTGCCTCCTAACCTCTTTTCACACCACTGTTCACTACTTCACTGGGCACCTCAAGTCTTCCTTCCGTTGAGGCCCAGTTATAACAGTCCGCTCCTCCAGGAAGCCTTCCCAGACTAGCTCAGTCCTCAGGGAACTCTTGCTCTTCCTGTCTCACTCATCCCTCCATTACATGGTGTTTTAGTTGAGTTGTATTCTCCCAAAGATATCTCGACATCCTAACCCCCAGGACCTGTGAATGTGACTTTTTTCGGGAAAGGGGGTCTGCAAAGATGTAATCAAGTGAAGCTGAGGACACACTGGGTGAGGATGGCCCTAATCCAATGACTGGCGTCCTTGCAAGATGAGAGAGATCTGGACACAGACACACAGGAGAGCAGGCCTCGTGAAGACAGAGGCAGAGGTTGGAGTTACGCTGCCACAAGCCCAGGAACACCAAGGATTGAGGGAGTCATCAGGGGCCAGAAAGAGCCAAGGAAGCTCCCGCCCGTTTCCTTGATTTCAGCCTTCCAGCCTCCAGACTTGAGACAGGCAATTTCTGCCACCAAGCTGTGGTATTTTGATGTGCAGCCCTAGGAAACGAATACACGTGAAAACTTCTGTCTGCCCAGCCTGCCTGGGTCCTTTGACGTGTCTGTCTCTTCGGCGCTTGCCCGGATCCTGCCCTGTGCTCAAGCCTACGCAACTTTGATCTCACCAAACTGGAAACTCCCGTTCCCGCAGCCTCTGGAGCGGAAGGCTGGGGCGAGGGTGATGACCCCAGGCAGGGCTCAGGAGGACGGTGCGGGCGTTGTGCGCTCCTCTGAGCTAGGTTAGAATTTCCTTCCCCTCACTGACCAGCTGTGCCGCCCAGGTCAGGTGCAGGGTTCCTGGTTGGTTCTCAGTTCCTTCTTTTATAAGACGGGGGTTGGAAAAGGCCAACCGTACGCCCGCCTTCCATGCAGGAGCTCTGTGGGCAGAAGGCCCAACGCAAATGCAAGGAAGAAAGAACTTCTCGAGGAAATGATGTGATGGAGGGAGGGACTTGTCCCCTCTCTGTGGTCCCAAACCGTCCCGGCACTCTGATTGCCCAGAAGATGGACCTTCCTCCAGAGGAGGCCCGGAAAGCTGGACCCACATGGTTTCCCAAGGATCCCAACCCCACCTGGGTCCCTCTGACCTTAGATGGTGCCTTGGTGACTGCACTTACTTCATTTCCCTCCGAAGAGGAACTCGGAATATCCCACGTTCCAATGGTACGAATCTGATCATGACGCTCCTTCTCTCAGAAGCCTTAATTTGCTCCCAGTTCCCCATGTAGGTAAAGTCCAGGCTCCTCAACAAGGCACGTGAGGCCATTCTCGGTCCGCTCCAGCTGCACTGGCAGCCCCACCTCCCTGGAATCTCTGCTGTGTGTGAGCTGCCCCCCAAACAAGCCCACCCTTCCCCGCAGTGGGCTTGAGAACACCCCTAACCTCTCCTTCAACAACGAAAATGACAATGCAGCTGCTCGCCTGATACACACGAGTCATTTCACATAAGTTAGGTAGCTCAACCTCACAGGGAGGCCTTATTTTGCCCATTTCACACATAAGGAAACTGAGACTCAGAGAGGTTAACAATGTCCCCAAGGTCAATTAGCACATGACAATTATGATTTGACCCCATCTCTCTTGCTTCCACGTCTGGGCTCCTCCTCCTCTGCCTGGCCGGTTTCCCTCTTCTTTCAAATGCAGTCGAGATGTACTTCTGGAAGCCTGCCCCGACACCCTCGGTCGGTCGTCCTGGCTCTCTGCAGCCACCGCGGCTGGGGCGCCTCTGGGTTGCACTAGCAAGGGCTGACACTTGTCTCCTCAGATGGTAGCTGCAGATGTAGTCCCTACCCTCCCACGACTGCAACTGCTGGGGGGCAGGAATCCCACACCCGGCCCCAGGCCAGGAATACAGTGGTGTTCGATGTGGAACAACGCTTTGGAATAGCCAACGGAAGGACGAAGCCAGACGGGAACTTTCCTGGAATACAAATTGAGGCACATTCTGTGCTCATTTCACGGTAGGGAGCCTTTCCCAACCTTTCCTTGCTAATCCTCACACTCATTCCTTGGGAGACAGTCTCCACCCTCCTAGCTGGACATCTTGAACCCATTACACGGGTCAGTGCAGCTGATTTTCTTGACTTCCTCTGTGCTGTCTCATTTGAGTCACAAGTTTTGCAGTCAGACCTGGTTCAGGCACATACTAGCTCGTGCCTTGGACGAGTTATACAACTTCCTCGAGCCTTAGTTTTCTCTTCTGCAAAATGGGACAATCCTACCTCCACCTCCTAGAGTCAACCTGAGGACATAAGCAGGTGCTTCACCCCCATGGGCGATGGCACCCTCACTGCTCTTGTTTCAGACTGGAAAATGAAACAAGAGGGCAGGGACTTCCCAGAGGGGACAGTGACCAGAGAGCCTGTGGCGGGGAGGGCAGTGAGGACTGGAGCCAGGCCATCCGACCCCAGTCCCTGAGCGGCCTCCATGGCACCACGCGGTGCAGACCAAGTGGTTTCCCACTGACATTCCCTATTTTCCTGGCTCCTCCTTGAGGCACCCCCAAAGTCTTCCTAGAATGGACCTCCAAGACGTGAGTCCTCAGCAGATAGCAGCTCCAGCTCTGAGTGGCCCTCACCAGTTCCAGCAGCCAATTCCCCATTCTCATAATGGGAAGAACGTTTTAGGACTGGCTGCACCCCTAAGGTTCCAACCATCCCATCCACGGATCTAGTACCATTTTATGTGCTTAGAAAGCACCCCCAAGGCTTCGCTTCTTGGCAAGGGTGGAGGGACCCCGTTTGCAAACAGCTCTCTTGTGGAGCGGTCTGGGCAGCGCAGAAAGGGGAGTGGGATGGGGAGACAAGACCGGAGCTAGGCTTTGGAACGGCTTCCCCTAACGTGCCGTCCCACCCATCCCTCAGAGGATCTCCAGCTCCTCCAGACCTTTTTCTAACAGCTACTCCAGGGGCCTGAACTGAAATAGGGGATCCAGAAGCAACAGGCAAGACCTCTGCAGTCTGCTCACCAGGGGGCACCCGAGGCCACAGGAAACCTCCAGCTGGGCAGGAAGGAAAGGCTGGGCCAGCAGGTGGCAGTGCCCTTCCAGGGCCCCAGAGGGAGAGAGAAACCCCTCTCCCCTAAGACGGGAGCTCCCCTTGTCCGTGAAGGTTCAGGGGGTGTCACCTCCTTCGGGAGGCTCCTGGCCCTTCAGAGCCGGACAGGCTGCCTTCTCTGTTCCTGCCTCGTGAGGAATAATTTTACCCCCAGGAAAAAGTGTTATCCGACTTCCCCACAACCCCTCCAGGGCAGGTATTCTTTTCATCTTTGTCTCCCCAGCGCTAGCAGAGCTTTTAAAAAAAACTGGGAATCAAAAAGAGGTGCTGTATAATCTAAAAGAGGCAGGTTCTTCACATTTTTAAATCAGTGAGCAATTCCCTTTCTACTTTGGGCAAGATAGAAACGAGCTTATGCTGAATGAAAGGAGGCTAGCCATGCGAAGGAGTAAGCTGAGGGGGCAGTCAGTCAACGAATGCCACCTTTTCTTAACAAATATGTGCAATCTCAACACTTAAGAGAAGGAACATGCGCCGTTTTACTAGGAGTGAGGTGACTGGTGGAGAAGTGATGATTTGAGGTGGAACCTCCTTAGAGGCAACAGCCAAGAATAGGTGGTCACTTGGGGGCCCTCTTTAGCCTGAGAATGTCTGAGGGACCATTTCATGGGGTCCCCTCTACCCATCTAGAGACCCATCCACCCCACCTCGCACGAGGGTGCCAGAGAAGATAGGAATATAGATTTTAATCATTGTGCTGCTGCTGTTAACCAGAATGCAATGACTCCATCCTTCATGGATTGTGATGCCACAGTGTAAATGAGAAGGTCTCACAATGAACCACTCTCGGGCCATCAATGACAAAAGGGCCAGGCCTCTGGTGGGGAGGGGTGGCAGAAGGAGAAACAGAGTGAGGAGAAGACCCTGGGCGGGCAGTCAGCTCCTTCCCCATCATCAGATTCCCATCAAGGGCCCCGAGGCACATGGGTCCTTCCTGGCCAAGGCTGCCAACCTGGACCCATCCATGGGAACCTGACTTCCCTTCCAGTTCAGCCGCCTCTAGCTCCAAGGCCAATTCTTGCTGAGTAGATGAGGTCCAGGGCAGGCCCACAGTTGACCACCAAATGGGGAAAGGATGTAGACCAAGGGAGAGGAGAGAGGATGTGGGGGGCTTGGGACCCCCCCCATCACCCCACCCCACCAAACCCTCTCCACTTTCCCTTCGAAGAGATCCTCAAACGAGTTCAGAGCTAGGGAAAGGACAGTGACAGCAACCCATCCTCTGAGTGAGAACTGCCCCCCTACCTCCTACCCTGGAGGTGGGGAGAAGCGGATTCACAGGAGGGGAGGCAGCAGACACTCCTGTGCCTTCCTCTGCCCGAGCAGTGAGGACTCTCCCCAGAGGTCAGCGGAGCTCCAACCAGGCTGGCGGAGTCATCACAACTTCTGCGAGTTTCCTGTGACTGGTAGGGTTTGGAGGCGGAGGGAGGTCACTCAGAGCCACAGCGCCTGAGCCCACTGGCTGCTGATAGGAGCTGGCATCCTGGGGAGTAGCCCAAACTGCTTTGATGAGACCATTCCTCTTGTCAAGAGTGGGGTGATCTGGTGTAGGACAAAGGCGCTGGGCCCAGGGACAGCTAGGAGTCAGAGACACACAGGGCTTCCACTGCATTGCTCAGACCCTGGTTGACGCCCCCCACGGCCAGGAGGCAGTTCTTGACGACAGTGCTGGAGCAGGCACAGCGGGGCGTGGGCATGGCGGGGAGGACCTCCCACTTGTTCTTCTCAGGGTGGAACGCCTCTGCTGTCTCCAGGACAGTGGGCTGGTTCCCTGAAAGTGCCAAGGGAACCAGACCTTACAAAGGAGTCCAGCCCTGCAGTCGCCCCATCTCCACCCTCACTCTGGAAGCCACAAGGAGAAGCCAGGCAACCACAACTTCCTCCGCCGCAGAACTGCTCCTTCTCCCTAGCCCGGGCCAGTAGCTTCTGTCCAACAGCCTCTTTGCCTGTCCTGGCTGGGAGCTGATCTAGCTCCCATGGGGCTCCTTTTCTGCGTGGGTAAAGTGTGGTCTGTCCCCACTGAGTAAACTCTGTGTGCCTAGAAGCCCTGCTGCCCACACATCTCTCCCCTGTTGATGCTGGGATCCTGCCTTCAGAACGCCACTCGTCTCTGGGAGCGGTAATACGGCAAATCCTGAATTCATTAGAATAACTTATTTGATCAGATTGCTGTTCTATTCCATGACAGAGCTGGGTCTCCAGGGAGAAGAGACGGTCAGAGACCAGGACCAAGGTTGACCCTAGCCACATTTTTGCCTCTAGTCGTTCCCAGACAGAGCCCCAGGGAGCTGTGCTCAGCAAGCCTGTGTTACACAGTTATCAGCATGTCCTTACGCTCCCTGGGCCTCAGATTTCCCCATGTAAGAGAACAGAAAGACCATGACTGGGGCCCATATGTGGACACATGAAGTCCAGGCTAGAAGCAAGAGAGTGTTTTGAATTCTCTGGAATGAAGTGGTAGGCAGGCAATGTGTAAGGAACCAGCACCTTCTCTTGCTCTGGTGGAGTGCCAGGGATCTACCAGCACCAGAACCACAGTACCAGCCTGGAAGCTCCATGCTTACCAAGTCCTCCAGCCACTATGACCCGTCCACTCAGAGAGCCGGCCACAAAGTCTGCCCGTCGCTTCTTGAGGAAAAACGAGCGTTCCATCTTCAGCCATCCCCCTACAGCCATGGATGATGGCAGGATATATAGAGAGAATTAGATGCTGACCACCCCCACCAAATACACAGAGGTTCAGACAGCTCTCGCCCTAGGCAGTGTCTCCATCCAGCCACCCTTTGCGCTAAGGGCATATACAATGCCTCCTGCTGTTTGAAACGACACCATCCATGGCCGCCACCCCCTCCCATGCTTGCTGCAGCCAAGGAGCTAGAAGCCCCTGTGAAGGATCCCCGTGCTCCACCTCTTCTCACAGGCTCCAAGCTGGAGAGAAGGCAGACTAGAGGTGCGAGCATGGGGTCAGGATACTCCAGTCTCTCCACGACTGAAAAGCAGAACAAAGCCCTCCCTCGCCCGGCCCTGCCTGGATGTCATAAGAGACAACGAATGGAAAAGGCTTAGATAGAACCAAGCAACCCACCCAAGGGAGCCCTGTACTGATGAAAGAATGGGATCCCAAGAGTAGCCCTGAATGGAGAGGGCTGTTCAGATTTCTGGAAGGCTCACCCAGCCAGGTTAGTGGCCTTGGGAGGGTGGGTGGATGGGGGTAAGGTGGGGGAAGTCAGCCAGCAGGGAGGTGGGCAGCCAGGGGTGGATGCCCAGCTCACCCTGGTCCATGTCGAACACGTCCATCGTCCGGAGGAACTTGGGCTGCCGGTAGAGCCGACCCTGCCGCAGGCCCCCCAGGCTGTACAAGCGGTCCTCCAGGGTCACAAAGCTGGAGAAGGCCCGCTTACAGGGGATGTTGGGGAACTTCGTCCAGGAGCGAGTCTCGATGTCAAAGACCTCGAAGGCATTGACCGCATACTTGGACTGTCGTCCCCCTGGAGGCCAGAGCAGGGTGGGGTGGAGCACAAGAGTCAGTCCCTGAGGCCGGGGGCTGGGCTTCCTTCCCTTCTGACTGTCCCCAATCATACAGGAAGCTCCCTGAGCGGTGGGTCAGTGTGATTACTCTCCAGTGCCAAGGAGATGCCAGCAGCCAGGCACTGCTTCCCACGGGAACTGACCCAGGGCAGGGCAGGAGGGGTGGATGTGGGACAGACAACCCATCCTTACCCAGCACGTAGATCTTGGAACCTCGGAGGAAGGAGGTGGCAGCATATCTCGGAGTGGGCATGGGTGTTAGGGACACCCACATGTCCTTGAGCATGTCATAATGTTGAAGGTGGCTGTGTGGACGGAGGTCCAGGCCCATTCCGCCTGCGGCATATACTCGGTAATCTAAGGAGAGAGGCCGCACACAGCCCGGGCTCAGCTCACAGACACCTGAGACAGGCCCATCAGCACTCATCACCTAGCAGGGCCAGGCTCCACTAATGCCTCGAACACCAGCACTGAAGCCAGGCCAGGTGGCCAAGCACTGCTCTGCCAGAGTGAGCTATTTATAGGTCAGTGGGGCAGATGGCACCGTTTAAAGTCCCTGCCATGGGGGAGCCTGGGTTCAGGCCTACATGCCTCAGCCTTCCTTGGTGTGCGGCCCTTGGCCAAGCCCGAAACACTGAGCCTTGCACAGGGGTAGGCTGTGGTGCAGTCTAGGGCTGGACAGCCCTTTGCAGGTGTCGTCCCCTCCATTTTCCTCTTGCCTGGGCAGCCAGAGGGGATGCTAAAGAAGAGGGCATTCATTCCTCTCACCCCCTGCAGCAGTGGCCTGTGCCCCAGGCATTCCCAGACTGGAATTCTCTAGACCCAGCAGGAGCCTTTGGAAACAAGGTCAGCCCTACCGTCACTGTTCTTGTGGGACACTGGACTGCTGCTGGTTCTTTGTTTGTCTGCCACGCCCTTCGGGCAGTGCCATCCTCCCTGACACACTGGGAAGCCTAGGGCTCCAGGAGGCACCCTGCACTAAATAGCATAGGGCTAGGGGTACTGAGAGGGAGGCCTCGGAGGAGAGAAAACTGGCCCCTTTAAGAAACCCTGCAGAGGCAGGACTCTCCGGAGTCCCCCATTCTCTACGGCTCTTGGCTGCAGGTAGCCTTTCAAGGTACTTCCCTGACACACTGCCTGAGGATGGGCAAGGCATCCATGTTTCCCTGGGCCTTACCCCAGTACCTCCTGCGGCCTGTCAAGGACACAACTCCCCCCAACACCCAGGCCCTCTTTTTTCCCAGGACCCACCCCTGCCTGGGATTCTGTCTCCGAGTAGCCAGTCCTCACTGCTTCTAGCTCTGAGAAGCCTTTATTCTTCAAGGGTATTACAGGGAGGAGTACTATTTCCTTCTATTTTTCCAATCTTACTGAAAAAAAGAAAAAAAATCCCAACCCTAGCCTGTGCCTGGGAGCTGCAGCCTAATGAGGAATTTACTCACACAAGCTCCACCTCTCCCATCCCTGTGTCACCTGAAACTCCTCCAGCTGGGAACCCTCCCCTGCCACCATTCTCATCCTTTCAGATTCACCTAGGTGTCCCTGAACTGCAAGGCAGGGCCCACTCAGCGCACCTGAGCCCTGCACCGGCCCACTCACCACACATTACTTTGTCTGTTTCTCTCAACAGATTGTTAGGTCCTGGAGAATTTGTTAATCTGTGGCCCTGGCATCTGGTCAATGCCTGACACACAGGCATGTAAATTCTTATTACACTAACTGTGATCCCATTCAATGCCATAGGTAAGGGCGGACTAGATCATCACTTGCCAGCTGCATAACCTTGGGCAAGCTATTGAACTGCTTCTCTCTAAAAGGAGGATCATAATAGCTCTTATCAGAGGGGCTAACACATACAAAGCACCTATGGGAGGGACTCAATAAACGTTAGTCTGCAATCTCTCTGCACCACTGACCGAGGCCTGGGGATGGAGTACGCCGTCTCTTCCCCCACGGCCTCTGTGCCTTCCCTCCTGCTTACTAGGAGTTCCTGGAGGCCCCATGGGCCAGTGTGCTCTGAGAGATTCTGCCTTAGTTTCTCTCTGGTCACCTTCATTGGTCAGATCCAGGCTCCTGAAGGCAGGGATCAGATCTGCCTCTTTCCTTCCTCCCTGGGACCTAGAACTGTGCCAGGGACAGAGCGGGCACTCCAGAAATACTGGTTCCTGATCTACAGTAGACCCAACAGGAAGCTGGGATGGTTTTGCAAGAGAGGGAGAGAAGGTTGCATCCCATCAAGCCTGTCTGACCTGAACTTGGGGTCTCCTGACTCCTGTTGGACCATTTCCCATAAAACCTATTGTGTCTCACAAAAGAGCTTTTGGAGCCCCTTCTATGCTCTGGGCTGTGCTGCACCTGAAAAGAAGGCAATGAGGGGCTTGGAGGAAGTGAAATGAGAACCATGAAACCCTGTGGTCAGCACATACGTGCGTTGAGAACTTAGCAAACTGGGGCAAGATGCTGCAGGAGCACATCCATCAGGAAACTTCTGCGCTCCACACATCAGTATCTCTGAGATTAGGAGACAGACGGGAGGTTGAGGGTGGGGAGAAGGCCTGGGAATCAGGTCTCCAAGCACTCCCAGTGGGGCCTGCCAACGGTACAAGGATAGAGTGACCATCTCCAGAACCCCAGCTACTCCAGTGTCTGGAGATGGTGGCACATGTAAGGCAGATTTCAGTGGACAGGGTGCTGTGGATGGGAGCCTGGGTCATCCTGCTGCATGAAGCGTTCTGCGGAGACATTGCCCTGAACCTCTGGCTCTCCCCTCTGGCAGGGCCTGCCCGGTTTGTTGGGAGGAGCCCGTTGGAGGGGAGCTCTGGCATCATAAGGAATTACCAGACACTTCACTTTGCTGAGTCTCGGTTTTCCCATCTGTAAAATAAGGTCTGTGGGTCTCTAATTTTAATGTCTACTGTAAGGGTCAAATGGGATCAGGAATGTGATAATGGGCCCCCAACTTGCTGTTGGCTCTCACCCCTTTCCCTGTGGCTCCCTCTCTCTTCCCCCTGCCCGCCCTCCGCCCTGGCCCCACTCGCCTTTGGCCGTGACAGAAATGCCCATGGCAGCTTCACGCAGCGCGCTCCTCCTCCTCCACTTGCCCTCATCGATGTTGTACATCTCCACGACCTTCAGGGGCAGCTGATTGGTGCCCACGCCCCCGATCACCATGATCCGCTTCCCCAGGGCGGTGACGGCCACCCCGGCCCGGGCTGTGGGCAGGGGCGGCAGGGCGGTCCACTGGTCGGCCTCGGGGGAGTACACCTCAAAGCAGTCCATGGGGACACCGTTGTCGTCACATCCCCCGATAGCATAGACCTGCCCCCCAGTCTCCAGCAGGGAGCAGTAGACCCGGCGGCTGGGCAGGGGCGCCAGGCGCTTCCACTGGAAGTCCTTGACGCTAGGCACCTCCATGGCAGCCCCGGGGACCCCGCCCGCCTCGCGCCGGCGGAGCGCCAGGGCGCCGCGGGAGGTGCGCGCCCGGGGGTCCGCCGGCTACTCCGCGCCCCCTCTCGCCGCCTCCATCTGGCTCCCGGGCGCTGGCTCCCGCCCGATCTCCGGCAAAGGCCCCGACGCCGGCCAGCGCTTCACCGTCCCTCAAGACTCAGCGGTCCGGCGGCCTCCACGCCTGGCCCTGCGGGAGGAATGGGGAGAGTCAAGGGCAGTCGGGGCCACGCGCCCTCGCCTCCTCGCGCGGGCGAGCTCCCCGCTCCTCTCCAACTTTAAAGGGAGGACGCGGCGGCCGAGGGCGCCACCCCGCGGTGGCAGCACCGCCCGCACCGCTTTGTCCCCCGCCCCTCCCCGCCGGCTGGTCGGGAACGCGCGGAGCGCGGGGCGGGGGCGGCTTTCTGGGGTCCGGGCGCCTGGCTGGCACCCGGCAGAGCGAGGAATTACCACCTTTCCGCGCCGCCGCCTCCTTTCCCCGCCACCCCCGCCCCCCGCCCCTTACTCAGCCAGGCCGGGCCGCGCGGCGGCCAGCGCACACGGCGCATTCGTTCCCCGAGAGCGGGCAGCCCCCCTCGGCGGCGCGGGGACAGGGGAGAGGGCGCTCTGTCCTTCCCCGGTCCGCACCGCTGTCAGACAGGAAGATGAGGAGGATAAATGAGCAGCAGGAAGCAGAAGCGGAGCGGCCGCCGGGGAGGGGGCCGGCGAGCTCGCGCGGCACACATCCGCCACACCTGTGCAGGAATCCGCGTGCGCCCCACGGCGGGGCACGCCGTGTCCTCCTTACATAAGCCCTGCGGCGCCCGGCCCGCGGCCGGCGGGAGATGCTCCCCTTGTCTCCAGGGCCAGGGAAAGCGGGATACTCGAGCCAACTACGTACCAGATGACAGGGACCAGACTTCCTCCAGTGTAGGGGTGGGCGGTTTGTGTTTGTTTTGGTGAGGGGGCGGAGAGTCCAATTACCCAGTTTATCTATACAGTACACAGACTCAGTTCGTGACAGGCTGGCTCAATAGCTGGCTTTGCTTTGGGGGAGGTATTATCAAATAGTTTAACCTAATAGAAACAAGTTATGTGGTGTGACACATGCAGACCTGACACAGGTGCATGCAAACAGCGTATACACCTATCTGCACACATATGCGTAACTTACACATCACCCTACGCCCACTCGGAAGTAGACATATCCACGGAGAAACTGACAAATGCATAGATGGGTGGACGCACAACCGGAGACATCAACATAGATAAACACACAGGCTGTCTCTCCACCTCTCTCCCTCCTTCCCACACCTTGGGAAGGGGAAACATGGTTATTCAGTCGGCCCTCAGCACCGACACACAGGGCTTGCGAAATAGTTCTTTCAAGTCCCTCTCTGGTAGCTTTTTCCGGAGAGTAGTCCCCAGTAACAAAGCTGCCCATGACATCAGTGGGCCACCTGGTCTGATGGGCTGCAAGCCTGGCAGGGTCCTCCTCCTACTTGGTTCCCTTGAATACAGCCAAGTCTTGAAACTCTCAGGCTTGGGAGTTTGACAGACCTGGGTTTGAATTACGGCTCTGAAATTATTTAAGTACTCTGAGCCTCAGTTTCCTTATATTATTTTACCTTTTTTTAAAGATTTTTTTTGGGTAAAGATTGGCACCTGAGCTACTATCTGTTGCTAATCTTTTCTTCCCTCTTCTCCCCAACGTCCTCCAGTATATATAGTTGTATATTCTAGTTGTAGGTCTTTCTAGTTGTGCTATGTGGGACGCTGCGGCCTCAGTGTGGCTTGATAAGCAGTGCCGTGTACGCACCCAGGATGTGAACCTTGAAACCCTGGACTGTGGAACCAGAGCACACGAACTTAACCACTGGGCCACGGGGCGGCCCTTGTTACCTTTGAATTTTGAGATAAATTGAAGATTCACAAACAGTTGTAAGAAATAACACCCTTGACCCAGTTGCCCTCGATGGTAACAGCTTGCAAAACTTATAGTCCAATAATATGACACCTAGGATATGGAAATAGATCTGTGAAGACACAGAACACTTCCATCACCACGAGGACGCCATGCTGCCCTTTTGTACCCACACCTCCTTCTCTCCCAGCCCTCGCTCACCAAACCCTGGCAACCACTAATCTCTTCTCCATTTCCAGAATTTTGTCATTTCAAGAATGTTGTATAAATAGAATCGTATGACCTTCTGGGATTGGTTGCCCCCAGCATGATTCCATGAAGACTCATCCAGGTTGTTCCATGTATCAATAGTTGATTCCCTTTTATCTCCCAGTAGCATTCCATGGTCTGGCTGTATCCTTGTAGATGTTGTGGGGATTACATGAGGTAGTGCTTGCAAAGTGCTCAGTCCAGTTTCTGCCACGTAGCAAGGGCCTGGTAAGTCGCTGTTAATACCATGACTTCTATAACCACTGCCAACAAAACCAGGAAAAAGGAAAACCCAGAACAAGCACACACATGCTACCCCTCACTTGGAAATGATGTCCTGGGAGAAACGGAAGTCACAACTCATGACAGGCCCATCTTAATATCGTGAGTTCTTGGCTTAGAAATTCCACAGTTTTTTAGTTTAAATTCTCTGTACTTACAAAGTAAGCACCTCTAGAACCTTCACAGAGGAAGATTGTGTTGCTTTCTTTTTATTCAATAAGAACTCATAAATTCCAAAAGAATGTGGTCTGAATTAAGGAAGTTTCACAGGAAACATCAAACATTTCTCTTTCTCCCTAGGAATCACAATCTGTCCAGAGGAATAGGGAACAAACCCTCAGCCCTCAGCTTGAACCGTCTTCACAAAGTCAGCACGGGGTGATCAGGAAGGTTAAAAGCCATAGAGCTTCCTCAACGGGGCTTGTTGGGTCCGTCTTCAGCCTCTTTCTACCAAAGCAAGGCTTCTGGTGGCCCAGCCCCCGAGCTGGGGCTGCGTGATGAGCAGGCATACGGAGTTCCATACTACTTTATGTTTGCCTAGCTCGTTGAGCTAAACTAAGCCCTTGCATGTCCATTTTCTCTAATCTTAAAGCAACCCTGGGAAAGGTTGCCAGGGCAGATGTATCACTTTTTACACATGAGGAATCTGAGACTTAGTGAAATGAAGTAGCTGACTTATGACCATGCTGGCAGTTCAGAGTGGGTCTAGTTTGTGAATTCCAAATCCAATGCTTTCTCACTTTATCACAATTAAATCACAAATGAAAGAATTGTGCATTACGAAGGACATCAAACTTTTCCATCCTTACCTGGCTTCTGGCTTTTTGTCCAACTGCAGCGAAGGGAGGAGGCCAGACTCCCAGAGAGGTCCAGCCACTGCCCTTTCCCCACTGCACGCTGTCTGCACTGGGCAGCACGGCTGTGAAAGGGCTGGAATCCAGCCCCACAGTGAGTCTCCATTCCAACCTGACGCTCTTGTACCACAAGCACTGCCCTCCGTGAAGACCGTAGGATCTAGGGACTCGGACCCTTGGAAAAGTATTGAGAACAGGATGCCTTCCAGGCCACACCTAATTGCTTATTCTGGAAGTCCTGGCTTCTCTCCATCTTCTCCTCTCCTTCCCCCGTGGCTCTTCCTCTCAGCCAGGTGACATCCTTTAGTCCTTAAGTTGAGTGCACTTTGAGGAAGCTTGTAACCTAGCAACCGCCACTTAAGATTCCCTGAGTCACCTGTGGTTTCCTTGCCTGGGCTGAGTGCACCACGCTGGGGCCTTATGCAGTGCCAGGCAGAGGTGGGGAGTCTGGCAACCTCTGTGATGCCTTACTACCCCATTCTAGTGTGTGGCCACTTTCCCTGTCAGGAAGTTCTTCCTCATGCCAAACCTAAATCCTTCTTGCTCTAAGATCTAGCATCGGGCCTGGGTTTCTTTTCTCTCTTAAAAAGTGTTTTGACTTTTTGCCTGACTTGCAAGGTGGTGCTGGGAGGGTAGGGAAGGTGGGGAGGAGAGTTCATGACTTCCGTA